>NC_059113.1:95762964-96115464 GCF_020740685.1 Jaculus jaculus | reverse complement strand
TCATGTTTTGCTTGTTGGTTGGTTAGGAAATAAGTACATTTAACAATATATCCTGGGCATGTTCCTGACTGGTTTTGTTATTAGATGCATAGAGACATGTGCATGCATCATAAAGCTACAGCCTAGTACATCCTCATACACTTGCCAACAAGCAAAATGCTGCCTGCTATCAAAGGGCTGTGGACCTCTGCATTCTCTCAGTCTGAGTCTGTTTCCTCCAATGCTAACACCATCCCAACTGCCTGAGATTACCTTTTCCATTCATGTATTTTTTCACATGCATGTGTGTAGTGTGCATCCATGTGTGGATGTGTGTCTGTATATGTGCAGTTGCGTGTGTGTCTGTATGTATGAATGCACACACACACACACACATATTTGTCGATACCAGAATGTTGACATTGAGTGTCTTCTTGGATCTCTCTCCTCCTTATTTGCCTGTGTGTGTGTGTGTGTGTGTGTGTGTGTGTGTGTGTGTGTGCAGATGCCTCATGTACATGTTTGCAGAGGTCAGAGAAGCCATCATGTGCCCTCCTCTATCACCCTTTATTTTATTTCCTTGGTACAGGGTCTGTCACTGAATCTGAGGCTTGTGCTGCTGGGTTTATTTTTTTGGGGGGAGGGGTTGAATTGGTCAGTCTGTGCTACTTAGCAAGACCCTGTCCCAAAAGTAAATGACTCAACTGATAATATACCAGTTCACCCAAATATAGGGGTGAATCTCAAAGCTCTGTGTAACATAAAAGAAGCAAAAACTCAAAAAGCCACAGGACATATGATTCCACTTAATTAAGATTCTAGAAAAGGCAAAGCTATGGTGCTAAAAAGAAAATTGGTGGTTTTCAAGACACAGTGGAGGGTTAAGAGGAGTCTAAATCCAAAAAGGCACATGAAACTTTGGGGGTCACGGGAATGTCTGTGGCATCATTGTGACAGTTTCTTGACTGCATGTATTTATCAAATCTCATAAAATATCACATTTTAAGATGGTGAATTTAATTGTGCATAAATTACACTTTGATAAAACTAATTTTAAAGTAGAATAAGACCCAGACATTGCATACCTCCTGCTAAAGTGATAAAAATCCATCTAAGTGCGATTACCAATGTTTTCGGGTGTGAATCTAAACGGAGCCTTTGGATCCAGCTACAACTTGAAGGAAATACGGAGGGAAATGACTGTGTCAAACTGTCCCAGGCATGTGAAACACAGCATGCATAGTATGAGCATCTGAAGGTCAAATGGCCTCTATTGTTCAGACGCTAAAACACTGAAGGAAAAGATAGGCAAGGTTGGGTCTATGATGTCAAGGGAGATTTCACTCGTGATTATAACACAAGACAGGGCTGTAGAAATGGCTTAGCAGTTAAGCACTTGCCTGTGAAGCCTAAGGACCCTGGTTTGAGGCTCAATTCCCTAGGACTCACGTGAGCCAGATGCACAAGGTGGCGCATGCATCTGGAGTTCGTTTGCAGTGGCTGGAGGCCCTGGTGTGCCCTTTCTCTCTCTCAATTTCTCTCTTTCTCTCTGTCTTTCTCTCTTTCTCGCTCTCTCCCTCTTTTTCTCTCTGTCTGTCACTCTCAAATAATAAACAAAAAAATTAATAAAAAAACAAAAGAGTGAAATGTAGTCATTGACAAGGGTCAGGAGAGCAGTTCTTTGGGGGGGGGGGCAGTATTTATAGCAACAGGCCACACAGAAGTTCTAGTGATTCCCCACTCTCATCAAGATTACAAGCATCTCTGTCCGTCTTACATATCATTCACCAAGCCACAGTTTCTACAAATGTGGTTCCAGTGAGGCATCATCTGCCTCCACCAAAAGCTTTTTCGACATGCAAATATTGGTAACCTAGCCCTGGCCCACTGACTCGGAACTTCTCAGGCCAGTGTGCAGCAGTCGGTGTTTCAAAGTTCTCTCCAGTTCATTCAGACGCTGGCTAAAATTGGACATGAACTATCCAGCCATATGCAGGCATGGAGTTTGCTGCTTAGTGATTTCTTTTATAATAAGAAGTATAAAACATTTTTAACTTGTATGTGATGCATTTTAAGGAAATGGGGGAACTATTATATAAGCATAGTTATATATTACATATTAGATACAGGTGTTATATATTTTATGAAAACATTCAGATGATAAAATTGTGAAATGGCATGCATCAAACTAAGTATGTTTTTAAACACAGATAAGTGTGATACAAAGAGGCAATTTAACTTCATTTAATCTTCCTGTATTGCTGTACACTGAGTTGGGCATCACATATAATATCAAAGAATTGTAAAGTTTAGAAGATGTAGAACACTCTGGTGGTTTGAATGTAAATGATCCCAAAGACTCAGGTAATTTAAATATATATATATATATATATATTATTTATTCACTTATGTATTTATTTGTGAGAGAGAGTGAGAAAGGGGCAGAGAGAAAGAGAGAGTAAATGGGGAGTCCAGGGCCTCTAGCCACTGAAAATGAACCCCAGACATATGCACCACTTTGTTCATCGGACTTACATAGGTACTGGGGAATCGAACTTGGGTCCATAGGTATCATTGGCAAGCACCTTAACCACTAAGCCAGCTCTCCATACTGACTCAGGTCTTTTTGATGAAGCTTCCTACTTAATCTTCAGCAGGCAGAGCGCAGCTGGAGCAGGTCTGTCACGAGGGGCACATGGCCAGTCCCGCTGTCAGGTGTTCAATTCACACTGGTACTGGCTGTTGTCTCTCTGTTACGAATGCATGCTGAAGCTGGCCAGCTCCTTCCAACACGATGAAGCTTCCCTCAGAATCTGTAAGCCTAAAATAAACCCTTGCCTCCCCTAAGCTGTTTCTGGTCAAGTGTTCATCCCAGCAATGAGAAGATCAATGGAACAAACACAGTAGACTTTGACTTAACCACTTTCTAGATTGTGTTTTCTGGAACACTGGTATCTCACAAAATGCACACGAATCTTCCAATTAAAGTATTTCGTAGGCAAATAAATGTATATGAAACATGTTCGTAAAATTTCCAAATGCAAATCATGATTTGAAAGGTTGCAAGAAAATTCACATGTTCAACTTCACTCAGCAATTTTTCACCCAACTTTTTTTGTAAATTATGAATGCTTTCTTCACAAAATGCCATGGCACGATTGAGCCAGCTTTCGCAGCTTGTGAGATCCAACTATGTATGTCACTTCCCAGCTTTGAATTCAGTGGCATCAGGTTAGTAGCTTAAAATCGGCCATGGAGGGAATATTTATACCATAAAAAAACTGCAGTCACTCCAAATCACTCCACCCCCCCACCCCGGAGTCAGTCGTCAAAGATTTCCCTCACCCTGCAATTTTGCATACTCAACATTCACAGAGGACATTGGGAAGTTCTATTTTACATCACTTCACATAACTGGAATCATAGTCCTTACTAACTTTAACTTTGTTATATTCACAATTTATAATGCCTAAGCAAATAAAAAAATTATTACTTCTGGCATACTAAAATGTGTTTGTAGAGGTTTTTTTTTAATCACTGAAAGGAGATTAGTAGAGAGCATAAGTTGAGAGGGCAAAGGATGTCACAAGTACCTTCTACTGGCATTTTCACGTTTACAGAACCCTAAGGGTGACTCAGAACCCTTACAGCACTTTCACAGCAACAGGAAGAGACAATTTTCCAATCATGTGGCACTGGCTTTCCTAGGTAATAGTGATCTTTTTACAGCCACATTATCTCCTAATCCCTTAGAAATAGCTCCAGTCCCCTCCCCCCCCCGCCCCCCGCCACACACACACACACTGTATGGAAATAGTTCTAGACTTGTGTGCTAACACCACCCGTATCCCAAAGAATGCAGTGGCAGACATGGTGAAGGAACAAGCAGCTTTCTCTGTCAAACCACTTAGAGATATGTGTCCAGTAATCGTCACCCCTGCAGGCACAAACGTCACCCCAAAGTCCTCTCTCAGCTACTCTTACATACACTCTTCAGACACTAAAACTTTATACACCAGCAGAGGAGTGGGACAGGAGCCAATGGTTAGAGGCTTTTGAACAGGTGGTGGACAGAAAGTGGGGGACCACAGTATCACAAACACTCATCTTTGGAAAGAAAGAGTCGTATGATCCTTAACCTTATAAAAAGAGAGAGAGAGAGAGAGAGAGAGAGAGAGAGACACGTTATGTAACCTAACTCCTACCTTGCCAAGTCTGGGCTGCTGGCAACAGCCTTCCTTAAACAGAATTAGAACACACCACACAGACAAACTATGTGACACGCTCCTATGAAAGCAAAGCGGGCAATCTCAGCAACGAGAAAACAAACTCCCGTTGCTCAGTAACCATGTGGCCATGGGCCGTACAGTAACCCTGGACCCAACCCTGAAGCAAAAGTCCAATTCCTGGTCCATGGAGTCATGCATACCAGCATTAGAAGCTTGCATGCCACGGGCTGCAGAGAGCTTGTGGGTCGACGTGTGGGTTTCTCCCCCACACAGTGAGGAGAAGGACACACAGAGTTTGACTGGTCCAAGAGGGATACTCGTCCATTTTCCATACTAATACATAAGTCACACAGAAATAGTCCCTGGTTACTGAAAGGTTGCTAACACTCACGTGATCATATCTGTACAATTTTGAATTATAATAAACTGTATTGCACTTACATTTTATTCTGGGGAACAGTAAAGGAGCAGCTGAGTTTTATAATGTTGATCCTTTCAGCACATGCCTGTGCATGCATACACACACATACACACACACATACACACAGACTCACGGAAGAGATGAAGATGAGTGTTACAAAAGTCAAGCTGGCATCGTATCATGTAGTCTACCCCCAAAGAGCATGCCTTGTAAAAGCGCCACTTGTTTGGAGTCACACTATTCTGGCTGTCTCCAAGCTGACAGGTGAACGTCACGAATCTCCTCAGCTTATGTGAGAAGGATACATCATTCTTACCTCCTAATGAGGCTCCCAGGAGTTCAGAATTCTCTGAGGAGTCCTTGGGATTTATCTCAGATCCTATCATCTACTCCCAAAGTTTACCTCTTGACCTGAAAAATCATAGTTATCTGCACTCCAGATGAAAAGGGGTACATCCCAATCTTCACAAACTTTTGCCTCCATCAAGGCAGCTAATCCTCAATGCTGTGCTTGCTGTTTTAGTTTTATTGGTTGTTGTTTGTGCGTGCGCACGTGTGTGTGTGTGTGTGTGTGTGTGTGTGTGTGTGTGTGTGTGTGTTTCAATATGTGTGAGTGTTCTGTGGGGACTGAAGGCATTGTAAAACCTTTTTATATATTTTTTAACTTTTTTGTTGTTTATTTTTATTTATTTACTTGAGAGCGACAGACAGAGAGAGAAAGGAGGAGAGAGAGAGAGAGAGAGAGAGAGAGAGAGAGAGAGACAGAGAGAATGGGCTCGCCAGGGCCTCCAGCCACTGCAAACCAACTCCAAATGTGTGTGCCCCCTTGGACATGTGGCTAACATGGGTCCTGGGAAATCGAGCCTCAAACCAGGGTCCTTAGGCTTCTCAGACACAGGTTAAAAGAAGGGAAAATGTCAGGCCGGAGAAGGGTTAGCAGTTAAGGCACTTGCCTGCAAAACCTAAGGATCCAGGTTCAATTCCCCAGTACGCACGTAATCTACATGCATGACGTGGCGCATGCATCGGGACTTTGCAATGGCTAGAGGCTCTGGTACACCCGTTCTCTCTCTTTCTCTCATAAATAAAAATAAGATATAAAAATATTTTTTAAAAAGGATAAAAATTTCACTTTATCCACTTAGTTTCATATATCACAGATAAGGATGCTGAAATTTGGAAAAACTGAAGGGGCTTGCATAGTGATGAGGACACAGCTAAGAATGTGACACTAAATATTCATGCTATTTTAATCCATGCTTCTTTAATTTCCTGAGTAAGCAAATCCTTGTCACCATGTTCCAAACATCCTGGGGGAAGTAAAGCACAGGAGAAATAAGTATCCTAGTTTGGTTTTTACAATGTATCCCTGTTGACAGTGAGCCTGGTGAATAAGATGGAAATTGTCCTCAGTTCCTTTCCCAGAGTGTCACTGAGAGGAAGAGGCATGGCTGGGCTATAATTGAGATAAGTCAACTTTTGTGCTGTGTCTGCCCCTGGCACTCACATTTCCTGACCCTTTGCTTGATGAATATTGCCACTGTGCAGTGGCTATTGCTTGCGGGAGTCCTAATGAATGACTACATTCTGCCTGACTTCTAACCCAGACAAAATGCTGAATACAGTCACTCTCAACACCCAGCAGCCCTGCCATTAATGACCTGATGTGGACCAAAGTCCCTAATAATTTTAATATTGCACTTGGTCGCAGAGGTAGGAGCCATCCGCAGTGATTTGCAGCATGCGGAGGGGCATGGAGGTAATAAGTGCTGATTCGTAGGAGTGTGATGTGACTCAAACTTGGCCGCTCAATGAAAACGAAAATGATTAAGAATTGTTCATAATTTGTTTCATTAATTTAGCTTTCTGCAATATATTGCTGCTGGGAATAAATGGTTTCCCTACCCTAGGATGTGCTGACACCATGACAGAGGAAGTACTTTGTTAAGAGTGCAAGGTTGAGGTTTTAGAAAGCACAAAACATTCATGGTGCAGGCGGAGATGTTATCACTGAATATGTCATTTTCCCCACATGCATTAAATTGAATGCTAACTCCCGGCCTGGTGGTGCATTTTAAGGGGTACTGGGAACTTGAGGACAAGAGTCCCAGCTGCAGAAAGTAGGTCGTGAGCTGGGGGTGACGTACTTTGGAACTGAATCTTGAACTCACCCTGTCCTGCCTTCCTTTCCTGATAGACTGATGCCGCTAAAACAGTGAGCAAAACTATCTACTTCCTGCTTAGAGTTGTTTATGCCAGGTCTTTGGTCACAGGGACAATGAGACTGGGGGTTATCTAAGTTCTAGAAAGAATTTAGGATTTTATCAGCATATCCATAGATGAGAAACAATTAGTTTCCTAACTCTCAGATTCCCCAAAGAAGGACTGAGACTAAAGGTGCTATGTTCTGAGAATTGTGAGCTTTCAATAAGGTAGTGACTGATAATATTTCCTCATCTCTACGGTTCCATATAAACATTAACATTTGTTGGTACAGTAGAGTTACTTGCAACTACTTGTTTGATGTTTTAATGTTTATCAATTTTCCCCAATGTTTGGAGGCAGCCTAGGATTACAAGTATATATACCAACATATCAAGTATGCATTTGTTCATAGATAACAATATATTTTCCATGTAATACTATGTTATATTTATTTTATAATATTTTATACATTCCTATTTTATATTTATTTACTATATTTTATGTACATCTTTATTTCATGTTTATTTTACAATCTTTTATAGAGTTTAATATTTTGCCCAAACTTGGCTTATTCTATTTGATGAATCACAGATAATACTTTTTTTTTTTTTTTTTTTTTTGAGGTAGGGTTTCACTCTAGCCCAGGCATACCTGGAATTCACTAGGTAGTCTCAGGGTGGCCAAGAACTCACAGTGATCCTCCTACTTCTGCCTACCAAGTGCTGGGATTAAAGGTGTGTGCCACCTCGCCTGGCTGCAGATAATAATTTTTAATTTATAATAATTATTTTTCTCTCATGTCAGTAAATATTCTTGAATGTTCACAAACAGATTTTTTTCACTCTGTCTTCAAGAGGAAAAGATACTCTAATGCTACTCAAAGTTATAACCAATTGCTTTTCTCATAAGTTGTGTCTACTAATTAATACAACCACCAGTTCTGAGAGAATGCATCTCAATGCACATTTGTTAACAGTGAATATATTTTCAAAAGTCTTTTACTCATGTGATAGTAAGAGATTTCTCATATTATTATTATTATTATTATTATTTGCTTTTGTTTTTGTTTTTCAAGGTAAGGTTTCACTCTAGTCCAGACTGACCTTGGATTCACTATGCAGTCTCAAGGTGGCCTCGAACTCATGGTGATCTGCCTACCTCTGCCTTCCGAGTGTTGGAATTAAAGGTGTGTGCCACCATGCCCAGCTAAAAGTCAGGCACACAGCTCACAGAATTTGAACATGGGACCTCTCTCACCCAAAGCTAGAATTATACCCTTAGACCAACAAGCCACCACTGTCATCTTAATTTTATTTGCTTCTTTTTGTAATAATTTTGAAATTAATCATATGTCTCATAATTAGCTTACCTAATTGGTGTGTCATAGTAACTAATATCTTTCAAAATAATTTTGTCTAAAATATCCTTGAGTTCATAAATACTTTTACCCTTTATAATAGTAACATTCAGGGAATTTTTTAAGTATTTGCATCTTCATTACTGATTTTATCATATTTTAAGTTAAAATACCTACTCTATGACATTTAATGTTTGTCTTAAATTCTACTTTGTCTGATAAAAATAATACTTTATCTCATTTGTTTTATTTATTTATTCATTTGCTAATATCTCCAACTGTATGTATTTCAGGGGGACAAGTAGGGGCTTGAGAGATGGCTTAGTGGTTAAGGCACTTGCCTGTGAAGCCTAAGGAGTCAGGTTCAATTCCCCAGTACCCACGTAAGCCAGATACACAAGGTGACATATGGTCTGGATTTTGCTTGCAGATGCTAGAGGCCCTAGCATGCCTATTCTCTCTCTCTCTCTCTCTCTCTCTCTCTCTCTCTCTCTCTCTCTCTCTCTCTCTCTTTCTCTCTCTCTCTCTCTTTCTGGCACTAATAAATGAAAATAATATATTTTCAAAGAGGTAAGGTAGGGAAAATATATATAGCATATCACATATTTTCTCTTTTTAATAGATTCAACCACTATATATTTTAATTCATTTAGGAGTTGGTCATGTTTCATGAATCTTTTTCTCCTACACATAGCATGCCTATTCTCTCTCTCTCTCTCTCTCTCTCTCTCTCTCTCTCTTTCTGGCACTAATAAATGAAAATAATATATTTTCAAAGAGGTAAGGTAGGGAAAATATATATAGCATATCACATATTTTCTCTTTTTAATAGATTCAACCACTATATATTTTAATTCATTTAGGAGTTGGTCATGTTTCATGAATCTTTTTCTCCTACACAGTTTTGCTCTGGGCTTGAGGGATAGCTCAACAGTTAAGGCAGTTGCCTACAAAGCCTAAGAATAAGAGTTTGATTCCCCAGTATTCTCAAAAAAAAGATCCACAAAGCGGCGCAGGTATTTGGAGTTCATTAGCAGTGGCTAGAGTGTGTGCTCATGCTTTCTCCTTCTCTACCTGCCTCTTTCTCTCTTACACTCTCTCAAATAAATCAATAATTTTTTTTTAATTTGCTTGCTGGGTTTTATTTTTCTGGATAAGATTTTGGTTTTGTTGTGGTTCAGGTTTGTGTGGGGTTTGTTTTGATTTGTTTTTGGTGGCTGATACAGACATTCTTGTCATTGCTTTGTACCATTAGCTGGGAAAGAAAAAAGTATCCTATATTTATTCCTTTTGTAACTTCCGTAGTTTTCCAAAGATAGACTTGAAACTATACTCAACAAACCAGAAGTTAAAGAGAAATTAGTCGTTTTGATCTAACATTGATGGAAAATAAAATGCTTGGGGTTCCAAGCTCTTTAATTTGTAGGTATTAATTTAATTTAGGGTATTAAAGCCTATATTAATCTATATTTTATGACATAGAAGGCATTTCAAAAGGAACTAAAATTTTGTTATCTGTGTGATACTTTAAAAATTATGACCCCACAGTGAATACCAAGAACCTGAGTGAGGAGGGCCCTCAGTGGAATGGGACACAGAGTATATAACACAATGGAATAAGACCAACATGCACTATGTTCACACAATAAAGTTGCTGATTAATATTATTAGACTAAGCTATTTGTCTAGTATTCACTTGTATCAGACAAACAGTAATTTGTCTAATTATGAAAATAGTCTTAGACTAAATTCTTATTAGTTTGGGTTGTTAGATTAAGTATGCTTAGATTAATTCTAATAGACTAATTTGGCAATAATTTTTAGATCAAGTTATTAGTCTAGTCATTTTTATTGGCAAATTAAATGAGTAAACCTTTGTTATCTACTCTTTCCTTTGTCTAGAAAACTCAGTCTGTGCTGTCATAACTCAGGTTTACAATTTTTTTTAAATTTTTTTATTTATTATTTGAGAGCGACAGACACAGAGAGAAAGACAGATAGAGGGAGAGAGAGAGAATGGGCGCGCCAGGGCTTCCAGCCTCTGCAGACGAACTCCAGACGCGTGCAACCCCTTGTGCATCTGGCTAACGTGGGACCTGGGGAACCGAGCCTCGAACCGGGGTCCTTAGGCTTCACAGGCAAGCGCTTAACCGCTAAGCCATCTCTCCAGCCCAGGTTTACAATTTTTTAGTCATGTTGTCTGTATAGCATAATTTGAATCCATCACTGTGAAGGAACACTTTGGTGCCCCCCTTATAAATTGATAACTTAGCTGGATTTAAAATATTTCAAGGGTCTGTAATAAAAAAAATAACACCGAGAAGGAGAAAAAAAGGGAAAGGACTGCAAGAAGCAGCAGAAGGAAAATAAATTATATTTTTCTCACTATGTGTAGGACACCATTGATAGATGATTGCTATCTTAATTCATTTCATCCTAACAATAACCATGCAGGCTGTACTTATTGGTTGCACTGAACTGTTGGTGAAAACAAAACTGAAAGTGAATGAGGGCTTTGCCTGTTTAAGTTCCCAATATTCAGCAGAGCTGAGGTTTTCATACAGGCAGTTTGAGACCAGCCTAGGTTCCTGACCTGTGACCCCTGAGCAATTCCTTTATATTCTAGCATCTAATAGCAAAGAATTTAGCAAATCTATGTCCTTTCTCTGGAACTTGGAGAAACTATGTTAATGTTTCTTTAGGAGATGCACTTTGATTTTTAGTGTTTATGTGGTGCAGTTTCGAAGATTACAAAAGAACCTGTGTAGGTGTGGCTTGGCTTTCATAAAGTTGGCCTTCCAGTCAATGTTCCTTCCAGCTTTTGAAGCTGAGAACATACATTTCCTATATGGGGTTTTCCTTTTATCTGGGGCCATTTTCTTCTTCTTTTTTTTCTGTGCATAGAAGTCTGATTTTACATAGGTTAATCTCTCAAATGCGCGTCATCTACACCTTTCACATTTTCTTCCTCTTAACATCTTAATTCTGGTTGAAATATACAATTTATCTTTACTGCATCAATTCAAGTTCCAGTAGATTCTCATCTTCCATTTAACTCCTTCCTGCCTTCCTTCACCTACCACACAGTCTAATTTTCCATATGCAATGATATTTCCACATCATAGATTGTTAGTCTCTCTCTCTCTCTCTCTTTCCTGTCTGATCGCTTTTCTGTTTTTTCTTTCCATAGGAAAGAGTTTATGCTCACATAGTAGAGAGGCCTAGAATCAAATACAGCAATGATAAATCTCACATACAGCCTTACTTAAATTGTTTATATTTTCGAAGACTGTAGTTTAGGACAGAAAAAATAAGGGTTAAGGGGAAAATTATATTCATGGGTAAAAAGTAAATTTGCTTCATGAACTCTGAATTGATCAGTATAGGAGAGTTGTGGAGGGAATTGGAGGCCAAGACAATTACAGCAAGACCTTCAGTTCAGTTTCTGTATGAAAGCCCTGGTTGATAGCTTGGTCTGTCATTACCTAGATCTCTCAAGGATCACAGCTTCTGGGAATCTGAAACATGACCTGCCTCAGCCATTTCTAGAAACTCACTGCTCATTCTACTTACTACTGTGCTCATCAACTAGTAATGCAAGGTCTTCCTGCAGTGTGTTAAGCACTGAGTTGATTACGAAAAGCCCAAGGGGAATAGACTTTCCCTACTTTCAAGGATCTAATAAGATATACAACCAAGACTTTTCCAACAGAAGATGATAATGGACATGGTATGTAAATATTCAGTAATATGATGTGCTAGAGGATTCACACAGTGTAATACACTCCATACAATGAAGCTATTCTTGTATAGCTACTGGTTGACCCACTTTGAACATTTTGAGACAACTTTGTTGGGTTTTAGGAACCTCATTAACCAATCCAGATTATTTTGTTCTTAACAAAACTTAGGGGGCTGGAGAGATGGCTCAGCAGTTAAGGCACTTGTCAACAACCTAACAACCAGGGTTTGACTCTGCAGTACCCACATAAAACCAAATGCAGAAAATAGTACATACATCTGAAATTTGTTTGCAGTTGTTGAAGGCCCTGGTATCCAATTCTCTGTGTGTGTCTCTCTTCTTTCTCTCTCTGCTTGGAAATAGATAAAACTATTTTTTTTTAATTTATCTCTCTTTCCAATTTACCTTATGCAAAAATCAGGCTAGCAAACTGTTTGTTTTTTTTTCTCTCCTATCTTTATATTCCTATATGTCACAAAGAGTTTTCCAAAATTTGCACCCAGTGAAGTCAGAAGGTCAATACAACACAATCACTTAGTTCCACTCCTACATCAGGAATTCACTTTTCACAGCAAGACAACCATTATCACCTGATTATGTCTAATCGTGCACACTATTTTCTTACACAAGAATGAATTATTATAATTCTCCTTGAGAAACATTAGTTGATAATTAAACATGAGCTAAAGGGGAAAAGATTTTCTGTGTGTGTGTGTGGGGGGGTGTGAGAGAGAGAGAATGGGTATGTCAGAGCCTTCAGCCACTGCAAACAAACTCCAGATGCATGCGCCACCTTGTGCATCTGGCTTAGATGGGCACTGGAAAATCAAACTGAGATCTTTTAGCTTTTTAGGCGAGCACCTTAACTGCTAAGCAATCATCTCTCCAGCCCAAGAATTTCTTAATTATATACATGTATAGGTAAGATATATAAATATATATGTATGATATCTTCAGTACTTGACATTAATTAATTGGAACATATTTTATCATAAAATATCATAGCTACATGTATATCATGTGGGGGAGCGTAGGGATGTGTGTTTATTTATGCCACTGTCAGCTTGGGACTTGACCATTCACTGGTGGAACCACATATGTAACCATTTGGGAAACCCATTCACCATGAAGACCATTGTCCTTCCATGACAATAAGGCAGAGATTAGAAAAGAAATCAGAAAGGAAGACAGAGAGAGTGAAAACTCAGAAGTTTGACAAATCACTGCAAAGAAAAAAAAAGAGTTCTTTTCTCAATTTGCTGATGCTCTGGTATCTAGATTAATGGTAATCTGATACCATATGTTTATTTCAACCCCTACAACTTTCTGTGCTTGCCTCTTCAGACTCCGGCGGCTGCTAGGTCAGCGGCTTCCTCTGGTGTTTTGGCAGTATTTTGATTTTTCTAAAGAATTGTTACTGTAACTTCATATCTAACTGCATTTGGTAGGTGAACTCTTAAGCTAAGAGCTTTCATCTTTTCATCAGAATATCAGAATGCCAAAGAAACCAACAATGTTCATGCATGCTATATTTACTGATATATAATTAGGATATGTAAATACTTTCTGCCAGCTTATAGGAATTTTTGACCAACTGTCAATTTAGTATATTTATATTTATGTCCAAGTCAAATTCTGTGTGTGTGTGTGTGTGTGTGTGTGTGTGTGTGTGTGTGTGTGTGTGCACACTGGTGTGGAGGTCAGAGGTCTACACTGGGTATCTTTCTCAATGGCTCTCTAACTTATTTTTTAATATATTTTATTTATTTATTTACAAGGAGAGAGAGAGGAGGGAAATAGAGAATGGGCATGCCAGTGCCTCCTACCACTGCAAACAAGCTCCAGATGCATGTGCCACTTTGTTCATCTGGCTTTATGTGGGTACTGGGGAATCAAACCAGGGTCCTTGGGCTTTTCAGGCAAGCACCTGAACCACTGAGCCATCTCTTCAGCCCATCCACCTTAATTTTTGAGACATGATCTTTCACTTAGCCTGGAGCTAACTGTGCCCGGACTGTATGTGAATGCTGTGGATTCACGTTTGCGTGGCAGAGGCTTAACACATGGAACCAGCACTTCAGCCTCAGTCGTCTGTGAGTCAGGGTCTCTCACTGGCCTGGAATTTACCAGACTAGGCTAAATTTGCTAGCTAAAGCCCCATGGATCTGCCTGGCTCTGCCTCTTCAGTAATAGGCATATAAGCATTTGCCACAATACCCAGCTTTTCTTTTCTTTTTCTTTAAATATTTATTTATTTATTAGAGAGAGGCAGATAGAAAGAGAGAATGTGCATACCATGGCCTTTAGCCACTGCAAACAAACTCCAGATGCATGCATCCCTGTGTGCATCTTGCTTACAAGGGTCCTGGAGAATTGAATTGGGGTCCTTAGGCTTTGCAGGTAAACACTTTAACTGTTAAGTCATTTCACCAGCCCTACCTAGCTTTTCTTTATGTGGGTTCTGGGCATCAAACTCAGGTCTACATGCCTGTGTGGCAAGGACTTGACAAACTGAGCTACTACCCCAGCATCCAAAGCCAGTTGTTTTTCTAGCATCTTCTTGTACTTGTAGTATTATCTGGAAGTTCAGATAGTATTTCACTAAAAACAAGATTTTAAATGCTTGGGGAAAATATATTCTCTGTATATTGTATCCCAAATTGAAGCTTTCATAGAAACATTACTTATTTTTACTTTGGGGAGAAATTAAGATATCAAATGAAAGTATATGAAAGACAAAATAAATTATAGAACTAAAGGTCCTAATTTGTAGTATATGTGCCCAATGTGTTTTGTAATAAACAAGAGTCCATGGAATGAATGGAGACATGAATTTTTAGCCATGTCACTGGTTAAGAGTTGCTTGGAAGTTCTCAGCCACTCTCAATTTACGGGGAGAAACCAATTGCAAAATAGGGTTAGACCTTTCTAATCATAGCTCCTTATATTCTGAGAGGCCTTGAACCTTGCAATCTAAACCTTTGGTAAATGAGAAAACAGCAGGTATTAGTAATGGCTCCGATGCTTTCAGAGAACCTTTGCCTCAACCGGGAGTGGACAAACTTGGAAAGACATACTTTCTGAGGCAGGTTTTTGCCAACACCTGGGGTTTCAAAAAAATACTGCTTGAAGGAGTCAATTCCTTATATTATCTCTAATAATTCATTTAAGAAAAATGACCTTGTTGGGTAACTCTGTTTGGAACTGTTAATTAAAATTAATGAGGATCTTGCTGTTTTGCATTGGCTTGCTTCTTAGATCAAGCTAGTTTAATCTGGACTTGTCTGACATCCTGCTTGGACAGGCTTGACACTATGCCAAGAAGCCAGCAATGGGCTGTGGAAGGTTAACAATCAGAGCTGGCAAATAACCCAGTTCTGAAAGTTGAAGCTGGGACATGAACAACTGAAAGGGGATAGAGATCCAGAGGTGGAGGTTGTAAATTCTACCTTACCAGCTTTGGAGATGGGAAACTCCCTTGTCTGTTTCCAGTTATTACCAGCTGTGTATAGACATTCAGTAAGTTTGCAGTGAAGTTGAAACTGGCATTTAAAAACAACAAATAGGGCTACAGAGATGGCTTAGTGGTTAAGAGCTTGCCTGTAAAGCCTAAGGACCCCGGTTCGAGGGTCAGCTCCCCAGGACCCATGTTAGCCAGATGCACAAGGGGGCACATACATCTGGAATATGTTTGCGGTGGCTGCAGGCCCTGGCATGCCCATCCATTCCCTCTCTCTCCCTCTCTCTCTCTCTCTCTCTCTCTCTCTCTCTCTCTCTCTCTGTCAGTTGGTCTTAAATAAATAAATAAATAAATAAATAAATAAATAAAACAGCAAATACAAAAATACTTAGATTTTTCAGTGTCAGAGACCTGCATCCAATGTGCTCTGTGTCTATTCTTGGACTTAAAAACAAAAATAATAAGAAATTAGGTTTGTTTCCTATAAGAGTCCAAACCTAGAGGGTTTAGAAACAGAGAATTTTTCACTCTTAAAACATGTCATCTTAAGAAACAAAATTTTTAACAACTTGCTAGATTCCCTAAAGACTCACAAATTAAACATATATTATACTTGGCACATATACAGATTTCAGTCACACAGGAGGGGAATCTAGCAAACTTGGAGGAGGCTCTGACAAGATCAAAACTCACTGTTCTCCCCAGATCCTGACACACTATTCCCTTCCCTTAGCTAACTATACAAGGTGATTATGTCTTGTTGATAACTATAACCTATGAACTTGAGAAACAAGAGCATAATTTTTCCAACTACTTCTGACAGTTACATTTCATAAGTATATCTTCATGTCATTTCCTTACATTCAGATCCTCTGAACCTACTAGAAAAAAAAAGGGGGGAGTATTGTTAAGATGTAAGGTTTGCCCCCAAAACAATATATTGATTCAAGAAAATTGCATCTGAAATCTAGATTTTTTTCCTTTGGAAATCTCCAAACTCATTCAAAAGGTAAAATGTGTAAAAAAAAAAATGGGAAAAACACTTTTTAAATATTTTATTTATATTTATTTTTTTGAGAGAGAGAGAGAGACAGAAATAGGCAGGTAGAGAGAGAGAGTGAGAGAGAAGAGAGAATTGGCGAGCCAGGGCCTCTAGCCACTGCAATAAAACTCCAGATGCATGCAACCCCTTGTGCATCTGGCTTACATGGGTCCTGGGAAGTCAAACCTGGGTCCTTTGGCTTTGCAGACAAGTGCCTTAACCACTAAGCCATCTCTCCAGCCCTGGAAAAATAATTTTGAAATAGGAAGAATAAAGTTGGCTGAGTAACATTTTCTTATTTCCCGATTTTCAACAAAGGGACAATAGTCAAGACACTGGCATTACAGAAACATGGGAGATTTTATATATATATATATATATATATATATTATATATATATCCCATGTATATATGTCACTAGACCAGAACAAATCTATAAATGGAGTCACAAATATGTGGTCAATGATTTTCAACAGCTCAACAGCAAAAGTAAGGTTGTTTGACCAACTAACTGTGCTAGAACAATTATCTATCCACGTGATAACAAAAGAATACCCTGGCTGGACAAAGGGCTCACTGGTTACGGGCACTTGCTTGCAAGGCCTGAAAACTCAGATTCAATTCCCCAATACCCATGTATAGCCAGATGCACAGAGAGTGACATATATATTCGGAGTTTGGCTGCAGTGGTGGCAGGCATCATCTATCATTAGAACTGCATATTGGAAACACATTTCAATATAACTAAACGCTTGTTAGAATGGCTGAAACAATTTGCACACTGATGAGAAGGTGAGACAATTGAACTCTCATACATAAAAGGTGGAAATGAAAAAAAAAAAAAGGAGTGAATTTCAAAAAATAATTTGGCACTTTCTTCAAAGGGTAAACACAAGAAGATAGTAATCTGACTCCTAGGTGTTTACCCAAGTGAAATGAAAACTTATGTTTATACAAAACCTGTGTGCAAATGTTTATGGCAGATTTCTTTGTAATTACCAGGAGCTGGAAACAACCCAAATGTCCCTCCACTAGAGAATAAATAAACAAACCATGATGCAACCACATGGTTAAATGTTACTCAGTAAATGGAAGGAACTAACTATTGGTACTTGGGAAGGCATGGGTGAGTCTCAAATGCATCTACAATAGCAAAACTACAGGGGAATAAAACAAATCTAGCAGTTGTAAGAGGAATAGAGAAAGGACCATGGGAACATCTGGGGGCTGCTCTAAGAGTTCTAGAGATTGAGGGGAGGGCAGATGGGGCAATTGTTATATGATTGCAATGTTTGTTGAAGCCTAAAAACTGTTGTTCTGCAAAAAGAATCAACAGGAGAAAAATTAAGTGTTGGGGGATGTTGTAGTCAGCTCCTCATTACTGGGATGAATATACAAACCAGACACCATTTATGAGAGAAAAAGATTTATTTCAGCTCGCATATATCCAAGGGGAGTTCCATCAATATAGGAAGAAGCTGGCTCCCTTTCACAGAACCAAGCAGAGAGGAAAAATCTGTAGCAAGCAAACACCAACACTGAAAAACACAAACCCTCTAGAGCTCAAAGTCTCCACAACTTTGGGCTGGAATTCCGATTTGCCACCCCACCCCTGCCTCACTGACACCTTAGGGCTGGGCAATGCTATGACTGAAGATCCAAGCTACAAGTTTAATCTTAACAAAATACCAGAACTTATGAGGTCATATATTTTCAAACTACCACAGGGGAGATCTAACAAGACCAGGGAAAGTTTAGAACTACTGAGGAGGGGTAGAGTATCATTGAGCATGGACCAGGGTGACAAATACTGTGTCAGCCATTTGTGATATTAGGCATTGGGTATATTTGTGTGCTCGAGTAAATGACGTAATCTCTCTAAGGGTCTATGTGAGATGCAGATGCTTACTTCGTGGTGTCTACGTGGCTAAATTAGAAAGTGCATATGCTGGGCCTAGGACAGTCACTGGGTGGTTAAAGGGACTTTCTTACCAAGCCTGATGGCCCAGAGTTCAATTTCCTAGCACCCACATAAAGCCAGACACCAAAGGTGGTGACACATGCATGTGGCATTCATTGGTAATGGCAAAAGATCCTGGCACACCCATATGCATGCACCCAAACACACACACACACACACACACACACACACACACAAAGAAAGAAATAAAAGAAAATATGCTTTCTCTTAGCACAGCATCTGAGACATGAAATGACTGCACTCAGGTAGGTGCAGCAGGAAGCTGTGGCCCTCCCTGTCACATTCCCTTGGCCCACCTCTGATGTCAGCCACAGATGACATGGACGAGATTTGTGTATCCCAGACTCGGGATACACCGACAGTATGTGTGTGATCTCAAGCATATATGGTCAGTCTTTCTGCTGTTTGCCAGGTCCTGGAAACACTGACAGCTCAGCTAAAAGTTGAGCCTTGAAATTTTGGGTCAGTAAGACCCCAAGATGATCCTCAACAAATGGCAGGCAGGAACCAGCTTCTTGCCCCTCGGGAGGATCACTATGTATGGAGGTCCTAATGGCATAGAGGGCATGGTTCACAGCAGCAACTTTGAAAATACATTTCTGATTGCCTCCTCCTCCAGCATCATACCCCTTGGTCCTCTTTAATTTCCTGAGACCACTTCTCAAGGAAGAGGTCTATGCCAGTGCCCCTTGTCAGGTTCTGCCTTTGGGAGAACCCAGCAAGACAAGGACTGTTACCAGAAAGCTGCCTTTTAAAATCTGACACAATGACTCAGCTGAAATATCCATAGCTCATGCTTCCACCACACGTAGCTTGGGTAAGTTTGATCAAGTGTTATTTACCCTGTGATCAGCAGCTGGCTATGGACCTGTCTCTCGGGTAGCCTATAGTACTGCAATCTCATGCAGCTATGGGATGTAGAGTGTGCAAATTCTATGTTGGCACCTGTGGCTTCGTGTGAGAATCACGTTTGCCTCCAGGATCCTGCCCCTGTTGGAATACAACAGGAAAATCTCTGTTTTAAAAATTAAGTGATATCTCCGTGCTCACATCTCCAATCCCTGGCTCTCCTGGCCCACGCTCACTTCCTCTCTGTCATAACATCGCAACACCATTGCATTACTAAGCTGCTTGGTGAGGTGTGTTCTTGGCTCCCAGGTTAGGCACACATGTTAGCACCCATGGAGAGCACAGAAAACACACAGGTAGAAAGGGTGAAATGAGAAGGAGAGGCAGCAAGTGTTTGCCCCATCCCAAGAGGTTAATGGTTTAAGGGTCCCCAGATTTCTGCTTTTGCTGTTTTCCTGTGGTCCAGACATTCATTCATTGTTCCTTGGAGAATAGCTTGTAACCATTTTCAAAAACTACTTATGTTATCAGAAAAAAAAAATTCGAACCTGGACTGTGTAGCCAGTAAAGCCCCATTGTAACAAGATTTAACCACCACTGAGGCAGTCTTGATATATTATTGTGGTCTTTCCAATGAGATTATCATCTATATATGGCAGTCCGCATCTGGTTATGGTGGCAGACTGTGCCCTCAATGGTTTTATAGCGTCTACTCATGTTGTCTAGTAGAACTTTCTATGGTAACGGAAACCTTCTCGATCTGCTGGCCACTGAGCACTCAAAATGTGGCTAGTTCAGCTGAAGGAACTGAACCTTTAGTTCCCTTTAATTATAGTTAATTTATACTTACATCATCACAAATTTGGCTGTTCTCTCACTGTATTGGACAGGCCTACTACCACCTCACACAGAAATTAACTTTGTTTCTCCTGCAGACAAGCTGTTGTTTTGGTCTATTTCACTTTGTTGGTTGGGACTGACCAGAATAGGGATAGTCTAGTAAATACTAGTCAGATATATTTCTATCAAACACTAGTCAGATATATTTCTGTTTCACAGGTTATAAGAATTTGAGGCTGGGGGCATTTCTCAGTGAAAAAATATGTCTGCCCCACCTTGAGTATACGAGTTAAGATCCCCAAAACTTAGTGTAGAGGGGACTCTGTGGTGCTGGTGTCTGTAATCCCAATGTGCCTAAAGTAAAAAGGGAGGAAGGGATGGGAGAATTACCAGCAATCTTAGCACCCAAATAGTCTGGAGGATTCAGTGGTGATCCATCAGAGAGAAACTGCTTCAAACAAGGTAGAGACCACCATGTGAAAGTTATCCTCTGACTGTCAATGCATGCCATGGCACATGCATGCTTGCCCTCAGATGCATGAACATCCTGCCACACACGCATATATATTCACATACAAACAATAAATATATAAATAACCCTTAGAACTTGAAAAAATGGACAAAAACTAAGGCCCCCTGAATAGGAAGATTTTTCTGAAACACTGAATAAGTAATTGGATACAAGCCTCCCTCAGCCTCTGGTTCCCCCAGGAAGATCAGTTATAAGCAGATTATTAAATTAATCGATGCTCCTTATATGATTGTGACTCTAACTGGGGAATATAAAGAATCCCTAATAGTTCTATGATCCACTCGTTTACCTATTGCCCTTATTATTGTTGAAGGACTAAAGACACATCAGGCTTATTTTCTAGATATTCTAACCGACTAACAAACTATCAGCATATGGGCAGTTGACAATGTCAAGGAACCTGGGATCAGTGAAAATATACAATCTGAAATGTATGCCAACCTTCCTAACAATTCCCCAGTTTTTGATGTCAGACAAAAGATGTAAAATTTCCATCACAGAAGGTGTCAAAAAATGAGTTCAACCCTGGCATGGTGATGATACATCTGTAATTCCAGGACTCAGGAGGTTGAGGCAGGAGAATGGGGAGCTCAAATCCAGCCAGGGCTAAAGGATAAATATTACTACAGCACTATATTGAGTTCTTGAAAAGTCTTTACAGTCAATTTTACATGTTCTAAAATCACATAAGAAAGAGTAATAAGCATGTGAGGTACACTGTATATATAAGTGAATTAACTTAAGCACCCCACAGTATACACATGTGGCCAAGCAGTCACAATAAACATGAGTAATTTTTCAATTTAAAAGTAACACAAAGAAGCCTGGAGAGATTGCTCAGTAGTTAAGGTGTTTGCCTGCAAAGACTGGTGAGCTGGTTTCAATTTCCCAGTACCCAAGTAGAGCCAGATGCACTAAGTGGTGCATGTATCTGGAGTTCATTTAGAGTGGCTAGAGGCCCTGTTTTATCTATTCTGTTTATCTCTCTCTCTCTTTCTCTCTCTCTCTCTCTCTCTCTCTCTTTCTCTCTCTGTCTCTCCTTCTCTCTCTCTCTCTCTCTCTCTCTCTCTCTCTCTCTCTCTCTCTCTCCATCTCTTATCTACTCTCTGTCTCTCTCTGCATGCAAATAAACAAAAAATAAACTATTCATTAAAAATAAGGTATTAATCATTCTGTCCACTAAAGCTAAAATCCAAGATGTCAAAGGGCTCTGTAGTTATAGTTCACCTAGCTTGATTCAGCCCCTTTCTTTGCATTCTAAACTACATCAGATATTATTGAGGACCCCTTCCTTCTTGAGCTATTCACTTCCCCACAAGTGTGTACTGCTGTCCCTGGTTCAGAGTCATCTCTGCTCCCTCCTCTGATGAGAAACAAAGCAACCAAACAGTCATAGCAAGTACATTCACCAAACGTTCCACCCTTCCTCTTGGGTCCCAGAAAAACTCAAGATCTCCTGGTCAGTCTCTAGCTATAATTTACATTCCTCCATCCTAACTTGCACTATTACCATCTAATCTTTCAGAAGTATTATTTTAAAGTCACCCCTGCATCAAAAATCTTTAGTGGATATTTCTGACTTACATACTATTAAACCATCTAAGCAGCTTTTCACTCAAGACCATTTATCCTACCCTCTCTCCCAGCACTTCCTGCCTAATGCAAGATCTGTTCCTCTGTCCAGACCATAGGCTCCTATCCTGGGTGTATAGCACTTCTCCAAACTCAACTCAAGATGTCTTCTCCACCTTATACTACCTATCTCTTGTCCAGCTCAGTTCCGCCTGATCCAGATGACCCTTTAGTTGCTAAATCCCTCAGGTCTCTGGGATGGTCAAATTCAGAAGCTCACATGTCAGTTGTGGCTGGGTGGTTACATGGTGATGAATGTGTGATGTGTGTATAAGAGAGAGAGAATGGTAAGTACTTGACTAATGCCTGTCACATATGTGCTGATAATTGTGATCCTACTAGTATGATTATTCTTAGGACTAGTGCTACATGCAACATAATGTTGCAAGGTTAGTGCGCTCTCCAATACACAACCCCTGTGGAATAATTTCCACACATGGATGCTTTGCAAAACAAATCATAGAAGTGTAGAGTGAAGTGAGTTATGGTGGGCTCAACTGATTACTATGGGTATAAAGAAATAGGTTTGGCACTAAAAGTACTTTTAGAAAATCTTTATCTAGTTTGTGTATACATCCAAAGTGTAATATATTTAGTATCTTCTCAGGGGTAGCAGCACTCCGCCTACCCATCTGTCACGTTAGGATCACTGAGCAAATATGCTAATTTACCTTTTTGATATACCACTTGACAATTTCTGGTTTCAGATATCACACGCAAGGTTGCACATCGATGAATTCGATTTGATTCCATATTGTCAAGTGCATATTTAGAATAAAATTATGTTGCATCTTTCATTAAAAAAAAAGTAAAGCCGTATATCAAATGAGTGGGTGCACATAACTTGAATGCAGAAGACGAAAGCAAGGCCAGGAAGATATTATTACCTCACAGCCTATGAAATCACAGACCCACGCAGGTGATTTATGGAAGGAGATCTCAGCAGCTTCCGTTGAACTTTCGCAGTGCAGTTTCCAGGTGCCCATTCCATTAATACATTAAATAAAAGAGCATTATTTTCATTCCAATTACCTCAGCTACCCATGTTAAATACACTAAAAGCCACACAGTGGCAATCATATTCCTGGCATCATTTTATCTGCCAACTCCTCAGAAATAATTAACCTATATTGAGGGAAGCAATTCTTTACTTAAAATGATTCTTACTGATACTTATAAAGCAGCATGCAATAAAAATTCCTATAATCTACTATTCAGTATAAAAATAGAAATGAACAAGCATTAACAGCAATTTAGTTCAAAACAAGGGAGGAAATTGCTGCTGTTTACTGTGATTTCATAAGATAAATATGTATGTTAGATTTTAAGGTTTTTCTTAATGTAGAAAGTGATTTTACTGTAATCAGGAATATTAAAGGAAATTTTTTTTAATTTTAAGTTGAGAATGTTGATGTTTAACATTTCTAAATCTAAAAATTACCAACATTTTTTTTCTTCTAGAGTCATTAGTAAAAGCAAAAAGTCATTAATATAAAGAACAGCTTCCATTGGTAAGGTGTGTGTGTGTGTGTGTGTGTTTATTTTAAGGTGCCACAGTGATCTTTCACTGTTTTCTGAGCACTATGAGGGAAAGGCTTAGACCATCCTGAGTGGTGATTGATTAATTGATTGATTGATTGGCAGAGATCAAGATAGAACCAAGGGCATCTCACATGCAAAAGTTACTTTGGTTCATACATGTGCTTACCATTTTGTTCAGCATGAAACAGCAGCTAAGCAAAGCTGAGTCATCTAGCTCATTCCGCAGACAGAAAAAAGATAGCACTGGCCCCTGCCCACCATGCATTGCCCGGGACGTGCAGGGCAGAAGGTTTCCTTTATTGCAATTTTTGCAAAACCTGAAACTTTCTCCATTAGCAAGTTCTCTCAATTTCTTCCCAACACAGAGACTTCAACCTTCTCTTGCACTGATTGTACCCCCCCACCCCAAGTGGAATACCACCAAATTTATCAGTTTTGTAAGAGTATCACCTTTTATCTGAATTAGGGTTAATAATTAGGATGGTGATTTTTGGTTTTGCATTGCTTATAAACCTATGCAGGCTTAAATGGCTAATCCCCATTCTGGGGCTTTTTTTTTTTTCAAGTTATTTATTACACACAATTTTTGCAAATCGTGCAAAACAATACTTCTCAGAAAAGCATTTACCACACTGCAGCAGAACAAATGTTTGCATTCTGTTTTGTAACTCCTCAATAAAATGTGTCATCCTAATGCTAAAACCCATATTGATAAGTTAAAGCTTTATTATGTGATGGATATCCTGTCTCAATTCTTCTCTTCCCTCAACATCCTGATCTAGAGCTCTCAACCACAGGGGGGAAATGGTAGATAGATAGATGATAGAGAGATAGAGGTAGATAGGTAGGCAGATAGATAGATAGATAGATAGATAGATAGATAGATAGATAGATAGATAGATAGATAGACACATACATACATACATACACACACAGATAGATGATATGTGTGTATATTTACATATTATATATGGGTTATTCATACATGTACTTAGGTCCCATTGAGTATTCATCAATTATTTTTGTCCAACATATTACATGATATTAATTGCTAAGTCATTAGAGACTTTTATTCTACCAATAAACTTCAACTCCCAACATTCTACCTATCTAATTGCAGCACTGTGACTCATCTCTTCTGTCACCGCACAGACTTCTTATCACAGATAAAGCATTTTTGTTCACCTGTCATCTGTCTTTCCATTGCTGCTCTTCATTTCCCATGCTGGGCTCCGTCATGTGGACTCAGGGCTGCCCGTCACCTGCCTGCTATCTTGCTGACATAATTTGCAAGTATTTTTGGCATTTCACTGTACCCCATGACTGCCCTTTCTTTCTCATAGGCTCCATACTTTCGCACTTGTCCCCCTTAACTGAACTCTTCCATCTGTCTAAGAATTAATTTTCTGCATGGCACCTAAATTGACAGCAGTGGTAATTTAGTACAGCAGTTTTTAATACATCAAGAGAAGGGTTTGGTCCAATTCAAGTCACACTCCTTTAGCTTTTTTGTTCTCTCTCTTGTCTTCACTTCATTCTGTTGCAATCAGGAGAGCCCTTTCCACACTGGAGGAGTGTGTAAGAATACTTCCCTAGAACCAGACGTTAAAGTTTATGTCCTCTTCCATCATTCACTCAACACACAGTCAAGTTAATGAATCACCCTTGGGGTACATTTGCTCAGAGACTGTGGGTGTATTTAGACATGTAAATATATATATCTCCAGCTCCCTTCATATCTGTATATGAAGAGAGCTGGAGAGATGGTTCAGCAGCTAAATGCACTTGTATACAAAGCCTGCAGGCTCAGGTTCGATTCCCCAATACCCATGTAAACCAAACGTAAAAAATGGTGTATGCATGTGGAGATCGTTGCAGTGCCAAGAGGCATGCTCCTTCTCTCTCTCACAAATAGATACAAAAATATTTAAATATGTATGAAGTGCTAATCAGATTGCCTAATGTATAATAAGAATGTGTAAGGGTAGGATTCTATTAGTATTTATTTTTTTTCTTTTTCTTTTTCTTTGTCTTTTTTTTTTTTTTTTTTTGGTTATTAGAAGTAGGGTCTCACTCTAGCCCAGATTGAAATGGAACTCACTATGTAGTCTCAGGCTCACCTCAAACTCACAGCCTCTGTCTTCCTGGTTCTGGGATTAAATGCATATGCAACCACGTCTGGTTCTAAAGGTACTATTATTGCCATAAGTGCTACGTTTTATCACTTGCTACTCCTTGATGATGGTATATGGTGTAGTTGTGGATACTGGAATATAAGTGTAATACACATTGGAATTTCATATGCCAACACGTAGCAAATCACACACACACACACACACACACACACACACACACACACACACACACACATCAGGTGAAAACATCTCAAAGCCCTATCAGCCACGGGGCCACACTGACTGGGAACCACGTCCCATAGACTAGGTGAGATCTCACACAGTTGATTGACTCTTCTAGATCAACAATCCATTGCAGGAGGAAGTATGACTTTGAATTAAAACCCTCTGGGACTGCAGCGTGAAAATAAGACATTCATTCAGTCATTAATTTGCTCAGCAAACAAGTGCTTCCACTACATCAAGCGCAGTGCGTAGCTCATGACCCGAATGAAAATAAAATCTATGATTCTGGGGCTGGAGAGATGGCTTAGCGGTTAAACGCTTGCCTGTGAAGCCTAAGGACCCCGGTTCAAGGCTCGGTTCCCCAGGTCCCACCTTAGCCAGATGCACAAGGGGGTGCACATGTCTGGAGTTTGTTTGCAGTGGCTGGAAGCCCTGGCGCGCCCATTCTTTCTATATATATCTGCCTCTTTCTCTCTGTGTCTGTCGCTCTCAAATAAATAAATAAATAAAATACTTCTTTAAAAAAAATCTATGATTCTGACTGTTCACACTTTATAATCTGGGAGTAAAAAGATATAAACAAGGCCAGGCCTGGGTATGGAGGCGCACACCTTTAATCCCAGGACTCAGGAGGCAGAGGTAGGAGGATCGCTGTGAGTTTGAGGTCAGTCTGAGACAATCCGGTGAATTCCAGATCAGCCTGGGCTAGAGCAAGACCCTACCTTGAAACAGCAAAAACAAAATAAAAAATCAGGGGCTGGAGAGATGACTTAGCACTTAAGCTCTTGCCTGTGAAGCCTAAGGACCCCAGTTCAAGGCACGATTCCCCAGGACCCACCTTAGCCAGATGCACAAGGGGGCGCACACATCTGGAGTTCATTTGCAGTGCCTGGAGGCCCTGGCGCACCCAGTCTCTCTCCCTCTCTCTATCTGCCTCTTTCTCTCTCTATCTGCTGCTCTCAAATAAATTAATAAAAATAAACAAAAAATTGAAGAAAAAGAATTAGAAGAAAATATAAATAAAATAATGTAGCATAAGAGTTAAACATAAAAGAATGTATTTTTTGTTTTTTACAAGATCATTTAGATCATGTATGTTGAACCCAAAGGCCTCAGAGGATAAGCTGTCTAAATGGAGCACTAAGGATTAGTCAAGGTCGGGCTGACACATTTTCCAAGCAAAGGAACAAAATATACGAGGGCCACTCTGCCTGTGATGGAGCAGGGGACTTGGCTGTTTCTAGTGCACTCATCCATCCTCTCTGGGATAAGAGCAGGAAGCTGGCCTGGGTTATACACAACTTTACATGCACTTCTGAGAAAGGGGCTGATTTACAGTATACACCAGAAACTCTAGAAATGTGTGCGGAGTGAGAGAGCAACTTCCAGCAGCTCTGGTATTTTCTCACTTACAGTTCCCACCCAGGATGTCTGATTCGTTTAACCTCGCGATTAATTGGGAGATATACAATACTATTATTTATGCATATGAAGACTCTCCTGAGTGAATAATAGTGTAAGTCAACATTTCTCTCAACTCAGAAGTTAGGGCTGATTCTGCAGTGTCATTAAGGGGCACAGAGACAATGAATTCTACCTATATTAAGAATAAATGACACAACAGTTTCTTATCTTTCCATGAGCTCTGTGAACTGCCATTACGATTCAGCTCCACCTTCAGAGTTAAGATAGTGTAGCAGTTACCTTCCCAGGGCTGGGATAAAACACGTGACCAGATGCAGGAGATGGAAGGGAAGGGTTTATCTCAGCATGCAGCTTTTAGGGAAAGTTTCATTCTGGCAAGGACAGCATGGCAAGAGCAGACAGTTGGTGGGGTCTCCCAGCTCTACAGCAGCTGCCAGCACAGGCAATGAGGGTTGGACTATAAAATCCCAAGGTTCACCCCCAGTGTCAAACCTCACCCAGCAAGGCTCCACATCCCAAAGGCTCCACCAGCTGGGGATCAAGTGTGAGGCTTAATCACAACACGTGAGGCCATGGGAGACGCTTGATATTCAAACTACCACAGATGGTAAACCGGGCGTGGTGGCGCACGCCTTTAATCCCAGAACTCAGGAGGCAGAGGTAGGAGGATCGCCAAGAGTTCAAGGCCACCCTGAGACTCCACAGTGAATTCCAGGTCAGCCTGAGCCAGAGTGAGACCCTACCTCGAAAAACAAAAACAAATGACCACAGATGGGTAGGTTCAGATGCTCATACCCTAATGTTCCTTCTCAATTGTCTTTTCCATCCTAGTCAGAGGGAAAAAAGTGAATTAATCCAGGCCATACACATACATAAAAAGTCTTAAGTCCTCATCAGGAAAAAAAAAAAAAAAACATTGAATATTGGGTTAAATAATGCAACTGCTTCAGTGGTCAGTTCAAGGAAGAAATATTGCCAGGGTTCCTGATGAGTCCTAAATCCTTTCTGAAGAAACAGTGAAACTCAGGGTTGAAGAAAACCTAAGAAGTATGCAAGTACGGAAAGACTGTAAACTGACAGGCTTACTTGCAGGATCTTTCAACCTCCTTTTTCAGAAACCTTGCCCTTCATGCTGCCCAAGTCACCATGGATATGGTCCCCTCTGAAGATCCATCTCCTTGGAAAATATCTCTGGGTCCCAATTTGCCTCTTTCTCCTCTTTTGGAAGTTTAGCTAAGTTGACGACTTCATTGTTAAGTGTCGGGGTACTCATAAACACAAAATTGGAAAACCAACTTAACCAGCTGTACGGTGTGCAATACCAGACAAGTTACACCACTCCTCCAATGCTCACCAGCTAGGATAGCATGTTTCTTATAGCAAGTAAATGAAAACAGAAAAGGCCTCCGTTGTTGCTATAACGGGAGAGTGTAATAAATGGATATAAATTGTAGAATGAATGATTAAAATGCTCAAATAATTCTTCTAGAAATATCCACACTTGCAAAGAACATGAGTCCAAAAACAGAAATTACAAGAGATATTTTGGCATCATTAAAAGAATATTGATTCTATATTTTTGGGGGTTTTTGTGAGTGTGTTTTTGGTTTTTCAAGGTAGGGTCTTACTTTAGCCCAGGCTGACCTGGCCTTAAACCCACGGTGATAATCCTACTTCTGCCTCCTCAGTGATGGGATTTAAGGCACGTGCCACCATGCCTGATGAATATTGGTTCCCTTAACCACAGAAGTTTGACCCAAACTTCATGAGCATCTATATACTCTACTTGACATGATTTAATGCATACAGAAGGTAATTAACAAACAGACATTGCTAGATAACCAAATCGCTTCACATTAATTAGTGGGTGCAGATTTCACCCAGAGCCAAACATGTTCGAAGAGATTTAATGCTAAACTGAATAAAATTATCCCCTGCCTTCTATGTTGTAGTTTCTAGCTGCCTGCTGAGTGTATTTGGATATTTTCAGTAGAACCAATCCATTTCATTAATGTAAAAAATGCACATTTTGGGCTATAGCAATGGCTTAGTGGTTAAGGCGCTTGCCTGCTCAGCCAAAGGACTTAGGTTCGATTCTCCAGGTCCCACGTTAGCCAGATGCACAAGGGGGCACATGCAGCTGGAATTCGTTTGCAGTGGCAAGAGTCCCTGGTGTGCCTATTCTCTCTCTATCTCTCTCTCCCTCTGTCTCTGTCCCTAATAACAATAAATAAATGAAAATAAATCTTTTAAAATGCACGTTTTTCTCTCAGATTTTCATCTCTGAAATCAGAATAATTCTACAATTCATTGAAACCAGTGATCCTTGTTTCTTCTTCCTTTGTGGTACATAGTCAATGCAATCTGGAAATCACTGAAATTTAACATTCAAGTTCCTTCCAATGGATAGTCGGTTCTTCCAGCTGGCAAGTCAGACCATGGGTACCCCATTCTATGGATAAGAGTTGACGCCTCTTCTTCTTAGTTCTCATTCCTGAGCATTGACTCTAAGAATATTAGGAGAGACCGGTGTAAACAATGTATGAGGAAGGAATTTGTTACCAATAGCTCAAAGCTTTGCTAATTGTACCTCTAATTCTCTATCAGGAGATGAAGTCATTATGCAAGTGTTAGAAGAATTTGACGTTCCAAGCCGGGCATGGTGGTGCATGCCTTTAATCCCAGCACTTGGGAGGCAGAGGTAGGAGGATTACCGAGAGTTCGAGGCCACCCTGAGACTACAGAGTGAATTCCAGGTCAGCCTGGGCCAGAGTGAGACCCTACCTCGAAAAACCAAAAAAAAAAAAAAGAATTTGATATCCTAGCAAGCAGTTGTTTTGTGACCGCTAATGTTGTGTGTGTTTGAGGGCACGTGTGTGCAGGTGCATGTGCATACATGTCTACATATGTGTGAAGGCCAGAGGACCGACACTGGGAGTCATTCTGTGGGCGCCACCTACCTTTCTGCCACAGGGTCTCTTACTGGCCTGGAGCTTGCCTAATTTTAGGTTAGCCTGGAGTATTAATTGGTTTGATTGCTGTGTCCCCCATGAATTTCTGTGTTCTGACTGTCAGGTTCTCAGCTGGTGGCAGTTGGGAATTGGATCCTCCTGGAGGTGATGTATCATTGGGGGTGGGCTTATGGGCACTAAGCTTCCCCTTGCCAATGTCTGAGCACACTCTCCTGTTGCTGTTGTTTCCCCAACGTTGGCCAAGAGGTGATGTCCACCCTCTGCTCGTGCTGCTGTTTCCCTTGCCATCACAGAGCTTCCCCTCAATCATATACATACACATATACATATACATATACATATACATATACATATACATATACATATACATAATGAATATATATATATATCCATTCTGTATGTAGATTATAAATACATATATTATATACATATATGTATGTGTGTGTGTTCTTTATGACACTGGCTATCACAATACAGACTGAATAGTCCAACACAGCTGTCTGCACACTGAACAGGATGAGAATCCACTAGTTGCTCAGCCAGGATGGCGATGGCTCAGCGATCCAAGTCAGACACTGGAATCACTTGTCTTCAGTCCACGTTGGAAAGCCAGAGAAGCTTGGCTCCGATGTCAGCTCAGGATGGTAACAACAGGCTCGATGCGCTCACCAGCAAGAGGTGAAGGCAGGGAAGTAAAAGCTTGGCTTTCTCCTGGAGACTCCTTATTCTATGGGCTGCTGGAAAGGCTGCTCATTGTGTGAGGGCTCCCTCTAAGTCAATCCTTCCTGGAAACACCCTCACACAGGCATATCTCCTACTTAACTCCTGATCAAGTCAAGCTGTCAATAGAGATTAACCATTACACTTCCCCAGAAATATTGCCTAGGCCACCAGGAAGCCTGAGTTTGAAAACAATACCTTATACCTACAACTATACACACAAAATTACCCCAAAGTATTAGTGCTCCTTTAAGCACTATCAGAACTGTCCAGCCAAAATGAAGTTGCACTTGGGGAGACAGCTTAGTGGTTAAAGGTGCTTACACGCAAAGCATGCCAGTCAGGGTTCAATCGCCTACAGCCCACATAAAGCCAAATGCATAAAATGGCTCATGTGCCTGCATTGGCAAAGAGGCCCTGGCACACCTATACTCTCCCTCTTCTTCTCCCTCTTCCTCTCTCTCCCTTCTCCTCCCCTACGTTTTCTTCTTTTCTCTCTCTACTCCCCTCTCTCTCATTCAAGGACTAACCAGGCTCTACCCTGCTTAGCTGCTAAAACCAGCTTAGAGTTAATTTTGCAACTCATCTATCCCTTGGGTTTGATGAAAGCACACCATGTGACCCACTACAGTGTGAGCATGCTCCTGAGCTGTGCCATGTTTAATGATAATGTCTATAATCTTGCTGTTTATAAGAGACTGATTTCAAAATGGCATTTCAGGGATTGTGAAGACACAAACTTCCTAGTGTCTTGATAGTTTGGGTCTGCATTTATTTTATTATTTTATTTAGTTAGTTAAGAAAGAGAGGGAGTGATAAAGAGAGAGAGAATGGGCATGTTAGGGCCTCTAGTCACTGCAAATGAACTCCAGCTGTATGGCCACCTTGTACATCTGGCTTATGTAGGAACTGGGAAATCAAACTTGGGTCCTTAGACTTTGCAGGCAAGCATCTGTTAGCTGCTAAGCCATCTCTCCAGAACTTGGTGTGCGTTTTTTGATGGACGCACTCACGTGCAGGCCAGATCAGAATACATCACATAAAGCTAATATATAACCTGGAAATTCCAGCCTTGTACTACAGTTTCATCCACCTCTGCCAATCAATTCCAACATGTCTCTACTTCCCGGGGAGCCTCACCCTGGACAGGCTTGCTGTACCCCAGATTCTCAAATGTTAACTTTCTAAGATATCTCAAAATGGTACAGCCTGACCAGATCAGCAGTTAGCAACCACAGCATTTAATATATTCAAAAGCAGAATACAGGGCTGGAGAGAAAGACTGACAGTTAAGTACGCTTCTTACCCAAGTTCAAAGACCTTAAGGGGCTTGAGTCCACCTGAGTGTGAATTTCCAGAACTCACCCTTAAAACGATGGGTGTGGCCATCTGTCATGTGCAGTTATGTCAATCCAGCCCCACAGGGAAACAGAGGCCCTGGAATCACTGGAGCCTGAAGAATAAGGGGCCAGCCCCAGGGATCTATAAGAGACTCCAGCTCAAATAAGAACAGGCGGAGAAGCCATAGGACAGGACCCCTGCCGTTCTGCTCCAGCCACGGGCACGTGCGTATGCACACACCACACACAAGCGAAAGGAAAACGACTACAATCCTACGATCTGAAAAACAAGAGAAGCTGGTCATTGGCACACACTTGAAGTCCCAGCTTCCCTGGAGGAGAAGGTGGAAAAACCCTTTGATTTTGAGAGCTTGAGTCCAGCACAGACAGTATAGCAAGACCTACATCAAAGGGAAGAGAAGGGAGAACATTTTCTCTCCTTTCTCCCTTGAGAAGACCAGAGACAACTAATGGAAATTTGGTAAAAACATTAAGTTTATGGTGAATATTACAAAAAAATTAAGGGGAACAACCCAAATGTACATTAGCTGATCAATGAATAAAATGTAGTATATCTATGGAGTGGAATTTTATTCAGATCTACAAAAAAAAAAAAAAAAAAGGAATAGGGGCTGGAGAGATTGCTCGATGGTTAAGTCACTTGCCTGCAGAGCCCAGTGAGCTGAGTTAATTCCCCAGTACTCACATGAAGCCAAATGCACAAAGTGGCGCATGGATCTGGAGTTGCTTACAGTGTCTAGAGGCCCTGGGGCCTGCCTTCTATCTATCTACCAATCTCTCTTTCTCTCTCTCTCTTTTTACTTGCAAATAAATAAATAAATACTTTAAAGGAATATAATGATGGTTTGAATGCAACTTGGCAATATTCTGAGGGAGAGAGGCATGTTGCAATAGCCCGTATGTTATATCATTAATGGCCAAAACAATCAAATTCCTAGAGAATACACAGTAGGGCAGTGACTGCCTCAGGGCAAGGGGAATGACTGCTAATAGATATTTCCATCACTCTTTGGGGTGATGAAAATGTGCTAAATTTAGGTCGTAGTAGCAGTCACACAACTTTGAATATAGAAAAGCATTAAATCGTATGCTTTAAGTGAGTGAATTGTACGGTGCGTAACATATGCAAATAACACCATTTCAAAAGAAAAGGTAATGGCACACGTGCCAAACTTTTCCTGCTACAGTGGCAAAAAACTTTCTTCATGAATGGGGAGAAATTTTGCTCCAAGGACTCAAATAGAAAAACCTTCAAGGGAAAAGGGGTTCCTGTAGCAGACTTTTACTGCACATAACCCAAGAGAGAAGTTACCAAATTCTGTATTCTATATGCTGTAGTTTGAAATAGATGCCTCCTATAAATTCATGTGTCTTGAAAAGCTGATCCCCAACTAGCTTAGGCTGACCTGAGACTCTATAGTCTCAAACTGGCCTCAAACACAGCAATCGTCCTACCTCAACCTCCCAATTGCTGTAATTAAAAGTGTGTGCCACTACACCTGGCTCATCTTTTTTTTTTTAAATTTATTTATTTATTTGCAAGCAAGAAATGGGCACTCCAGGGCTTTTAGCCACTGAGAACGAACTCCTGATGCATGTGTCCTTTGTGCATCTGGCCTACATTGGGTGCTAGGGACTGGAACCTGGGCCCTTTGGCTTTGCAGGCAAATGCCTCAAGTGCTAAGCCATTTATCCAACCCTCATTTGTCTTTTTATAATGGTATTAATTTCTTTCCAATGATGAATGATAACTCTTCACTGGATTCATACACAGAGAGGTCCCTTGACTTTTCAAGAGTCTCATGTGGTTGCTTTGCCCCCTTGTTGGATAATTGTGTTCTTCTGCTAGAGAGTATTTTACAATATTGAATGCTTAAGAAGACAATAAAATAAAAACTTCAATGTGCCTGTTGGATTTAGAATCAAAGAGAATGGTAAATTTGACAAGTATAAGAACAGAAATGAAATAAAAGGAACAGAAACGGGTCAGAATCCAGACTGAAACTAGTGAGGAAGTGAATCAGGACAAGGAATGGAAATCATGGGCACATACCTGTTCATTCCTATAATTTGGTTCTGGGATAAAGAAAAAGATATGTAAAGGTTACACAGAAATGTGTGCTTAAAGAGTTATATTTTTGTCATTTTTAATAGTTTCCATGATTATAGTTATAGCTCTTATTTTATAGCTTCATTAAGATACAATTGACAAATATATATACTCAAGGTATATGATATGATATATTGATATACATATACTTTGTAAGATGATTCCTATAATCAAGTTAATTACCATAGCCATAACCTCCCATAGTTATCCTTTGTGTAAAGATATTTAAAATTTACTGTCTTAGCAAATTTGAATTACAAAAAAGTATAAGGGCCAATTTGGACAAAGGAGTAACTGATGTCACAAGAAAATCATTTATTTGAAAGTAGTGATATTTGAGAAAGGAGTTTCCTCTGGCCAGAGCACAGGAGCCAGATCTGGAAGAGACTTGTACCAAGGATAATGATGAGTAACATCTCCCAACACTCATGGGATTCACTGGTGGAAGCAGCTTTGTAACTGCATAATAGACTCATGTGGTAGAACCATGCTCCTAGTCAGATAGGAGCTTGAGGAAAACTTGCAGTTGAGCCTAATTCTAGCAATATTAAGGTGACAAAAAAATATATATATTTGGTGGTGATGGCAGGAGGCATCATGGGAGCCTAAGCCAATGCGAATGTTCTCATTTGGACCATGGAATTGGTGTCTTCTAAGTTACCGATTGTAGTGCGGAAATGGCTCAGAGCAGAAGGCAGTGAGCTCAGATTTGCACAGGCTGAGTTCAGAATGTGTATGTGGGATATCCTTCATAAGATCATTGAGAAAAGAGTGAATTAAATAGCTCTGCCACTCAGGAAATAGATCAAAGCTGAAGACATACATTGGGATTCATCCTAACACATTAGATGTTGATGAAGGCATAGCCACTGGGTAGGGGAAGAAGGGAAAGGGAGAGGAGGTCCCCAAAGACCTGCACACACTTTATGTACTGACTAGGAGATAGTCAGTGGACTATTTTGTGACCCAAAAAAATATTAAGACTGAGATCCAATTCAGTCCGTGCCTGTCCTAGTCAAATCACCCCGGTCGTTACACTCAAAGCCAGGTGCTTGTCTGTGAAGCCTAAGGAGCCAGGTTCGATTCCCCAGAACCCAAGTAAGCTGGATGCACAAGGGGCACATGTGTCTGGAGTTCATCTGCAGTGGCTAGAGGCCCTAGTGTGCCCATTCTCTCTCTCTTTCTCTTCCTATTTGCCCATTTCTCTCTCTCAAATAAATAAATGTAATAAAAAATTATCATGTATGTCTCTTAATCTTTAATTATAGGTAAATATTATTTTTCCAGATCAAGGGAACTAGCATGGTAATATTTTCTTACTTGTTTTTTACATCAAAACCTGAACTGATCTGCCAATCATTTAATATTTACATAAACCGTATGCTTGCGGACAGACACACCGCCGAGGACGAGGAGGTACAGCATTGAAGAACACCCCAGGGTAGTTTGCCAACAAATGAATGTAGATTTGTGCTAGTTTTATAAAAACACCTGTGGAGGTTTGACCCAGGTGTCCCCTATAAACTTAGGTGTTCCGAATGCTAGGGCTCCCAGCTGATGGAGATTTGGGAATTAATGCCTCCTGGAGGGAGTGTATTATTGGGGATGGGCTTATGGGTGCTATAGCCAGTTTCCCCATGCCAGTATTGACACACTCTTCTGTTGCTATTGTCCACTTTATGTGGGCCAGGGGGTGATGTCCACCCTCTGCTCATGCCATTGTTTTCCCTACTATTGTGGAGCTTCCCCGCCCCCCATGCCTGTAAGCCAAAATAAACCTCTTTTTCCCCACAAGCTGCTCTTGGTTGGGTGATTTCTACCAGCAATGTGAATGTGACTGCAACAACACCCATACGCAAAGTGACTTTTCTCTTTCACCCTACAATAGGAGAATGTAGATGGCATGTCTTGAATATTGGTAGGGAATGGGAGCATTTGTTTTCCATGTGGTTTGGACAAAGGTTCCCTCAAAAATACCATTTAGGCAGAGATGTTAAAAAGGGGCTACGCTCTGGACCTCTCTGTCACTTTTGGTCTGGAGAACTTCCTCCACCATTTATTAGAAGCCCAAGTGAGCCCTGTGTAGAAGGAGGACCCACGTGCGTGCCCTCCATTGTACCTTAGCACGCTTCCGTGTGACAAACAAAATCATTCAGACCCTCCAGCCTCAGGGACCCTGTCAAGTGACTGAGGATATTAATAAAACTGACGTGCAAGGGAAAAGCCACACACATAACCTACAAAACTGTGATCTAATTAAATCATTACAGTTGGTCACAGAGTTGTGGGGTGATTTGGTATATAAATTGAATAAGAAATCACTTAATTTGTTTTTTCTTTTAGGCATTTTGTTTGTTTATTAGCATATGGACATGGGGCATACCAGGGCTTCTTTCCACTGAAAATTCTTTTTCTTTTTTCTTTTCTTTTGTTTTGGTTTTATTTTTCAAGGTAGGATCTCACTCAAGCCCAGGTTGACCTGGAATTCACTCTGTCTTCTCAGGGTGGCCTCGAACTTATAAGGATCCTGCTACCTCTGCCTCCCGAGTGCTAGAATTAAAGGTGTGCACCACCATGCCTGGATGCAAATGCTTTAAAAAAATATATTTTTTAATTTATTTGCAAGCAGAGAGAGAGAGAGGATGGAATGGGCATGCCAGAGCCTTTAGGTGCTACAAACAAATTCCAGATGTATGTGCCATTTGGTGCATCTGGCTTTATGTGGGTACTGAGGAGTTAAGCACAGATCATTAAACTTTACAGGCAAGTACCTTAACAACTGAGCCTACTCTCCAGCCCACAAACACTTTTTTATGCCTGGCTTACATGGGTGGCTTAGGAATTGAACTGAGGCCCCAGGCTTTGCAAGCAAACACCTTTAACCTCCAAGCCAACTTCCCAGCCCTTATTTTGTTTTAAATTGTTTCCCAGTTGTGATCTCTGGTATACAAAGAAAACCTCACAGCAGGTCAAATTTATCTTTTCTGCAACCTTAAAAAAAAAAAAAAAAAAAAAAACTAAACTTAAGCTTTTAGAACATGCATATCTTAAGAGTATGCACATATTTTGCACTATGACAGTTTAATATCTTGATTTAATCTTTGCTAATAGCCTACATTAAGTCTGAATTAAGAGACAGCCACTCTAACAAGTTTTCACCTTATAGCTACATGTTTTCAAACTTCATAATTATAACAAAGGTATGGAACAGTAGCTTTTTTTTACACTTGATCTTAGCCAAATGTCTGACAAGTAGTACTGTTTTTATTTTTAAAAATTAAATAGCATGTTGATCCATATAACTGGGCTTTTAATTTTTGTTTAAATTTCACTAGACATTCTAAAATCTATGGGGAGAAGGATGTCACATAAGTTTCTCAAAAAAAATAATCCTAAGATAAAAAATTTCTCAACAGTTATTGTATTGTCACAAAGTCACCAGAATTCTTTTAGAATGGAACTCTCGCTGATTTTCTTATGACAACAATGGATTAAAATTAAGAAATATTCATTTTTGTATGGTCCATAATCCTTCCCATGTAGGAGATATTTGCTATGTATTTGTTGAATGAATGAATGATTAGGTGAAGAGCTTTGTCTCGGACTTTACTGTACATCCTGACTGGAATTCAGGGGATGTGATTTGACTCCTGATATAACCAACTTGTTATAATTAGTTAATAAGTCATTTCATAGGAAGGCTCTATTAGTATTGTAAATGAACCCATGCTTCTCTACTGAGACATCCATTTAGACAAGCAGGAGTCACCAGTTTCTACTTGTAAATGAATGCTGGTTTGTGTCCTTTCTTGAGAACAAAATCATCTGACCTACCTTTGACCTAACTTAGAAACTGTGTGTATAGTGATAGACATCGTTTCGATTGATGCTGGGTATAGTGGCACACACCTTTAATCCCAGCACTCAGGAGGCAGAGGTAGGAGGATCACTGTGAGTTTGAGGCCAGCCTTGGACCACGTAGTGAATTCCAGGTCAGCCTGGGCTAGAGCAAGACCCTATGTCAAAATGTAAAACAATAAATAAATAAAAAACAAAAAAGAGAAAGAAAATACATTATCTTTATATTTAGAGTTATTTGCAATACTGTTAGCGGTTGTGATCTGAGTGGCTGGTATGGGTATGTCTGTAAACCTCTTTGCCTGTCCAGCTGCTCACCCCACAGTGGACACGATTTCCCATGGTTGTGCAGAGCCTGCTCTGTTTGTGACTGTGCCGCTGAACTCGCATTCCGCATTGCCCTTGTTCGTGCTTGCTCCACATCTCAAATGACATCAGTCAACTGCTCTGCCTGTTATCAATCAGGACACCAGAATTACATGAGTTATATGAAGGAGCCCATTGTGGGCTCCTTGCCCTTTTCTCCTCCTTCCTCTGTTTTGGCTCACCACCCTTCGGTTTAGCAAATCACCTGGGTGAGTGCCCCATTGTCACACAATCTCAACACCGTCCATTCTCAAAGCCACACACATATATACACTGGTTGATTTAGAGCCTCACTGCTTGGCTCCCCACTTAAATATTAGTATCAACGGGAATTGAAGATCATTCGAGGAATTACTGCTTCAGTTACTTACAGCTTGTTTCTCAAAGCCCCAGGCTCTGTTCTAAACACAATAGAGTTACTGCTTCAAGGGGCCTTGTCTCATAGTGCCACATTTTCCACTCGAGAACATAGCATCTCTGCTTTCATATCATGTGCTTAATAAATGTTGGTATTCAGGCAGCATTCTGAAAGACCCTTGCCAGTGGACTGCTGGTTCAGTCCATTGCCACTTCTCCCATTGGATTTCTCGGAGCTCTATATCATCCACACAGCAAAACTCATGAGGGTGTGTCACTATGTATTTTTAATTTTTATTTATTCATTTATTTTCAAGACAGAAAGCATGAGAGCACCTGGACCTCCTGTCACTGCGAAGGATCTCCAGACACACGCACCATGCTTTGCATTTGGCTTTATGTGGGTACTGGGGAATCAAACCCAGGCTATCAAACTTTATAAGCAAGCTCCTTTAACCACTGAGCAGTCTTTCCAACCCAAATGGTGTCTCATTGTCTACTGGCAATCAGAACATCTGGCTACCTCCCTCCCTTTCTGTAAGTTCAGATATTATTTTCTGCTTTCTAGACGCTTAACAGGCCTATGGTTAGGTACTTAATCTGCCAAACTTCTCATCTGTTCTATCTGAATTTTCCCACGTGCCCCCCACTGTGTTCTAGGAGTACAATTGTGGGGTCACAGCATGGATTTCCACAGGCATCTTATCTGTTTCATGGCATACTGCCCCACCTTCTCCCATGTATGGCCTTGGGCACGCCCATTCTCTCTCAACCCCCTCTTCCTCACCTTCGCTCTCTCAAATAAATAAACAATAAGTAAATAAATATTCTTTTACAAAGTTGGACTAAGAAGAATGAAAAGTCTAAACCATGTTCACAGGAAACAAATACGCTTCTAGAGAGCAATGCATCATGGTTGTGCACATTGCTTCATTTCCAGACACGGACAAAAATTGTGTGTTATTTCTTGATGCATGTAGATTTATGGTGTATGCACCCGCATGTGCAGATGTATATGCCCTGGGCACACACATGTGGAGACCCGAGGAAGACATCAGGTATGCTCCTCCATTGATCTTCTCTCTTACTTCCTTGAGTCTCTCTCATCAAGCCTGAAGTGACTCCCCATATTTTGGTTCGATTGGCTCTCCAGGGAGCCCTAGTGATCCCGATATCTCCACCCACCCCAGCACTTAGGTTACATGTGAGCATATACAGCTTTTTACATAGGTTCTAGGGATCAAATTCAGGTCCCCATAGACTATCACTCATGCAGCAAGTGATAGTCCATGCTGAGCCGTCTCCCCAGGCCCCTAATAAACATCCTGTTCTGCTTAACACTGACTGCTGCCCCCACAATGCACGACCCACAATCCCCATGGGGATGACCTGCATCTCCAACAAGGGGGGGGGGGTCCCTTTGGAAAAGGGACAGGGATGAGGGAAAGGATGGTACCAACATGCATTGTTTACATGCTAAGTATGTCCACAACTAATACAAATAAAATAAAAACAGCGGAGGTAGTTTCGGTTTGTGCAACTAAAATAAAGAGTCCAGACTGACAAGAACCGAATGTAAATCTCAAATCAATATTTCTCTAAGAAGAAATATAAATTATGAATATTAGTAAAAAGTTCAGGGGAAATTTTTGTTATAGAGAAAAGCAAAGTGGTAAAAAAAAAAATCACTATACACATAAAACATGCAAAAGAATCAGTAGTGAAAATATGTGGAAGGTGGCAGCTCCTGGCCGCAGCTACACACGTGGCTTTCTTGTGCACTCTGTACCCCGAGAGCTGACCTCTGCTCTGAACCACCTGGCTTACCTGCCTGCACTCTCCACTGCAGCTGGGCTCTGCCCATGAGGAGCCTCAGGAGACAGGAATGTAAGAGCAGAGTCCATTGTCTCCACTTCCTCCTTGCGAAAGCTTCTGGACAGAAGCCTTCTTGGACCAAAGGTCCCCAGTTCCTATGAGGTAGGCTGTTATCACAGTGTTTTCTCCTTGAGTACATTTTCCCACTCTTAAGATATGAAGACTGGAATACCAAAGCCTTTATTCTGGACTACTTGTCTGTGCTTCGTAACAAATATCTGAGAATAATCCCTTTGGAAACTCTCCCCCATTGGCCTATGTGAATGTGCTCTGTCACACCCCTGCTAGTTCCTGACTAATATGATAGTGTGTTTTATTGGAAGGCTCATGTGTTACAAACATAGAAAGATCTGCAGGAAAAATATGAACACCGTCTTCAGAAGAGTGACCAACGCTGATAGGAAGTTAATGAGACTGGAGAACGGTCAAAGGGAGACCAGGGATATAGCAATAATATATGTAATATGCACCTTATATGAATGTCTATTCCTAGTCTGGGTCATGAAAACCTGCTATTGTTTGAATATGAAAAGCCCCCCACAGGCTCATAGGCTGAAGCTGATCAGGGTCCCCAACTAGTGGTACTATTTTAGGAGGTGCTGGGAACTATGGGAAGTCGGCCTGATTGAAGAAAGTGGGACAATGGGAGTCGAGTCAGTTCTCAGAGGCCTTACCTTGTCCCGGCCCCTCTTATATCCCTCTTTCTGCTTCCTGTCAGTGGTGAGCCAAGTAGCTTCTGCCAAATGTTCATGTCATGTTCACCCTCACCACAGGCCTAGAATCAATGAAGCCAAGGACATGATCAAGAGCTCTCAGAACATGAGCTGAAATAAATCACCCTAGCTTTTACACCTGTTTTTTTTTTCTTTTTCTTTTTCTTTTTCTTTTTCTTTTTCTTTTTTTTTTTTTTTTTCCTGAGGTAGGGTCTTACTTAGCCCAGGCTGACCTGGAATTCACTATGTAGTCTCAGGGTGGCCTCGAACTCACGGTGATCCTCCTACCTCTGCTTCCCCGAGTGCGGAGATTAAAGGCATGTGCCACCATTCCTGGCCCATCCTAGCTTTTAAGTTGTAAATGCCAGCAAGGAAAGTGCCACACAAAGTGTAAAATGCTTCTGTATATTACTTTATCACTTTATAAAGTACTCTAGATATTACCAATTTTTCATCATCAAGGATATCTATAAATGAAGAAATGCCTTAATGTTAATATAGCCCAGCTATCTTGTGACTTGGAAACAATTCGGATGCCCAGTAGTAGATGAATGGAAATTGAATATGTAGTATATAGGTACACAACATCGCTATTCAACAGAACAGAAAAATGTAATTATGAAATTTGTAGGAGAATGAATGGCTCTGGAAAGAATCATATTAAGTATAGTGACTCAAACTCAGAAAGACCAAAACTGCATGTTCTCTCTAAATGTGTGGTTTTTAACTTGTAATATCTATAGGTATGTATACATAGGGAGGCAAATGTGGATAAAACCTATAAAGGTAGACCTGTAACCAAAAATGATTACAAAGAGATAAGCTAGAAGTTGTGGGAGAGATTGGCAAAAGGATACATGTGACGTGTAAACAGGAGGAGGGAAAATATTCAGAGGAGGTGGGGAGTGAACTGGAGAGAAAGGGGAAAGGCAAGTAAGAGAGGGAACAAACATCTACAAAAGCAAACTGCAGGTCGGAGAGATTACTCAGTGATTAAGGTGTTTGCCCATAAAGCCTAATGACCTGAGTCAATTCTCTAGAACCCACATAGAGCCAGATGGACAAAGTGACACATGCACCTGGAGTTTGTTTATAGCAGCTGGAGGTTCTTGAGTACCTGTTTTCTCTGTCTCTCTTCTATCTCTCTGCTTTCAAATAAATAAATATTTTTAATGTATTTGTAAATTTCAAAATTTAAATCTATATACATACATATGTATATATATAAAGAATGCACTACAATAGTGTACTTTAAAAATATCTTCAGGCTGGAGAGATGGCTTAGCAATTAAGACATTTGCCTGCAAAGCCCAAGGATCCTGGTTTGATTCTCCAGGACCCATGTAAGCCAGATACACAAGAGGGTGCATGCATCTGGAGTTCGTTTGCAGTGGCTGGAGACACTGGTGCACCCATTACCTCCCTCTTTCTCTCTCTGCTTATTCCTCTCTCTTAAATAAATAAAATATAATTTAAAAATTAATATCTTCAAATATTCTCCATGTTATAGTTTAAAAACTAGCCAGTCCGCTCTTTGCTTCCTGACTTCCAATGTGACTTCTCACTCAGGCCATCATTCTCCACCAACCAGGTTCCCTGAGGTTCTCCCTACGACTAAGCCAATGCAGAGCTGTTGAGTTAAACCTTTTCTCTTTTTGAAGTTCATTGCCTCAGATATTTCATTAGAATTGCAAACTATTCAGAACCACTCCAAGATTAAATATTAGCTTTCTATTTGTATAACTTAAGAGAGTAAAGATTTATCCCAAAGTGAATGCCTCCACAGCTGAAGGTTGCTTGTAATGTTGCAATGAACTTCACTCATTGGAAACAACTTCTGCCTCACCTGGCACTAATCACATAAGTGATGGACATACATCATGCAGTCAGAAACTCAAAAATGCAATGCATTCAGGGAAGATTTAGATGTTCAGTTACCAGACTAGAAATGGTAGGTGAACTTATAAAGAGCTGATAATTCAGAAAAAGAAAAAGGAAAGTGTCAAGTGTGTGTGTGAAAGAGAAAGAGAGATGTGAAATACATGCAGTTACAAGAGGACTGGGGATGATCGGTGGTAGAGGGCTTATGTAGCAAAAACCAGGCCCTCTGTTCTATTCCTAGCACTACAAAATAGTAATAACAATAATTATAATAATGAAATAAAGCAGGAAAGAAAAGAAAAACACAAGAAATGAAACAATGGGGTTGGTGTCAGGAATGTTAAAGAAGTTGGCCAGTCACATCCAACTTGAATAGTGGTCTTGGAGAACGGAGACTGTGTGCTTTGAGGTGCCATTTAAGAGTAGTTTCAGGGAAGTAGTAAAAGTTAGTGAGGAGATGGGTGGATGAAAATTTGAGTAATGGATGCCACCAAATAGCTTTGGTTCCTGGTATTCTGAGATTTTGAAATCTCTGTGTGGAAAGGGAGAAACTCGCTCCTGGAGCTTGGCCAACCAAGATAAGGAAAGGACAGCAGTATAAGTAGTCACATAGTCTAGCACTAGAATATCCTAAGCACAACTTCCTTTTTAATCCTGATAGTTAAGGTCCTGTGAGGTTTCATATCATAAGAAAATGCTGCTTATCTCATGATTCCTTGAATCACTTGAAGTGGTTTGCCAAATCCCTGCAATGAAAGAACCAGCGCAATAGCTCTAAGAAACATTGCGCTGAGGTTTTTAGCTGCGTGTTCCTGGAAGCCAAGGAGTATGGACACCTGTCACCTTCCCTCTGTTTTTAAGGATAGTACAAACTAAATGATTTCTGGACATGTCGGTGGTACGGAACCATCCTCTCAACAGAACGCCAAGTAGTGCTATAATAACATCAAAATTTCTGACAGTGCGATTATAGCCTAGTCTTGCTCCAAAAAAAGTTTTTTTTTTTTAAAGAAATTTACTTCATTTCAGTGTGTATTGGAAGGGGACCTTCTTGTTTGCTTTTACAATTGTCTTTTTTGTTTCTAACATCTTAAAACCAGAGGAAGCAGATATCTCTGGTGAAATATTCCTTGGGTTACTGGAGAATAACTGGAGTGTTTCAAAAACAAATCGAAGTTCCTGAATGAAGATGAGCTAATTATTTATATTGTGAAAAAAGAATGAAAGAAAGAATATAAGAAAGGGAAAGAGAAAGAGAGAGAGAGAGAAAGGAAGAGATGGACAGAGGGAAGTAGAAGGAGAGAGAGTGAGAGGAGAGAAGGAGGAGAATTTAAACTGTGTGGACCATTTATTTAATCACACAAAATACTTGAATGTTTAATGGCCAGTGTTCAAGGATACTTTTGAGCTTCCTGAAATTTTCTTCTCTAGTGAAGAGCCTTCCATTATCTGCAGCTGGGCTGGACAGTTCTTCCAAGAACATGATAGAGTGGAGGTAGAACAGGGATGAGATACAGTGAATCATCAGCACTTTTCATCTGGATACCCTTGCTTATTCTGGGGAAAACCTCTGTAACTTTATTTTCATATTTTATTTACTTATTTAAGAGAGAGATGAAGGGGAAGACACAAGAGAAAATGAGTGTGGGTGTGCCAGAGCCTCCTGCCACTGCAAATGAACTTCAGACACATGCGCCACTTTGTGCTTCTGGCTTTACATGCATACTGGGGGAACCAAACCAAGGCCATAACATTTTGCAAGAGAATGCCGTTAACCTCTGGACATCTTTCCAGCCCAGAAACTTCCCTATTTTCACTGGAGGAGGGAAACATCTTCACTGACAGGACTTGATATTTCTCCCTTATCTCACTCTAGCTGAAGCTAGGTTTCAATAACTGGTTGCATGCATAAATGTGAAATGACACATAGGTTGACCTTTTCCTAATATGATGTTTCATTTTCTGAGCAATGTACACATGGTCCTGTGCCATGTGAGTTACATTGTCAATGAGAAGTTGAAAAGAAGTATGTTTTAATACACAAGTTTCTCACAACAAACGCTCACTTTTCTTTTTCCTTCTTTATTCTCTTTTCTTTTCTTCCTAATTCCTTGCCTTCTTGTCTTTCCTTCCTCTTTCCCTCCCCCTTTCCTCCTTTTCTAACTGCCTCCTACCTTACCTCTTTCCTTCCTCCTTCTTTTCTGTCTGTGAGATTGTTTTGAGAATATGTTAGCATTTAAATCAGTAAGCTGAGTCAAGAAATATCTTCACTTTGCAAGTCCTTTGAGCTGTACAAATTGAATGAACAGGTGGAGAATGGACAGATTTGCTCCAGGGTGATGAGACCTTCATCTTTCCTATGTTCCCATGTCGCAGTTGTTGATTCTCATACCTTGTCTGTATGTCTCATAGCACTGGCTCTCCAGGGCCTCAGGACCTTCCAAACTAAATGCCACTACCTTCTTCTCTGGTTCTCTAGCTTGCAGACAACATTCCAGGCACTTCTGGTAGCCATAAGTACAGGAAAATTTCCATAATAAACCCTCTCTCTATATATATATATATTGGTATTGATTCTATGGAGAAGTTTAACAGACTTCTCTCTTTCCCTTTCTTCCTCCATCTCTCCATTCCTCCCTTTTCTCTTTCCTTCCTTCCTTCCCTTGAATAAGAATTGAAACCAAGGTGATAGCATACTCTAACACACCACTTCCATCACTCCTCTAGGATCCATTAAGAAGCCTCCAACAGTTTCTTTGAATGTTGTAATTTCTTTTATAATTTGAAAATGCATATATTACATGTTTTAACTTTTTCATAGCTCATGTCATCTACGTAGTATTTGTCTGAACATTGGTCTATTTTCAGAGCCCATGCAGCTATCAGTCATTTAACATGTATCCATTGAAACAAGTAAAATTTCACGATACAAGTTAACTAAATTTAGAATATCTTTAATACATGCAGATTTAGCCTGTTACATAAAATTTTATACGAATGACCTTTGTACTAATGGAACTATAAAGTTGTAAAACACAAATTTGAAGACTAATCTGGCAAATCGGGTTGATTGACCTCTTACAAATAAACCAATAATTTCCAAGTGGCTAAATAAGATCACCATGATCTGATGCTATTAAAAGTTACACTGCTGGGGCTGGGGAAATGGCTTAGCATTTCAGGCATATGCCTGTGAAGCCTAAGGACCCCAGTTTGTTCCCCCATGACCCACATAAGGCAGATGCACAAGGGGGCCCATGCATCTGGAGTTCATTTGCAGTGGCTGGAGGCCATGGCATGCCTATTCTCTCTCTCTCTCAAATAAATAAGTTAAATATTTTTTTAAAATAATAATAACACTGCTATAATAAGGCTACATTAGATTTTTTCCCATAGCTGAACCAACATGATAATCTGCTTCATGCTTCTATGCATTTGTTTATTTTGTTCTTATGCCTGAATCCCTGGTCCTTACCTTATCATGCCTATTAAAGTGTCTCATTCCAAAAGCTATACAGACACACACATACACACATATGTATGTATGTATGTATGTATGTATGTATGTATGTATATATATATGTATGTGTGCATATATATATATACACATATATATATATACACACATTGTTTGTGTTAAATGTATATCTCCTACTTATATCATAATATATAATCCTCAGAAAAGCCTGAAAGTTCTAAAGAAAAGAAAATCACCCATATTCCTTCTATTCAGAGACAACCAAACTAATATATCTCATTGTGTCATTTTCTCTATTAATATACACAAGGTATTTTTCCAAATTTTTTTCCATCTCATAACAATGGTTTATTATATAGTACATTGTTATTTTCTCTGCCATTAGAAAGTATCTTATAATATAAATTTTGGTGACTACACTGTAATACAATGTATAATGATACAATAGTTGAATCTTGTCTTGGATGTTCAGAGTGCTTGAAATTTATAAAGTGGTTAAGTATGTTTAGTTCTCACAAAAGCAGTTCACATTTACTGTGGGTTTTTGGAAGAAGAAATATGCAGAGGATAAAAAGAGGGTAATAGCTCCTCGTGTACCCTGGGCTTAGTTGATGGCTCCATGGGCACACTGGGCTGGGGTGATGTCTTTATGGGTACCCTAGGCTGGGATAATGGCTCCATGAGTAAATGCACTTGCTGTGTAGGCATGACAGCCAGAAGCCATAGAAAGCTGGACATGGTAGCAATCTTCTGCAATTCCTGCCCTCCTGCAGCAAAAAAAGGAGGCAGAGGCAGGAAATTTTTGGAAACATGTGGGCCAGCTAGCCTATCATACACAGTGGTGAACAAGAGACCTGGTCTCAAACAAAATGGAAGATGAAGACCAACATCTGAAGCTTACCTCTGATCCGCACACATGGCAAGCATGCCACTCCCACATACACATACCATGTGTACATACACACACATAGCCATACACATGCACATATCTTATACATACATGCACATATCATACCTACACACATACACATAATACATACACAACTGAAAAAATGATTTTTGTGATATTTAAAATGTAAGTTTATCTGAAGTATATTTCTAAAATTATAAATCAATTGAAAATACTTCGATAAAAACTAGAAAATTTTAAGAGTGCAAGTATTTTCATCAAGGTAACTCAGAGCCATTAATTCTTTTTGGTTTTAGTGTTTCATGTTCTCACTAAGCTAGATTCTTCTGAATGAATACATGTGAAATATGTTTACAAGGAATATTTCTTTAGTTATTTAGTAGCATCTCCCAAATTCTATTTGACAGCATGAAGGTAGAATGCAGTCTGTCTGAACACATTCACTGCAATTTATTCACAGATAAACCAGAGATTAATTTCTCAAATATTATACAAAATTTCTGAGCTGGAAACTTTAGAAAATGTAAATTATTTACACCAAAACTATAAGATTTAACCAAGAGCAATTGTACCTGAATTCATGGTTCTAGGAAACATATGCACAGTTAATACAGCACAGGTATAATCACTATTCACCTTCTTAGCAAGTAAAAGGTGGACTTGTGAATCCACGAATTCTAGACTATGTTCCAAAACTCTACCATGATTTTTATGGCTTGCTGCTGTCCTGCTAATTTTAAAATGACTTCATTCAATCTCAAGTAAATGTTTAATAGGCTCACATCTTGGCAGGGAAATATCACAAATTTATAGCAGTGGTCTCGGCACACTTACTTGCTGCAGAAATGTTTCAACTACCAAAGTAAAAGAGATATCAAAATATTTGGAAGAGAAATGATACACAGTGACTGAGTAATAGGAGCATGCAGTTTGATTTTGGAGCAGGTGGTCCAGTACTATAAAAATACCAGTAAGGCTACTCTAATTTCTATATACATAATATACAAACCAGAAATTATGGTTAAAGAAAAACAGCATCTAGAGGTTGGGCAGAATTTTAGCATGTAAAGAGATACCCAGCCAGCTGCTATGGAGATGTAGCGAGGCATAGTCCCACCCAGCCATTCTTATCTTGGCCTTGAAGAAGCACAGGCCAGTGTTACTCGAGTATTGAGAAATAGACATGAGAGATCAGCCTGCACAGGCTGATGATGGCAGTGTACACATGCCAGCAAACACAGGCTAGCTCTTGGGCTGAAGAAAGCAAACCAAGATGAATGGCCCTGCTACAGCATGGCTGAGAACAAAGCATGCTGGTTATTGCCTTTGTATTTTCACTGGTGCATCAAGGGTGCAGCACTCCCTGATTCAAGCACGACAATGGCTAACCTGAGTTCTAAAGGTTCAGTCTAAATCCATTCAAATACATGACTCTCCATGTTAACTTCAATAGGGGACATTTCACACTGCTAATATATTGACAGGAGAAGATCTAATCAACAGTTGCTATATGTTTGTGCTGAGATTCACAATGGCACAAGAATATGTAGTGTTCAGGGACAGCAGAACTGAAAATACATGATTGTCTGGCCCGGAGAGCACTGGACAAACATCTCCTGCAACTCACACTTCCCACACTCAACAGTAGATTGACTCCACTAACTAGAGCATACTGCTAACACTATTTTTTAACCCCAGTTATAAACATTCTGCTGTGTATAATTATTCACTCAAATAGAGTTTTTGACCCTAGGCTGTAAATGTTATATATCAAAACAAATACTTCTATATAGTAAATGAGGATTTTCTTTGGCTTTAAATTTTAATTTTATTGGAATTGATGCCAAATGCATGCAACTTGTTAACCATTACAGATGTATAAAAGAAAATGTCATATTTCATAATAACACTTTACTTTTGAAGGATTAACTCATCTCTTTATGTATGTTTGTATGTCCTCCTGACAATACTATTGTAAGCAGGGTAAGAGTTACTATCATTATTGCATCAATGAGTTAAAAACTCTGGATTTAAAGATGTTTCATACATTATCCAAGGGTCCATAACTAGTAAAGGCTCAGGTGATCTGGCTTGGAGTCCTCCATTCATATTATTTCCTCTACAGTGAAAATTGATGCCATTATTTTAATTTTAAGATATATATTGGCAGATACTGATGGATAACTCTTGATAAACTTCTATACATTTCATATAAGTTTCTACATGTTGGAGTATAGATATATAGATAAGCTTTTATAAGAGGGGACATAAAAAAGAAATCTAGAAAAGTATGCATATGTACATGTATACATCTAAGCTTGTTTCTAAGTACACGTGCACACACACACACACACACACACACACACACACACACACACACGTGCGCATGCGCATGCACTTCTAAAGAGGAGAAACCTGTCTGTCTAGAATTCGTGGTTCTAGGAAACATATGCCTGTTTAATTAACTCTACCCTTCTTCCCCTGATACCAGAAGCAGACATGAATATGGCATTCCCTTTGGAGTCATCAAGGGTCAAGAAGATGACCTCCCAGCCCTGCCTCCATGGGAGGAAACACTGGAGGAAATAACCTTCCATCCTGGAAATACACAAAGCATGAGTCACCTGTTTTAATGTAATGGCAATGGTCTCTGGCATCTGTAGTCACTTCTACTTGAAGAAAGTTGGCAGAACAACATCCAGCCTCCAAGCCAGGAACTTGAGCTATTGAATGTTTTATTTAAATGACCTTTCCCTTTTCAAAGGTTGAATGTGAAGCTTCCCTCCACTCCTGGAGCCGTCAGGCTGTGAGGAAAATACAAAAAAAAAAAAAAAAAAAAAAAAAGGAATAAATTTGTCAATAGGGGTTGAGTAAACCATGGGAAAGTTGATAATATCATCACCAATGATGTCCAAAAGACAGTCATGTAGGAACTATGAAAACAGCACATGAAAGCAAATATGAAACAAAGGCAAGGTTTGTCTCAAGTGATAGGAATTTCTAAATCTTTTACCAGTGTTTCTATGGGCTTCTGGGTCTTAAGAAATATCTGTGTTTGTCAGTGCAACGTCAAACAGGGCTTATATCTTGCTTCATTTGGCACTTCAGTAAGGCACTTTCGCACAATGATGTCAACACATCGAGTTAGGCTTTGTCAAAAAGGACAAGCACTTAAATCCTTGTCAGTCATTTATTTGAGAAAAGGTTCATAGAGTTAAGAACAATAGGCAAGTATTCCTGGTTTCATTCATGTCTTTATTGTGATCTTTTCCTTGTAACACTCTTTAATGGGCACATCTGGACATGTCTCCTGATACGGAATCCAGTTTTAAGCAAACTGAAAATTGCACAGTGAAGGTCTCCACTAGATTGAAAGGTATTTCATTCTCAGGGAGAGTGGAAAGGGAGCACAATTATCTTTCACTTTGAGAGTCATTCTAATGTGACCAGGTACATCAAAGGTAAGGTAGGGTTATTAATAAATGTGGAGAAACCCTAGTGACTGCTGGGTTCAAGGTGTGATCAAAGCAGACAGACAGACACAGAGGGGAGATCAAGGATAGATTCACTATCACAAATAATGTCATTAAGAAGCGCCAAGGACAATAGAGAATGGGGCTGGAGAAATGACTCAAGAGTTAAGGCAATGGCCTTCAAAGAGAAAGGACTGGAGTTTGATTCCCCAGTGCCCATGTAAAGCTAGATGCCTAAGATGGCTCATGCATCTGGAATTGGTTTGCAGTGGCCAGAGGCTCTAGCACACCCATTCCCTCTCTCTCTCTCTCTCTCTCTCTCTCTCTCCCTACCTTGCTCTCTCTGACTCTTTCTCTCTCTCCCTCCCAAATAAATAAAAGAATTTATAAAGAATAGACACTGTTCAGTTAAATTTTAAAATGAAAACAGAACATAGTTGGGGGTGGGACTGCAAATTTTAAGTGTTAATTTTATATGTGAGCATTTCTCTTAATTAGGTCATATTTCTCAAAGTAAGTAAGTATGCTCATGCTATTAGTATTTAAAGTGACTTCATTGTAAACACAGAAATATTCTTGAACTATCGATTATTCTCAGCTTAATGGAGTCCTAGTGATCAAAAACAATGATCTCAAGGAGAGGAATTAGTGACCCTTCATATGGGGACTGTTCAGAGGAATCCTTAGTGCACTAATCCACCAAGGGAGGAATGATGTGTGTTCTATGTTTCAAAAACGGATTGTGTATTTGTTAGCTTTGCATGTCTATAACAAAGCACCTGTCATAAATCACATAAAAAAGGTTTATTTAGCTCATGGTTTGCAGATTCACTACTGAGTGACACTATTGCTTTGGGCTTCTGTTGGGACTGTCAGAAGGCAATGGCATAGAAATATGGGGGAGCAAAACTACTCACAACACAAGCCAGGGAGCTTTAATAAAAGGAAGAGGGCAAAGCAAAGGTTCCATAACCCCTTAGGGGATGCACTTCACTGAATTAACCACCTGCCACCAAACCCCGCCTCCCTAAGGTTCCCCCCACCTCCAAACAGCACCAATGTGAGGACCATGCTTTTAAGCCATGGCCACTGGACAGCATTTAACGCTCAAACACTAGCAAGTTGAAGAAGTATCTGAAAAAGGAAGATTTTTTGCAATCGTTGCACACAAAATGTGAAAATGAAAATTCTATCAGACTTTCTAATTTCTTAAAATAAGTACTTGATGAATTGGAGTTGGATGTATAACTAACAAATGCATATGTTTTCTTCTTACTACAATAATTAACAAACTCTCCCGGAAGATAGCAAAACTGCATGAGGGTAGAGATGCTGTCATGGTGTCATTCCTTGGTATAGATTCAGCTCTGAGGCATAATGAATCCTCAGTGACCAACAAATGCAGAAGAAATAAGGGGGTTCTCTCTGTACTGGCTTTTTGAGTATTAACCATCTCTCCATACCTGTGTATGGTAAAAGAAGGTGGTCAGGCCAAGGTCATGGCATGCCTGATTTCTAATCTAGAACAATGGGTAAATTAAGCCTCCGTTTCCCGTTAGATAAAATGAGATTTATTTATAACTCTCACTTTGCATACCTGAAGCATATACATGAGATACTACTTACCTATGGTCACATGTACACACACATACAAAGTCCAGAACTATGTATTTAAAAATAGTATTTTATTTATTTTTTATTGAGAGTGAGAAGGTGGGAGAGAAAGACAGATAGAAAGGGAGAAAGAGAATATGGATGCACAAGGGCCTGTAGCCACTGTAAACAAATTCCAGATGCATGTGCCACCATGTACATCTGGCTTACATGGGTACTTGGGAATCAAACCTGGAAAAATATTTTTATTTACTTATTTGCAAGGAGAGGGAAGAGCAAGAGCATGTGTTGCAGTCAGATTTGCATTGCTGGAAGAAATCACCTGATCAAGAGCAGCTTGTGGGGACAAGGGTTTATTTTGGCTTACAGGCTCCAGGGGAAGCTCCAGGATGGCAGGGAAAACAATGGCATGAGCAGAGGGTGGACATCACCCCCTGGCCAACATAAGGTAGACAATAGCAACAGAACAGTGTGCCAAACACTGGCAAAGGGAAACTGGCTATAATACCCATAAGCCAATCCCCAACAATACACTGCCTCCAGGAGACATAAATTCCCAAATCTCCATCAGCTGGGAACCTAGCATTCAGAATACCTAAGATTATATGGAGAACACCTGAATCAAACCACCACATTCCACCCCTGGCCCCCATAAACTGATAGCCATCCATGATGTAAAATGCAATACATTCATCCAACTTTAAAAGTCCCTGTAGTTTTTATCATTCCCAATGATGTTCAAACATCCCCATAGTCCAAGGTCTTTTAACTGAGCCATAATACCAAAAAATCCTTCAAAAAACCCATAATGGCACAGAATAAAATTCACAGTGGAGAAAAATCATACTGCAAAAGATGGCATTGGGCATAACAAAGAAATATTCAACCAATACAAGATTTAAAACAACTAGGACAAACATCAAATTCTGCAGCTCCAAGTCCACTAACTCTAACCAGTGACAAGTCTCCAAGTCCATTAATTCTAACCTACAACAAGTCTTTGGAGTTCCAATTCTTCCCCTCTAGCTAGACTACTAACAGTCCTGGAAAATTTCATCCTGGGCTGGCAGCTTTCCTTAGAAGCCATTTTGTGGTTCTGGCATCTACACTGGGTCTCCACTGCAACCTTCCACTGCTATCTTTGGTTCATCCTCATGGCTCCATCTGGCCTGCATGTAGACATCCAGCAAACCTGCTTCATACTGCCCATGGCTGCTTCCAAAACACAAGACCATGTTGCAAACTCAATGACCCTCTCTTTCCTGCATTTCTTATACTCCATAATACCCAGTGAGGTGCCAATTTGCTACTCTATAGGGAAATAAAAGAGACTTTGAAAGACAGGACACTCCTTGAGCATTCAACCCCCTTCAAAAGAGTCGACATTCTTCCTTTTCCCCCAATACAGTTCAGCTGGCCCAATTGCAAAAGTTGTAATCTCATAATTGAAGCTGAACAGGCAGAAGTCTCAGCCCCAAAATTTAACTTCTGTACCATGTCTCTCTGCTCACATCAGTCTCTCCTATGCAAAGTATGCCTATGCAAGTTCTCAGGACATGGGCACAACAGCAAGGATCTCACACAAACTGCTGCTAGCCCAGTCCAGGCAAAGCTCCTTCTCACCCTCACAAGTCAAACCTCATGGTCCATAGTTCTTACTACATTCAGGTCTTTCAACTCTGACCAGAATAGTCAATCAAGCTGTACTTACAGCACTTCAAGATGTCTCTTAGACTAGGGTTTCAAATACTTGCACATTCATCTTGAAAATCAGCTCCAAAAGTCCAAAACCACATAGTCAGGTATCTAGCAGCAACCCTACTCTCAGTACCAACATTACTGTTGCATTCAGGTTCACTTTGCTGGCAGAAATCACCTGACCAAGAGAAGCTTGCGAGAAAAAGGGTTTATTTTGGCTTACAGGCTCCAAGGGAAGCTCCATGATGGCAGGGGAAAATGATGGCATGAGCATCATCTCCTGGCCAACATCAGGTGGACAATAGCAACAGGAGAGTGTGCCAAACACTGGTGAGGAGAAACAGGCTATAACACCCATAAGCCCTCCCCCAACAATACACTGCTCCCAGGAGACATTAATTCCCAAATCTCTATCAGCTGGGGTTCTAGCATTCATAACACTTAAGCACTTAAATCAAACCACCAGAGAAAGAGAAAGAGAGAAAGAGAGAGAGAGAAAGGAAATTAAAAAGAAAGAATGGGTGGTACACCAAGACCTCCAACTGCTGCAAACAAACTCCAAATGCATGTGCCACTTTGTGCATCTGGCTTTGCATGGGTACTGGGGACTCAAACCTAGGCCATTAGGCTTTACAGACAAGAGCCATAACTGCTGAGCCATCTCTCCAACTAATCCTCCTTTATTTTTTTACTATTTTTAATCTATATCATCCTAGGTTAAAGGGAAAATGTTAAGGCAAAAGCTAGTGAGTGCAACCTTTCACAAATAGGAAAAACTATTTAAAGAAGAAAAGTTATTTGTTGAAGGACCAAAACGACATGTTCTTCAGAACAGTGGGGTCTGTGCCAATATCTTTTGAAGGATTTAGGGGTGGATTTTACTGGGTCATCCTTAATTGTTAATCACACATTGATTTTGGTATAATTCAACATATGTTTTCTTAATCCCCACAAAACTAATATAATAATTTTGTAATATTAGTTTCAGCTCTTAGTTGATCAGTTCCAATCTCTTCACAGCAAGATAAATGAAGCTAAAAATGTAGCTTAGTGGTAGGGCACCTGCCTAACATGCACAAGGTCCTGGGTTCCATTTCAGTACCACAGGCACACACACACACACGCACGCACACATGCATGACAAGCCACCTCAAAGACTCTACATGGAGAGACCCTTCTCCAAATGCTGATAGCAGATGTTAATTTACAGTGTCATAAACAATGGTTGAACTAGATTGTTTTAATTTGTAATGCATCATTTTGCATTTTAAAGAATTTAACTGAGAGCTGAATAATGGTTGGTTTAAAAAAAAAAAAAAAAAACTTCCTCACCTAATCAAAACACTAGAAAAATAGTCTGTGCCTAAGGCAAGGTGCAATGCTGTTAGTGGCATCTTGCCACTTTACAGGGGTCTCAGATCACACTGTTCTTTTTAGCAACTTAAAATTATCCTGGAGGACTTTAAAACACCTGGAGAAGCCCTCTTAGCTCTCAGTATGCACTTTGTTCCTTTGCCTGCCTCCTTGTGCCTCTTTATTGCTTTCTTCTTCACCATTGTTTGCATCTGATTCCTCTCCTGTAATCACCCAATAATCTGATGCAATTCCCCTCCAAGTTATTCAAGCCATGGCAGTGAGGTACCCAGAGCAGTGAACACACAAGGTCCAGGGACAGGAGATCTTTGAACCTGGGTCTCTGACACAGTGGACCCTAGCCAGAATTATCTTTGTCTTGTGTTTCCTCATCTGTGTATCAATGGTGATGAAAATGTGAGTCCTAGCAATTCCTCAGCGTTACTCGAGGTTCCAACTATGTGGAAGTGCTCTGAAATGATCCGTGTTTAGAAATACTGCTTTTTAATATTGTTACCAATCGATCTCCTTCTGTCCAGACATCCTATGACAAAGTTAAAAGGGGAATGGATAACTAAACTTGAGCTGAAACATGTGTTGGTTCAAGTACTTCCATAAGGGATCAAAATATTTTAAAATACTGGAGTCACCACAATCTACAAACAATCATTTACCTGGGAATTATATATAGAGATTTTTAAGTCAGGCTCCTCACCTTGCTTTATAAAGGCAGCAATGCACTTTGGGCAGATGGCTCTGCCACAGACTGAGCTAGGTGTGCGATCCATGTGCTTTGTCTCTCAGCTGACAGTATAATGTTAAGACAGGTATCATCATCCCTGTTTTGCATTGAAACTATGTAGATTCCAAGTGGCTGAGGAGCATGCCTAAGGTTACACACCTGCTCAGACAAAGACATAGTCCTTTTCTTTTTTTTTTTTTTTCAAAGATTTATTTTTATTTATTGGTTAGAGACAGAAAGAGGGAGGGAGAGAGAGAGGAGAGAGAATGGGCACGGCAGGGCCTCCAGCCACTGCGAATGAAGTCCAGATGCGTGTGCCCCCTCGTGCATCTGGCTTACGTGGGACCTGGAGAATTGAACCTGGGTCCTCAGGCTTCGCAGGCAAGTGCCTTAACCGCTGAGCCATCTCTTCAGCCCCATAGGCCTTTTCTAAGACCATTCCTCCTACTGAATCATGAAACTTCCTCCATTCATTGTTTCTTCTGTGAGTTGGATGGCCATTCCAACGGTTTTCTAAGGTCCCTTTCAACTCTAAAATATGATGGATGTCTATACGTGATGAATATTGGGTCAGTTAATGGACTATTCAGATGAGCCATGAAAGTAACTTGGACATAAATCACCCGGTGTGCCTATGAGTAGACTGTAAGAGTACCAGAATGATGTTGTTAACATTCAGACGTGTGAGGAGATGCCATAACCTGGGACTCTGGGCATACCCCACCCCTTTACTCCAACTTGCTACACAACGATGACAATTTTCACTGAGTCATGACCACTGAAATGACATTGTGATATGTTAAGCAGAAAAATGTGCCCTGTACCTTATAACTATTAAATCTATGTCAACCAGACCATGGTGTCACTCTGGAAATGACTTGGTTTCCTCAGGAAAAAAAAAAAAAAAAACACATAATTTGTACATCCTCCAGTTTTCAGAGCATTCCTTGGTAACTGTATTTATGTGAGCACTTATTTAAACTCATGGTCATGTTACATTTTTGGATTAGTAAGTAAAGCGGGACATATTGCTAGATTGGCCTCCTACTGCCAACCAACACCACTTTTGAATGAATACAACATGAAATTTGACTTTAAATGATACTAATCTCTATGTTCATTGATTCAGTGATTTTAAAAGTATGTTACATTGCAGAAACATGCCAACCAGTTAGCACAGAACACATCGTTGACCTAGTTGATATTTGAAAGATTATCAAGCATGCACATCATTGATTGAAATACTAACATTACATTTTCCAGGACAGTTACAAAACTGGCACTTCCTCTTTGCTTGAAGGTCAGGTGCTAAACTTTATAGGCACAAACTTCCTTGGACCATTTTTATGAAACATTCTACTATGGCTACCCTTTTGTCCAGGGGGAGTCTTCTAGCAATGAGTAAGATGCTAAGGCACCAAGGAAAATGATTGAAAAACATTGTAGCCTATAGGTAAAGCCTTTCCTACACAAATGAGAAAACTACAATCCCTTGAAGGGATGTGTGTCCTAAAAGTTTGATCTTCCTAGAAGCAGCTCTATATTGCAAAAAGAAAGAAAGAAAGAAAGAAAGAAAGAAAGAAAGAAAGAAAGAAAGAAAGAAAGAAAGAAAAAAAGAAAGAAGGAAGGAAGAAGGAAGGAAAGAAAGAAAGAAAGAAAGAAAGAAAGAAAGAAAGAAAGAAAGAAAGAAAGAAAGAAAGAAAGAAAGAAAGAAAGAGGGTTGTGGTTGAAGGCACTTGCTTGCAAAGAGTACAAGCTCAGGTTTGATTTTGATTCCCCAGTACCCAAATAAAACAAAATGTACAAAGTCACAGGTGCATCTGGAATTCATTTGCAGTGCAAAGAGATCCTGGCATCCTCTCTCTGTCTCTCCTTGCAAACAAATAAATATTGTTGTTTTTAATGAAATAGCATTCCTGCAACCACACCCATTGCTTTTATCTAGGACAAGTAGATAAGTCCATGTGGCATTGCAGAACAAACTGAAGTGTCAACTTCTTCCCTCTTCATCGTTTTGCCAACATAGAGCTGCTTCGGACATAGAATAGCTTCATGTAAAAACTGCAGAGTAGGGCAGATGGGAAGAGAAAGGTGGACGTGTCTCCAATAGCAAATAATCACATTATTAGTTTCAACTGTGAGTCATATAACACATTCTGTCTTACGTACACTTCATTATTTACACTGCACTGACATCACTGAAGAGCTCAGGGCTGAACAGTGTCTTCTCAGATTTAGAAAGAGAAACCCGTGGTTCATGAAAAGAACCATAACAGTTTCCTTTCTTCCTCCTAAGTTAAACCACCATCTAGTTTTGTTTGCTGCCTTAAAATTGAGAAGGTTGATTGGAGTTCAAAGTTTGCTATCCCTTAAGATTGTACAAATCATAGAAAATAAATAAATTGGTATTACATAAGCATAAAACATGTCTACTTCAGTATAAGTACAAACATTGATTCTTTAAAAGTTGTGGTGGTTTGATTCAGGTGTCCCCCATAAACTCAGGTGTTCTGAATGCTAGGTTCCCAGCTGATGGAGATTTGGGAATTGACACCTTCTGGAGGGAGTGCATTGTTGGGAGCGGGCTTATGGGTCTTATAACCAGTGTCCCCATGCCATTGTTTGGCACACTCTCCTGTTGCTATGGTCCACCTTATGTTGACCAGGGAGTGATGTCCACCCTCTGCTTGTGCCATCATTTTCCCCTGCCATCGTGGACCTTCTCCTCAAGCCTATAAGCCAAAATAAACCTCTTTTCCCAGAAGCTGCTCTTGGTTGGGTGATTTCTATCAGCAATGAGAACCTGACTGCAACAAATATAAAATGTAATAAACTTCTGAATAAAACCAACTTGTTCATGCAAGCATTAACAAAGATTTTCCAGAGTATATCAGCAAAGTTATGCCCATTAAGAGTCCTAGGAAGTAGCTTATCTTGGGGAATCTTACACAAACATAATACAAATTCAAAGAGTATATAGAAACAGTTTAATAAAAAAATAGCAAGGCAATGCTGATTTTATAAATGAGTTTAGAAGGATCCTTTGTCTTCTGTTTTTTTAAATATTCTGAAAATTGGTATAATTATTATTTAAATGTCTAGAAGAATACTACAGTGATACTGTCAAGGCCTGGGCTTTTCTTCAATGAAAGACTTTATTGCTACTCTTCATTTTTGTTATTGTTTTATCCAGGTTTTCTAATCATGGTTTGGGTTTAGTAGTTTGCTTATGTCCAGGTGTTCATAATCCTGTCTAATGATCGTTTGTAATTCTGTAGTATCATTTGTAACACCATCTATTCCTATCTCTGACTAAACTTGATTCATCTCTTAATTCTTTTTTAAAATTTATTGTTACTAGATACGGACATATTTAGTTCATAAACAACACATGTTGGTAGCATCATTTCCCTCCTCACTGCCTCTTTTCTGAAGAGGCCTTCCTCATTGGGGATGCAGGTCAACCCCATGGGGATTGTGGGTCATGAATTACTGGGGGAGCAATCAGTTATGAGGGAGAGGCAATGTCTCTGTACAAAATGTCCCAACTTGTAGCTCTAAAAATCTTTCTGCCCCCTCTTCCACAAAATTCCCTGAGCCATGCTGGGAGCATTTTAAGTCTACTTCAGTGAAGGGCGCTTAGGAGCCTCTGGATCTCTGGTTTGGTAGGTATTGAGTGTCCTCAGTGTCTCTTTCCTTCACCCATGCCTTGGTAACAGATTCACTAAGAAAGCAGCACTCTTGCTCATTTCCACAATTCCTCTATGGTTTCAGTTGGGGCCAGGGTGGAGTGCACTGGGTAATTTATCTCCTCAGGTCTAGCTCCCATCTGAAAAAGAGAAGCACATTCTCTAACGGAGAGTGCAGTCAGCACTGGTTAAATGGGATAACCATTATTAATTTATAGAGAATTTAAAGGGTGTAGACCCTCTTACAGCCCAAGATTAGTGGTAGCTTGACAATGGAAAACAGAATCGTCATCTGGATATGATTCTGACTTGTTTCCCAGTTTCAGATATGGTTTTCTTTCCACTGAATGGATCTGGTAGCCAATCCAAGAGCAGTTGGTTACCTACCATGGCCGTGTGCCACTATGGTACTTGTGTGAGCATCACGTCAGGTCGTTTGCTTCTGAATAGCTTAGATTTTGAGTTGCTCCGAGAGATGTCAGCCACATTCCCCCAGTAGCTCATGTAATGCCTTTCAGCCAGAAGTAAGGAGACTAGAGGGAGAAGCAGGACTGGGTTATATTCTTCAAGGCCTACCTCAAGTGAAACACTTCTTCCAGTCAAACCCTACCTCCTACAGGTTCTACAATCTGCAGAAACAATGCTATCAGCTGGAGACCAAGTGTTCAAATGTGTGAATTGACGGCAGACATTTTACCATCAAACCATAATGGGATCCAAGCGTGAAAAGACAAACTGTCTTCACTTGTAAATAGCATGATCTCATATGCAAAAGCTCCAGAAAGGTCCACTACATAATCTTTGCAAGGCTGGAGAGATGGCTGAGTGTGTAAGAACACTTGCTGCAAGTGTGAGAGCCTGAGAGGGCCTGAGACCTCCTGACTTCGATTCCTCAAGACCCACATGGGCATAGCCATGCGTATCTATAACCCCAGTCCTGTGGGGGTCAGAGACGTGAGAATTGCTGGGACCCATGAAAACCACAGCTTCCATTCAAGGAGACTTGGTCTCAAGGAAAACACAGAATATGCATGGATGGATGAGACAGGAAGAACACCTGGCATTCTCCTCTGTCCTCCATGTGCCTGCCAGCATATCTACATACACACATGCATAAGAACCGCCCCCCTATACACACACATACACAAAATCCTTTCCAACTTATAAGTTCAATAAAGTTTCAGGACACAAAATCACCACAGAAAATTCTGTAGCATTTCTATATGATAACCTACATGTGTATTAAAAAAATAAATCACTATAAAAAATTCCATTAAAATAATTACAAGAATTTTTTTAAAACTAGTAGTAAATGTAACCATAGGGCTGGAGAGATGGCTTAGTGGTGAAGGTGCTTGCCTGTGAAGCCTAATAACTCATGTTCAATCCTCCAGGTCCCACGTAGCCAGATGCACAGTGATGCAAGCATGCAATGTTGCACATGAGCAAGGGGATGCATGCATCTGGAGTTTGTTCACAGTAAACTGAAGGTCCTGGTGCACCCATTCTCACCTTCTGCCCCTCTCTCTCAAAATAAATAATAAATAATAATAAGATGATAAGAAATAAATGTAACCATAAAGGTTCTCTGTAATGAAAGTTATAAAATATTGATGAAAGGAATTGAAGAAGACACCAACACATGGACAGCTATCCCATGTTCATGGACGGAAATCCTGTACCACTTAGGAGCCAAGGACATACAATGGGGAAGGAGCAGCCTCTTCAGAAATGATACTGGGAAAATTGGATACCTGCAGGAAGAAAAATCTAGGCCCTCATTTCTTGAACACTATAAATTCCAATTCAAAATAATTAAAGCCTTAGTTGTAATATCCTTACCTATGAAACTACTAGAAGAAAATATGAAGAAACACCCCAGGACATTGGTATAGCCAGAGACATTTTTTGGCGTGGGGGGGGGATATGACAACAAATGCATAGGGAACAAAAGGAAAAGTTGACAATTGGTGCAACATCAAACCAAAATGTTTCTGTACTGCAACTAAAACAATCAACAAAGAGTTAAAATACAAATGAGGAGAAAACATTTTCAAACTATACATCTGAAAATAGCTTAATATCCAGAATAAAAAGGAAACAAAACCAGCCTGGTCACAAAAAAAAAGTGAATAGCCCAATTTTAAAATGAGCTAAAAATCTGAATAGAAATATATCAAGAGAAGAGAAATGTATCAAGAGAAGATATGCAAATGGCCACCCAAGAAAAAGGAAAAAATATATTCAATATCATTAATCACAGAAGCCACAAAGAGTTAGCACCCCACTCTGGTGTGAATGGCTGTAATCAAGAAGACAAGGACAAGCAAAGATTGGCAAGGGATGTGGAGGAAGAAAAAGACTTGGGCACTGTGGGTAGAGGTGTAACTAATATACCCTTGATGGAGAACAGTATGGAGGCTTCTTAAATACCTACAGCATGCGATACAATCCAGCAATCCCACCACTCAATAAGAATCCAAAGGTAATGAAACCAAAGAAATGACTGCACCATTGTTGCCCCATCACTCACAGAAGCCAGGATTTGGGATAAACACAAGTGCCCACCCACAGATGAACGAACAAAGAAAATGTGATGTGTATATACAGTGGACTCTACCCAGTCATAGAAAGCATGAAATCCTATCATCTGCACCCACACAGGCTGGCCTACAGAATGTTAACTGAAATATATATTTTAACTTGCATCACAGAATCACAAGTAACACGTGATCTCACTCACAAGTGAAATCTGAAAGGTTGATTTCATTAAAAAAAAAGTTGGGGACAAAATCATTCTTGCTTGAGATAAAGAAAACCAGGAAGAAAAGTGGAGATTGGTCAGTGGTTCTGTTTCATATGAGACAAAGTGGGAGTTCTGTGGCACATAGGAGTAAATATGATTCCCAATAATGTGCTACAAACCTCAAAGTGGAAGAGAGGAATTTGATCATATGCACCATGATAAAAGTTTAAGATTATGGATGGGCTAATTAACAAGTTGATCGCTGTCTAATATATATATGTGAATCAAAACATCACATGGTACCTCATAAAATAACCTCATAGAATAACATTAAGGCAAGCCTCGTGTAATTGGTGTGTATGCTTATTTGCTTTCTGTTTGCAGGAACAGAATGGGCTGTAGTGAACTCTAGGACCTGTTTGAATGATGCCCTGAATGTATCATGCTCCTGTCCTCGTCAAACTCTTCTCCTTCTGTCCTGAGTGCTCAGGGCATTTTTCTTCATGTGGAAAATTAAGATTTATTATGCAAGCTCCAGGCCCAATGTGCATCTTAAAGAAGCCACCTCAGTTAGACTGAACTATAACAATGATCCAATGAGGTCTAATGTACCTTTCCTCGAATCATTTGAGTCAATCCTTTAAAATTGATCAACTCCCTCCAGCGTCTCAGAGGACTCTTCCAAAAACCTCTGAGAAAGGAAATTAGGCAAAGTACAAAATGCAGCTGTGAACTTTACTCTAGATCTCAGGTACAAGCAATGCTCCATTTGTTAATTTTCTTTCTTAACTCGATTCAATGTGATTTTACAGGCCATGGGGAAACCAGTGTGGTTGACCACCTAGGCTTCCTTACCTCCTTCTAGAAGGTCCAGTACAGATTCTAACACTCTTTAGTGGCCAGGACACTTGCAGGGACCTGTACTTCTCAACCTGTTATTGCCATCAGGGTCTAGAGTCAGCTACTTTCAGTCCAAACCATGGGATAGCTCCAGTGATGCGGGCTGGAATGGGGTTCTGCCGAGGCCACCATCCCAGCACCTTGGATCCTCCCCTCACAGGGTCAGAAAAGGAAAAGAATGGCAGGGATTTCTGCTCTCTGGCCCACAACCTCCAAAACCATCCATTTTCAGATTCATAGAAAACTCATTTACCTACTTTTTCTTATTTTTGTTCTTTGAAATGGAATCAACTTGCTATGTCACCCCCTGAAACTCCAGGGATTTAGTGATATTCTTAGTTGGGAATATAGTAGGCACACATCAGTAGGAATGAGCTTTTCATTCATTTGTCATTGGCTGTTGTGTGTGTTTGTTTAGATACTCTGCTTAGCATGGAAACCACTGCCCTGTGCATGCTAGGCAAGTGCTATTCCATGGAAATACATCCTCGGCCCCTATTTCTTTTTCTTACCTTTAATCTTTTAATTGTGAGCAGCTTTGCTATTACAACAATAACAATGACAAAAGCTCTGTGCCAAAGCTGAGTTGTTCAATAGATATGGCAGCTGAGCACTTCACAGCCCATGAAAATTCAAAGCTTCCCACCCATCCTATCATAGATATGAGGAAGAAGATTGGCGAGCTTCATTCCAGGATCTTGAAGTATCTTGGGTGAGGTGCCTATCTTTCTCATCTACTGTATACTCCATGTCTCTCAGGAGTGTCCAAAGAAACCCCAGTCCCTTTCACAGCATCAAGAAAACCAACCAGCATCAAAAAAGACTTGAGGAAGAGAAACACCACATTCTGCCCCCACTTCATATGATGACTGTGTTAGCTAACTTTATCCAGAGATTGAAAAAAAATAATAATCACTTGGGAATATCGACACTCCAGTGACCAATAATTCTGGAGTCAACTTTTGCAGATGTGTTGTGAGAAATTGGATTGTCCGGGCTGAAGGGCGGGCTTTTAGCCCAATGGTGCAGCACCTGCCAAGCATACAAAAAGCTTTCAGTTCAGTCTCTGGCACTGTGAGAGAAAGACACACACAGAGAGAATAAAAATATACAGAAAAAATAAAGCTTATTGTCAGAATAGGACCACATAGATTAGGAAGTACTTGAAGGCTTTCTAGCTAGTGAATCCAGGCCTCACTTGTACAAGTTGAGCATTTTACTTGTCCCAGCCAGCTAGCTCCTAATAGTTCAACAGGATGGACACAATTAACTTCTACCTTCTCTGGTATTTCTTGAGATTTCTACATCTAAAATTTTTTATACTAAAGAGATACTTCACATAACTTTTTTTGAAAAAAAAAATCTAACAAATCAAATGTCATATTTTTAAGTTGTCATGTTAAAAAGTTTTGTCACTAAATTTCCCCCCACATTAAGCTCATTTTGTCAATGACTTTTAGCATATCTTTAAAGGTGGTAAAGAATGAAATAATAAGATTTGGGGGCGTTTGCTTCAAAATTATCCAAGACTGAAGCAGTAAGGAAGTACTAGGGAGGTTAAACCAGATTGACCATGAGATGTCAATTTTTTTTTTTATAATTTTATTTATTTATTTATTTGAGAGTGACAGACACAGAGAGAAAGACAGATAGAGGGAGAGAGAGAGAATGGGCGCGCCAGGGCTTCCAGCCTCTGCAAACGAACTCCAGACACGTGCGCCCCCTTGTGCATCTGGCTAACGTGGGTCCTGGGGAACCGAGCCTCGAACCGGGGTCCTTAGGCTTCACAGGCAAGCGCTTAACCGCTAAGCCATCTCTCCAGCCCGAGATGTCAATTTTAAAAGCTCGGTGATAGGTAAATTGAAGTTCATTATATTACACTCTCTTCTTCTGTACATATATCTTTGTTGTTCTTTGATAAAAAAAAAATAAAAACATTGGAAGTAAATCTTCTAAATTGAATTTAGGACGTTTTACCAAAAACTAAATAAATAAAGACCAACAGCAAATATGATGCAAAGCTAAATTTAAAACCTTATGAAAGAACACTGGAGAAGTGTCAGGGTACTTCTGACAATTTCAACCACTCCAGGTAAAGCGTTTCACCCCCCCGGGGAGTCAGGCACTGTGTCTCCTCCGTCAGGACTGTGCAGGTTGGCGGGTATGTCAGTCACCCCTGAGAGCCACTTTGAGGAATACCATCACTGCGTCAGCTTGTGCCAAATGGTGCTCGCGCTGTTCCCGTATTCTCCAAGGTCTTGTCAATTGCCAGCTGCACTTCTCTGAAGACTTCAAGAGCAAACCCCAATGGCAACACTCTCTGTGCTAGTAACTTTACCATGGCGTGGAAAAATAGAGAGATGCAATGAGGTGGGCTATTCTCTTCCTGGCAAACTGAATCTTCCGTGTCTGCATTTGCCTGCCCCCTCTTTTTTTTACCTTGAATTTGGAAACCCCATGTATTCGTGTATTCTAGAATTATGTATTAAAATGATGTAAGGAAACTTGCTAACTATTCCCAGGGACACACTAGCATGTCGGACATTTAGAGTTAGAATTTGGAGATATCACAGGGGAATCAAGTTTAAAAAAAAAATACAAGATAGATGTCCAAAGAACATCATGACTATCACATGCTATAGGAGGAGTTTAATGTAGGGAAGGACCCATAGCTCAGAAAATAGTTGCAAAACATCGCTGGGATGATGAGGTTCCCAATGGCAGTTTTGAGCAACTCCAATTCAAGGGCTGTGCTCTAGTCATGGGTATAGTAGAAAGAATGGAGTTAGACCTATCTGCTTTCCAATCCCTGGTAATTTTTTTTTTTTTTTGTCCTTTGTTCTATTTGTTTGATTGGATCTGATCACTGTGGGGCTGGGAATGGAACATGGAGTCTTAGGCATGCTGGCAAGCACTCCATCACTGAGCTCAACTCCAAGGATCCCAATTCCAATGGCTTCCTCCAAGCCTCCACTTTTCCAAGCAGAAACCATTCACACCTATTATAAAGATTTTAAAATACACAGTAACAGTTACAGGTAATTCCTATATCTAAATAGGCCTCCAACAATTGTGTGCATTTTTTTTTCTTGGTATAGCAAGCCACATGATAAAAATTTGTATATGAGTGAATATTACAGCAAGATTGCATAGACCATGAGATTTAAAAATTAACTGTAGGTATCCAATGGCTTTAAGCAGAGGCCACAGTGAATGCAGTATTTGGGAAGGACTATTGCAGCAATTATGTAACCTCCTGGAAGTAGATATTCAAGTAAGAGAAATTCATTAGGAAGATACTGAAATATTCAGAGAAAAAAGAGCAAAGGCCTATGTGCCAGTTACTTTCTCCTTGCTAAGACAAAATAACCTGCTCAGAATCAGTTTAAAGGATGAAAAAGGTTGTTTTAGGCCCACAGGATGAAGAAGATAAGAAGGAAGAAATGGAGCTGGAGAGATGGCTTAGAGGTTAAGGCACTTGCCTACAAAGCCTAAGGACCCAAGTTCAATTCCCCAGTACCCATGTAAGCCAGATGCACAATGTGGCACATGTGTCTGGAGCTCATTTGCAGTGGCTGGAGGCCCTGACACACTCATTCTCTCTCTCTCTCTCTCTCTCTCTCTCTCTCTCTCTCTCTCTCTCTCTTTCTGAAATAAATAAATCAAATATAACATTTTAAAAAAGGAAGAAAGGAAGGAGCAATAATCTGTTTGATAAATACTATTTTGTCCTAGTGCCAATTTACATGATGTGCAGGTCCATAGGATTTATGATGCCCAGGCAAACTAGGCCCCAGAAGTGGTTGGAAGCTGGTATATTTTAAAGGTATGGAGGTAGAAGCATGACTGTATAAAATTCTCCCAACCATAATATGTATAAAATTGAAACTATAGGATTCAGTTCTGTATTTAATGATGCATTATAGACACATAACTATAGAAATTCACTGTAGTAATAAACTTTTGTTTCTATAGTAGAATTATAAAAATTCATCAGAATGCCTGGTTTTATAGAATACAAACTTTTAGACCCATCTTACACTAAGTCAGAAACAGCTTATTTATGAAAAAATGGAGAACAATTTACATGACATTACCAATAATGCACTGTGATGCTGAAAGAAACTTCTGAAAACTATTAATGTTTTTTAAATGTCAATCCATCAAGTTGGAGAAGAAATTGACTTCGTTGTCTTTCTAATGCCTGTACAGAAAAGTATTACACAGTTTTGAGCTTATAAGGAGATAATAACATTGTCGTCCAAAAAGAACAGAAGAATCATGTTGGATTCATTATATTGAGCAGTGAAGTTAAATAAAACTGTCACAGTAATTTTATGGGATTTTTAAAATTTGACCACAAATTTCAAAGGACTTTGGTAACCATCATACCTTCTTCCCAATGTAAATAAAAATTAATATTGGGCTGGAGGGAGAGCTCAGCAGTTAAGGTGTTTGTCTAATGACTCAGGTTTGACCCCCTAACACACACCTAAAGCCAGATGCACAAGGGGGCGCACACATCTGGAGTTTGTCTGCAGTGGCTAGAGGCCCTGGCATGCCCATTCTCCCTCTCTCTCTCCTCTCCTCTCCCTCTCACTTTTTCTCTCTACCTCTGTCTCTCCTCTCTCTGTCTCTCTGCATATAAATAAAAAATTTTAAAACATATCTATGCTTAATTTTTTTCTTATAAATTTTATTTCCTTTAGAGAGGATCCCCTGAACCTGGATCCACTCCTTGCTTGACAATGAGCATAAAACAAAACTGATAGGTGCAGACATGAAGGAGGCCTCAAAGCATCTAATTAAGTCAAGGCTATTATACAAGAATCATGGAGAGGGAAGAGCCTGAACTTGGGTAAATGGAAGCAAAAAGTGAACTGTACATGTGTTGGGTTCATTTCTGATGGTAAAATAGAAATGTCTGCATGATCCCTGAGCTTGAGAAGGAAAGTTTAAGCTAAGGTCAATTAAAACCAATGATGCTCATTGTAATGGTCTGGGATCATGTTTGGAGAGGGTATCATGGACAGCTTCATTGTTGCAGGGCTAAATTGACAAACCAGGCACAGGTTATGGGAAGAACAGGATTTATTGAAGCTTACAAATTGAGGGGAAGTTCCATAACGGTGCCAGGAACCAGCCCCCTTTCACAGGTCCACACAGAGAGAAATCCCACCACCAGCACCACAAGCAAGCCCACTGCAGGAGCCCCAGGCAGAGCTCAAGCTCTCTGCCTACCTTGAGGCTGGAATTCCAGATCCACCCCCAAACACACCCTAAGATCCACCCACAGTGACACCTCTTCCAGCCAGGCAGCTGGAAAAACACAAGCTAATAAACTCCTGAATTTGGGGACATCCATTCAAACGACCGCAGTAAGCTAAGCTCTCAGCATGGTCTTTGTATGTGCTGTCCTCAAACAGGTGCAGAGTCTTGCAAATGTTCTGGTGCCCACATGTGAACAGTGCTGCTGTTGGGAAATACTGTGGACTTGTAGAAGGTGTAATCTCCTGGCTGGTCCTTAGATAATTAAGCAGGCTTTGAAGGGCATTGTGTGTCTTTGGACCCGTTTCCTTTTTCTCTCTACAGTTATAAACTTTGTTTTGTTTCATTTTTGAGATAGGCTCTCACTGTAGCCCAGTCTGACCTGGAACTCTCTGTAGGCCAGATTGGCCTCAATCTCATGGCAATTCCCCCACCTCAGTTTAGTGCTGGGATTAAAGGTGTGTGCCACCACACCCAGCATAGCGTTTTTGTGACACTATGTGCTCCCTACAACTGCCATTCTTACTGGGAAGTGAGACGGTCAAGGCATGGACAAGCCTGTGATGTGCCACTGTGATTCAAGCCTCCAAAGTTGGGAGTTGAATTAATCATTTCTCTTTATGATATTAATCATCTCTGATGTTTTGTGATAGTAACATAATATAAATACATCGTGGTATTTCCAAACTATAAGATATAACTTTTGGGGCTGATCTGAGTTATAACATGGAAAAAAAAATGTCCCCTGACAAATTCTGAGTCAAAGAAAAGTAGACTACTTTCTTAACTCAGTTTCCCAAGACTTTTGGTAGACTAGCTTATATTACTAATTGTCTAGAGAGGGGGATTTAGTTGACCTTAAAAACCTTTTCTACCACTATTAGAGTGTCAGACATCTGGTGAAAGTTCCGCGGACACAAATCTAAAGAGTTGACATCCAGCAGAAATGAACACCATATATCATCAATGTCCCACTGCCATGACCAACACAGCACTCCTTCTCACCTGCAGCAAACTCCCAAATTACTTTCCTGCTGTGACCTTATCACCAACACCACCCCTTTGTTCCAAGGCATTTTCCATAGTCTGGACCAAGTCTTCTCATTAACTCACACAATTCAGGCTCTAGTTTCATCTTATTGCCCTACTGCTTATGGGATCCAGAGATGTGAACATTGAAATACCTCTTCTCAAGCTGTTTCCTCCAACCATCCATCCATCCATCCATCCATCCATCCATCCATCCATCCAACCATCCATCCATCTACCCATGTGGCCATCAGGAGCATTGTGTTATTACTCTAGTCACACTTCCTAGGTTTCGTCTTCTGCATTGGAAGACATGGACTGAGGAAGTCAGAGGCAATACTTTCTGATGTGTGACTCCTAGAAGCAGGACTGTTTGCAGAGAGAAAGACGGCAGGTACACAAGGCTAAGCCATGCTGAATGGTGGCATTTGTTTTCCGATGTCTGTGACTTAACCCCACACCATAGGCTCTGTTCATGGCACCACACATTTATGACAAAAATCATTTTCAGAACACCACCATATCATGCCTGTCTGTCTCCTTCACTGTGGATATCTTCATCACAACCATTATTTCTGTGAAGGAAAAAAAGTCATGCCCATCTTCTTCACTGTGGGATGCTCCTGGCCTCACACAAGGCAGGCACCAGCCTACCCTCTCAATGTATTCATTGAATGAATGAGCACATAAATCTGGTCAACATGCATGAAATAGAAATAAATGAATGCAGAGGGGGATGGGCACACATGGGCCCACCCCATCTGACAGGTGAGCACTGTGGGAGCTGAGAGACAGACCCCTCATGTCCTACTTGGATCCCTATTCTTGACACCTAGAGTCCCCATGAACACTAATACCCCAAATTTTGTTTTCTTCGCTCATTGTTTTCCTTTGTAAAGAGTCTTGCCTGCAAAGATAAAGGACCCAGGTTCAATCCCCAGGACCCACAGTAGCCAGATGCACAAGGGGGCACAAACATCTGGAGTTCATTTGTAGTGGCTGGAGGCCCTGGCGTACCCATTCTCTCCCTCCCTCTCTCCCTCTCCCTCCCTCTCTCTCTCTCTCTCTCTCTCATAAATACAAAAAATAAAATATTAAAAACAGAGTCATATCTCCTATTTAGGTATCACCATACAGTAAACATGCATTGCTTAGTTCAAGCTGTTTTGCAGCTTACGGAGTGGGAGCACACCGTGAGAATTGTACAGCTTGCCCTCTTAATGATGCAACACTTTGAACTTCATCCAGATTAATGCGTATCTTCATTTTGATAGTTTACCTACTTTCTCTGAGCTCTGAATTTGCCTTGTACAAACATATCACAGTTGATTTATCCATTGTAGTCCTCCTTTTTTTTACCAACCAGCTTCGTAATGTTGTTGACAAGTCTTATGCTCCAAGAGGTGACACAGCACGTTCTTCACTCATACTACAGGCTCTTTTCCCACGAGACTTTGCCACTGTCCCACCAGAATGTAGAGTTTAGTTGACTTCTCTCGAATCCAGGAGAGCCTGTGACTGTTTAGACCAGCTGAGCAAGACAGAAGAGACACCATGCCGGAATTCTTCAGATATTGCACTAACTTGCCTGGAGCTCTCAGTTGTGCTGCAGAAAAGTCCAACTAGGGCTGGAGAGATGGCTTAGCAGTTAAGCACTTGCCTGTGAAGCCTAAGGACCCCAGTTCGAGGCTCGGTTCCCCAGGTCCCACGTTAGCCAGATGCACAAGGGAGCGCACGTGTCTGGAATTCGTTTGCATTGGCTGGAAGCCCTGGAGCGCCCATTCTCTCTCTCTCCCTCTATCTGTCTTTCTCTCTGTGTCTGTCGCTCTCAAATAAATAAATAAAAATTTTTTTAAAATATATTAAAAAAAAGAAAAGTCCAACTACCCTGAGGCCACCTGATGTTGAAAAGGCCATGGGTGGACAGCTTCAGCCTTAGTCTTTAGAGCTGTACAGCCAGGTGCCTGTCACATGACTAATGTAACTACTGATGACATTAGACCCATCTACTGAGTCACTCTCCAGGCTTTGATGTTCCCCAGGTGAGTTCCCAGATGTCATGAGCAGAGACTAGCCAGCCCCCTCCATGGGCCCTACTTAAGCGTCTATGTGTGTGGTGTATGAGCAGTTGTGTACGCATATGTGGTATGTGTGTGTCAGAGTATGACATAGGTGTCTTTTTCAATCACTCTCCATCTTATCCTCTGAGACAGAATCTCTTTCTAAGCCTAAAGCTCACTGATTCGACTAGACAAACTAGGCAGTGAACCCCAGGGCTTCCTTGTCTCCACCTCACCAGTGATGTGACCACTGGCATACACAAACATGTCCAGCGTTTTATGTGGGTGCTAGGGATCTAAACTCAGCTCCTTACACTTTTACAGCAAGCACTGTCCCCACTGAACCAGATCCCTAGCCCCAGAATAATCGTGTTAGCCATTACCCATCCTTACAGGCCTACATCTGGCTGGTGTGGTCTCAGCCTGTAAGGTTCTCCTAGCTCTACTCGAAACTTGCCATTTTTCTGGTACTTCCCATAGCTCCTTGTAGCCAGAACAACTCACATTTCTGTATGAAAACGCTAGAAAAATTCTCTATGAAAATCATGTTTTCCATTCTCACCGATTTCACAGGGCTCTAGGCCTCCTGCTCAAGCAGAACCACCTGTCAAACATTTGTCACTCATCGCGACATTCAGATTCCCTACAGACTTCTTTACCTTTGAGCCAATTCATCTCAACAGGGTCCCTCGCAGTGGGGTCCACAGGCCACCCGCAGCAGCGGCGGCGGCGGCACACCTGGCTCTTTATTTGAAACACAGAGTCTGGGGAGCGCCGCACGCGTGCTGACTCAGGACCTACACATTTGGAGCAAGCACCCAGGTGCGCTGTAAGCATTCCATAACCTAAGAGTCCCGAGCCTCTTGGGAATTGATGGGAGAGGTGGGGCAATGTCAAGCTTGGTATAAACTTGAGAAAGAGGCCAGGAAGGACTCAGACAGAAATCCTTTGCTTTTTTTGCCAATTAAAACAATGAAAACTCCAGTGTTCTCTATGTCCAAATCTGCTTCTTTCCCCAGGCACCACAAACCCCTACCAACAAAGTCATGTTGCCAATGTATAGAAAGCATAATGAATGCTGAACTGAAAAAAAAAAAAAAAGCTAAATAAATGAAAGAATGTAGAACCTATTGTCTACAAACCATTACAATAAAGATTCTACTTTTCAGATCATGCAGTGGCTCAGCGTTGAGGCTGTAGAGTATGCTTATAACAGTCCATAATATTTAAAATACATAAAGGCTATATATGCAAATGTGCATGACTAAGTATTAAGGGACTAGCCCCCAGGAATGGATATTTCATTAATGCTAAATGATCCCTGCATGAAATCCTTCTCTTGAGTACCTTTATAAACTTCCTTCCATATTGTTTTTCTGTTTCCAAAGTTAGTTATTAATATATGCATTCACTATGCATATGGTCTGCTATACTTCACAGAGAATTTTGAATATTTATCTCATGCATTATAGGAATGAAAGCAAATACAAACAGGTGAGCCTTTTCCATACTCAAGCCAGTTATTCTTTAAAATTGGGTTGGACAGAAGCAGGAAGCCATCTTCTCACTATGCCTGCTTATCTGAGAGAACTACAAATTTTAGCTGATGTTTTTGTGATCAAAAACTACCTGCTAGTGTTTGAGTTTAACAATTAAAAATGTGCTGTTAGCTGTATTGTTGTGAATATTACAAGTTCCTTTTTCTCAACCACTAGCATTGCTTGAGATCTTGTAAGACATCACAAAATTTGCATGCAAAGGGGTAAGAAAAGCAAGAAAGGAAACAAGAGAGGGAGAGAGCAACCGGAAGGTGAACATTCCCTAAATAGAGAAATCTGTTCCCATGTTATAAGAATCACTGAATTCTCGAAAATTCTCAGATCTTGGAGATGATTCACTAAACTCTTGCATCAACCTGACACTCACCTGGCATCGTTTCCTTCAGCTCTCTCCCCCTTTACACAGTATGTTCCAGAAGGCAAAAAATTCTTCAAAGACACAGATAGAGTATTATTTTCACCAGAGAACCTTAAGGTTATAGCAAACCGTGTATTTCTTGTAAGTTCTCTCTCACTGAATTTCTCTTTCAGTAAGAGAATAGTTCACTTTGAAACAAAGACCTATAAAGATTGTAACTACAACAGCAAGAAAACGAATCCATTACTTACCAGTACATATATTACACATATTACTTCATTTGATTTTCCTGTTCACCCTATCATATAAGTGGAAAGAATGAAATTATGATTACTTCTTCCATGCATCTTACATGTTACTTCTCTTTCTATGAGACAGCTCATAGCTTTCTTCCTCTCTCCTTTTGAGTATTTACTTGTATGTCCTTGATTTGGGCTCCTTCCTTGATGACCTCAATAAAGATGTACCCAACTTCAACCCTTCTCCTGGCCTCTTTCCTCTGCTTTAATGTTCTCTATAGTACCTATGTGTGCTATAGAGAAATAGTCAGATGTTAAAAGGGAGAAGGTCACTGAGAGTGGACCTCTCCTTCATAACAGTCAGCAGCTCCTAAAACCAGGAGCTGAAATTTCAAGGCTTTGGTTATTGGTCAAAAGAACAGGATCTGAGTCCTATCTCTGGTCCTGGGTGGATACCTGACTTTCTAAACTGACTATATATATATATATATATATATATATATATATATATATATATATATTAAGATTACTACCTAATGGGAGGCTTTCTGATAAACCAAAAGGACATATTACTGTTCCCTCCCTTAAGAACCAATCTGAATGGGCCTGTCAGCCACCTGAATGCCTCTTAAGAAAGCTATCTCTGTTCTAGAGAGTTTGAGGAAACAGTAGAATGCCCTACCTACACATGTAGGTTGGTACAGTGTCTCCCTGGCCATTGCCTACTTGCACTCCTGGGCAGTGTTTTCCTGTAGAGTGGTCTCTTTGACCCCACTGTCCACTCTATGATAGTCCACCCTATGATAGTGTTTTCCTACTCAATGTCCCCCTTTGGGTGTGGCACACTTCTCTCCAGGGTGACTCTGCTTGCCTTCTGCTACGTATGTCGCAACTGAATTCACACAACAGAGATCATAAGGACCCAGAAGCCTTGGGGAGGACAATGTCATCTGACACAATTTGTTTTGTTTTGTTTTGCTTTCTCTACTTGAATGTAAACCTCACCTGTATGAGAATTTACTTCATTTTCTATCACTTCCTCAGTCTACAAAGAGTTCCTAACATATAGTCGATGTTTTGTATACATATGGAATATGTAAACCACTGCATTGTTCCCACTTCATAAATAACAAATCAGGAAACAGGCTTAAGAAAGTGGACTAGGGCTGGAGACAAGGTGCATCTTGGTAAAATGCTTGCTGTGCAACTCTGAGTACTTGAGTTCAGATACCCAGCCAGAAGCTGTCATGGGCTCCTGTAGTTCTAGTTTACCTACAATAAAAAGAGAGGCAGAGACAGGACAATTTCCCAGAAGCTTGAAAACTGAGCAGTACACAATGAGAGACCCTGCCTCAAGCAAGTTGCAAGGCAAAGACCAACCCAAAACAGGCCCATCGACCTCCACCACATACATCATGGCACATACAAGCCTGCACACACAGACCTACACTAAGTAATTAAATATGAATGAATGAAAGTTGTCCAATATGGCATATCTAATATGGGAAAGATTAGGTTCTGGAACACATTGTTGATTCAAAGATCCCCTGTATCTGAAGGTCTCTAACTAACCTGGCAGAAATGAAGATGTTTCAAAAGGATACTTGGGCCCTTCCCTTTGAGTGTAAAACTATTGACATAATGGATAAGAAACTAGATTTTACTCAGGAAGAAAGGGGAGAAATGCAGAATCCTGGTGCTAGCCGTGGAGGGTTTGTGTCTCCTTGAAAGAGATGGCACTCAGTTTTGGCAACTTTTCAGACCACCTTGCAGGGGAAGCTGGAGCCTAGATGTTAATGATGAGCATGGCCACAACCAGACCTGGATTGCCTAGCTAGGCATAGCGCTTACCTGAAGCCTAAACCTCATGTTAGGACCCTGAATACAGACTTGGGGAGCCACGGACCTTTTTGTTTCTCTTGCCAATAAATCTCCTTTTCATGCTTTTTCACTATTACTTTTAATTGGTTTTTAATATTTATTTATTTGAGAGAGGGAAAGAGGCAGAGTGAGTGAATGAGAGAGAGAGAGAGAGAGAGAGAGAGAGAGAAGAGTCGCACCAGTGCTTCCAGTCCCTGCAAACGAACTCCAGATGCATGCACCACCTTGTGCATCTGGCTTACATGGGTACTGGAGAATTGAACTGAGGTCCTTTGGCTTTGCAGTACCTTAACCTTTAAGCCATCTCTCCAGCCCCCTTAATTGGTATTTTAAGGATGGATAGTTGAGACTAGTTTGTTAGGGCTGCCAGAGTCCAGGCTTCGATCCTAACAAGTACAGTGACAAAGACTACCACAGTGAACCTGCATTAACTTCATGCACTGTACTGACTTCACTAGCATTAATTTCTGGAATGGTTTAACATCTGGGACCTCTCTGACCATATCATGAATATTACCTAGAGCAAAAAAAAAAAAAATCAAAATAAGATACACTTACTGGTTTGGGTTAGGATGGTAAAGAAAATATCTAAGTTGTTTGTCATGTAGGCTGAGCAAGCTGCCCCACACTGAGAAGTGGCACACATTGCTCTGGATGCCAATCTTACTTCCTTAGTTAGTCCCTAGACAAATCCTTAGCACACCATTACAAGGATGCTTTATCAATAAGTGGTTATTTACACTACCATAATAGCATCTTTATTTTATTAGTTACATGATAGCATCTTGAAAGATGATGTTATTAGGATAACAGAAGCCAATGGCTACTCTCAGTTGTGGACCATTTAGCAGTATGACAGGTATGTGATATGACAAGAATTCTAGGGACCAGAACAATCTTTGAAAATGGGCCCAATAATTGCTGTGCTTCAGTCTGCTTATAAATACAACAATGAAGAAGACCTCACATAATTTTACATAGTCCTTACTCCTTGCTTTTAAAGGGTGATTAATATTCATCTAATACTAAGCCCAATTTAATTTAAACTAACACACTTAGACATAGGAAACTGTCCATTGATTGACATGCAATGAGCCTACTAAAAAGTCTATTATGCACTACTTTCCATATTAACCAGCCCATTCCCTCTTAACTAGCACTTTCCCTGGTAACCAGCACTTTCAAACAAATCCTGTATGTGATGCTAAAACTACAAGAGAACCAAAAGCTTATCCATTTAAGGCCCAAAAGACCATTATTTCAAAGAAAAAAAATCTCAGCAACCATATCTCATTAGTTATATACCTCGTTGTGGTAGATTGAATATATAGCTCCACGACTCAGGCTGGAATCTTGAGTATCCAGTGGGCAGAGTCCTATTGGGGAAGAATGATGTCCCTGGGGGCAGATCTTCGAGTCCATCTCAAAGATGTGTTGAAAGTAGTTTGAGATCTGGCAATTCATGCTTACTGGTAATGATGTTTGCTGACTGTTTTGTGATGTCTCTCTGCTTGAATTTGTGCAACTTAATCAGCTTCAGAGCTGGAGCGATTGTTCAGTGGGTAAGTTGCTTGCCTGCAAAGCTTAATAACCTAGGTTCAATTCCCCAGTACCCAAATAAAGCTAGATGCACAAAGTGGTACATGCATCTAGAGTTCATTGACAGTGTCTGGAGGCCCTTGCATGGCAATTCTCTCTTGTCTGTCTCTCTTCTCTCTATCTTTGATTGCAAATAAGCCAAGAAAAATACTTTAAAAAAAGAAATTAGCTCCTTCTGCCATTGATGGTGTTCCCTGGATTCTATAAGCCTAAAATAAGCCCCTTTGTTCCATAACTGCTTTTAGCTGGATGTTTGTCCTAACAATGAGGATCTGACTGCAACACCAGTCAAGAAACAGTACAGGGCCAGACTTGGAACCCCTGGAGGCTCTTTCCACTACTATACACAGTAGGACTCCATATTGCATGAAATATATTTTCCCAGCAAAATATTAATAGAGTAAATTTGGAAAGTCAGGGCCAAAAAAAAAAAAAAAACAGAAAGTCAGGGCCTTGGAGTCTAGCCATATTATGAAGTCATGTTGAATGATCTATAAAGTCATTGTGAGAACATACAATAAGTGATATTTATTATGCTTTCAGATGATATTGATCTCTGAAAATGTATAATGTCTGAAAGAGTTACATATAAAAAATGTTATAAATGAAAATGTTTGGTTAAACAGCACAGTCAATGTCCCAACCAAAAACATAAAGGTACTGTGTGAATTTTCTTGAACTACGATATTGGAAGCCAACAAGGGATCTCACAGACACAGTTCTGTAGCTAATACTGGTTCTGAAATAATTCACTCATTTCCTTTACAACCATATAGACTGACCATCTCTCAGTGTGTCAGTGTGGCTAATTTTCCACCAAATCACTTTCTCTGTCATTCTGGGCAGAGCTAAGCTACCATTTTCAATCACCTGTGCTATTAGCAGCTGCCATAGGACTGAGTTCTAGCCAATGGCTAGACTAGTAATGACCTGTAGCATAAAGCCTTCCCCATATGGTCTTTCATTTGCCTCCTCCATTTTCCCCTCAAATCTAGAGGACCTAATCCAAGCCATGGGAGAGTCACAAGAAAGAAGGGGCCTGGGTCTCTCAGTCACATAGGAGGAATGGAAATGAAAGTGCTGCGGGAGCCGGCTGTAACACTAGGAAAGAGTTGTCAAAGGCTCTGATATTTGGGGCTGGGAGACAGCTTGGATGTGGTGACTAGAACTTATAATACGAATGCTGGGGATGCAAGGACAAGTGGATCCCTGGGGTTCATTGAACAGCTAGTCTTGCTTAATTGTCATGTCCCAGGCACCTGTAATCTGAACAGGCCTATGGCCAGAAGGGAGATGAAGATGGGAGAATCCACTGAGAGCTTACAGGCCAACTCACCTTGCAAATACAACGATGACCAATGTGAGACCCTGCTTCAACACAAGTTGGGAGGCAAGAGCCTATTTTAAAAGTTGGCATCTGACTTGCTCACATGCACTCACTCTCTCTCACACGCACACACATACACATCAAAATGAAGATGTAGTATCACAAATGGAGAGATGGCTTAGTAGTTAAGGCTTTTTCCTGTGAAGCCTAAGGACCCAGATTCAAGTCCCCAGTACCCATATAAGCCAGATGTACAAGGTAGCACATGCATCTAGAGTTCATGTGCAGTGGCTGGAGGCCCTGGCTTGCCCATTCTCTCTCTCTCTCATAAACAAATAAATATACAAATATATAAAATTTGTTTAGAAGAATACTTTTAAAAAACATATTATTTAAAAAAAAATGAAGATCTTTGCTGGGTATGGTGGTGCATACCTTTAACCCCAGCACTTGGGAGACAGAGGTAGGAGAATCATCATGAGTTTGAGGCTACCCTGAGACTGTATAGTGAATTCCAGGTCAGCCTGAGCTAAACCGAAACCCTACCTTAAAAAAAAAAAAAGGAGGAGGAGACAGAGAAGAAGGAGGAGAAGAAGAAGATCTTTGTATACCAAGCTAAGAGATTTAGGCTTAACCCTATTGATAGCAAAATCCAGAAAAGACTTCAAAACTGAGAAATAACATAAACAAGATCATCCCTAGAACGTGAACTCTGAGGCAATGAGGAAAATAACTTCAAACAAGAAGCAAATAGGAGAGGAGACTAAGTGAGTAAATTGTTGGAAAAGTTCAGACAAGACATACAAGATCTGATATGGGTTTTATCTGGAGAAATTGATATAAAACATACATAATAGGAGATAGTACAAAGCTTCATCATATTTAAGTAGCTGTTACAGCCACAAATAAAAGTTATCGGAGGCAAGGAACACAAATAAAGATACAAGTTAGCAGGATGTGGTAGAGCACACCTTTAATCCCAGCACTTTGGAGTCAGAGAGAAGAGGATTGCTTTGAGTTTGAGGCCATTCTGAGACTACATATTCAGCCTGGGCTAGAACAAAACCCTACCTTGAAAACAAAAAAAAAAAGAAAATGAAAGAAAGTTGATGATAAACTTACTTCTCAATGTGTTGAATGTAAAGTCCAAACTAAAGAAACTATCCAGTGGGCAGTTTGTATTACATATGTAGAACTTGGGAAAAATTCAAAATTGGGATTATAAATTTGGGAGCTGGCAACACAGAGTTGGTGTTTGAGCCAGTGGAGTGGATGAGATCTGCCAAGAAAAGGGTATAGAATAAGAAGAGGAGAAAGAAGAGATTTCACAGGTTACTTAAAAGAGGGGTTGAAAGAATATAAAAAGCATTTGGAGAGGCAAGTCATAAGCCAAGGGAAGAAAAACTCCAAGACTCCCACCCACGCAGAGGAGGTCACAGCAGACTAGTTGGGAAAGCAAGTCCATGAGCCAGGCTCAGAGGAACCAGGAACTACGTCAGCCACTCAGGGCTTGTTCCCAAAGAAGTACCAGGGAACGCTAATTTCTCATCAGATTGGCACACTGATAAATATTGGCTAGGAGTCAGTGATGAAGCAAGAGAACCGACATCAAGTAGACAGTCCTTTAGAAATGGAGGCTCAAGACCAGAAACGGACAAAAGAAAGGTCCATTGATTTTTTTTTTTAATTTATTTAATTTATTTATTTGGCCACATCTCCTAGAGACCAAGCTCTGACTAGGTGGAAAACAGAGTCAGAATATATTCAAGAGATCACAAGGTGTTTCCAGCATGAAGAAGCTTGAAGGGTCACTGAGGTATTCTACCAACTTTATTACATTTGGGTAGGATGCCACTGGGCCCTGGACAAGAGAAGGCTAGAGGAGGCAATGATAAAACTCACTTCCTCAAGATTACTGAATGGTCATGAAATTTGGGATAGATGCTTAAATAGTCAGCATGGTAAAGAGAAGAGCTTTTGAGAACATTTGCAGACTAAGAGGAAGAAGGAGAAATGGATGGCTGACAGAGAACATTGTTTAAGAACTCGAGGTAGAAATCAAACGTCATGGAAGCAAAATAAAGGAAGATGGTTGTGGAAACAAAGCCTTATTGTATTTATTGCCCAAATATGATGATAATGATGAAATAAAGTACCAGAAGCTGAGTATCTTAATGGTAGAAATTATTTCTCATAGCTTAAGAAACTAGAAAGCCCAAGATAAAGATATTCACTGTCTGGTTAGGAAGGGCATTTTCTACTTCCCACATAGCATTTTATTGAGATACCCTCCCACAGTGGAAGGCGGAAGGACAGAATAGACACTTGCTAGTTCCTTTCACCACTTTTATAAGGCCATTAATTCCACTCAGGAGAGCTCTGCTCTCATAGCATTTTTATTTATTTATTTATTTGAGAGCGACAGACACAGAGAGAAAGACAGATAGAGGGAGAGAGAGAGAATGGGCGCGCCAGGGCTTCCAGCCTCTGCAAACGAACTCCAGATGTGTGCGCCCCCTTGTGCATCTGGCTAACGTGGGACCTGGGGAACCGAGCCTCGAACCGGGGTCCTTAGGCTTCACAGGCAAGCGCTTAACCACTAAGCCATCTCTCCAGCCCTCTCATAGCATATTTAACAGGACCCATCTTTCTTTACTTTCACAAGGGAAATTAAGTTTCAATACATGAATGTTTGAGAACATATTCAGTTCATGATTTCATTATTAACAGGTCTTTAATGTTTTATTTATGTATTTAAGATATATAAAGAGAAAGAAAGAGACAGATACATATTGAGAGAATGGGCACTGCAGGGCCTCTAGCCACTGCAAACGAACTCCAGACGCATGTGCCACCTTGTGCATCTGTCTTACATGGGTACTGGGGAATTAAACTTGGACCCTTAGGCTGTACAGGCAAGTGCCTTATCTGCTAAGCCATCACTCCAGCCCCTAGCTCATGATTTCCTAATATGAAGTAAACACAAGTAAAGTCTAGATACATAATGAGAGATACAGAATCCTAACTAGACGCTTCTATTTTCTTGGCAAAAGCAGGGTGGGCCATCCACTGAGTGAGGAGAGTGTGGAAAGTGTAGATGTATGAAGAGCGAACAAAGTTCTGGAATGGCTTCAGAGAAAGAATTCTGTTCTGGGTATGAAAGTGGATGGTCACTGAAGGCTCAGCTCAGGCAGGGTGACACCAGGAGTAAAAACAAATAAATAAGTAAACCACAGACTCTAATAAATAAAGCAAATCTTTTTCCTGGTGAGTAGAAAGGAATGATACGTGTTGATGAACATCTACAAAATGATGAACTGGACCATTCTGGCCTCAGGGGAGACAGGGTGGGTGGGTGGATGAATGAATGAATTAATCAGTGAACAAATGAATTAATGGATATACATGCTTGAGATTCGGTGTGCTCATATGATGAATGAAGTGGGGTATTACTAATAGGCTGGAAGGATTAGAGAAGCAGGAGTGTGTGATGAAGCAGAACAGGTTTGGTAGAAAGAAATATTTTTGAGAAGAGATCAAATGCAAGGTTGTGGGCACAGAGAGAGTGTCAGTTCAAAATTCAAATTTATAGAAGGGCAGTTCCAAGTGTTCCTGCAAATGGGATTAGTTAAAGTGGAATACAGGCAAATGTCAGCATGAGGACAGGCCATTAGATATATCTCATCAGCATATATCATGAACTCACTGAAGATGCCAACAGATGCTGGAGGGAAGATAGAAGTTGTGAGCCAAGTTCCAAAGTTCTCAAGAATGAAGAAGCGATGCCCCAGAGAAAATAACGAGAACTTCAGTGTATCACTAATATAATACTATTAGCCCTCCCTAACAACCAGAAACCTTATGTAGGTTGATCAAATAAGAGACTGCTCACTTTTGTTTGGAAGTAGAGGACACAAGTGTCCCTCAGAGGAGGACAGCTTTTAAAGAAAATGTCCCTAAGGCTGTCAGAAAGAAGTCTTAGGTAAGAAACCAAGGGATCAGCAGCATCCAGCATGCAGTAGGAACAGAGCTCCTGGCAGTAAATCTCTGTTTCAGTACAAGAGGATAACAAAGGTACTTGTGACATGCTAAATCCAGAGTGCCTTCACTACACTATCTTTTGTTTAAAAAATATTTATAGATTTGAGAGGGGCAGACAGAAAGAGAAAGAGGCTGACAGAGAGAGTGACTGTGGGTGTGCCAGGGTTTCCTGCCAGTACAAATGAACTCCATGTGCATGCAATGCTTTGTGCATCTGGCTCCACATGGGGACTGGTGACTCCAACCCAGGCTGTCAGGCTTTGCAAGCAAGAGCCTTTAACAGCCAGTCCATTTCTCCAACCCCCACAGCACCATGTAGAGTTATTAAATGTTATGAGTGATTAGTTAGATGCTATTACTTCAGACGAGAAATGAGGAAAACTCTGGTTAGGTAAGTCTTTTTAGTTGCACGGAAACTAAAGGGATGATGTGAAGGGCTGGGACTCAGCTCAGACAACTCAAATCCTATTTATTTTCCACCACATGGCAATGCTTGAAACCTTCATGTGGTTAGTGTTTGATAGGGTAAAATGAGGATATAAACATTAGAGTGATTCATAAACAATTAGCAAAGGAGAGAGGCCCCCCCAAAAAAATAACCTGGATAAAAATGATTGGGAGGAGATCAGAGTGTATGTATGTAGCCAGGGCAGCTGACAAGCAGGATACTATCAGACATTGTGAAGGCTGACATTGGAGGTGTGTGTGTGGTGGGGAATGGGGCGGTCAGCAAGGTGAGAGGAAGAAAAACATACAGCTTCGGGTTTCCAGTAAAACTCTGATGCTCTGTGACTATGGATATGGTATCTATACAGAATATATCACCGTCAGCATGGAGGTTAACCAGCTGATTTTTTTTAATGTTAGTTTTATATATATATATATGTTTACATGAACAGTCATCAAACCATCTTGCCACTTTAATAAGCACCCTTGAGGAGTCAATTAAAAATTCCCAGCTCGGAGGGCTTACATATGTACAGTAACAGCTTGGCTTCATTTACTAATTCCTCTAATCAGCCTGCCATATTATTAGCCAATTTCTCTAACTCTCGTTATAATTCACACATTAAAAAGGAAATGTCTTCCAATTATCTTTCTGGAATATTAGAGAAACTATGCAGATATGTCCTTTTAGAAGGCTTTAATGTGTTTCATAAAGGACCATTGATTAAATCCTATTCCTAAAGAATTTAGAGTGTTTGAAAGCTAGTTTTGCTAGCATTCTGAGTGTCATTTTTATGGTCTTGTTTCTGCTTTTTTTGACAAATTTCTTACATATAGCATGAAGATATACATTAGTCAGGTTCCAAATGGCTCATCAAAATTCCTGAGCTAGAGAATTCAGAATGAAGCAAGTAGTCATTGCCAGTAAAAACTGTGAAGCCAAGCTAGCTTTTGCAGGCTTGGATTTTGACAGGTGAGGAGTCTTTATGTAACCCACATACACCTGGGGAAATTGAGAGAAGTGTTGTTTCTCGTGTAAGAGTCCCTGAAGACAATTAACTGTACCCCCGCACCTGACCCTCTGAGCATTATTCTAGCTCCAAAAATTATTGGCAAGGTTTATGGGGAAACTCATGCAGCGTGCAAAAAGTATTTCTCCCTATTCTTCCCATTGGATTTCTTCTAATGTTCTAATGATCTCTCTCTCTCTCTCTCTCTCTCTCTCTCTGTCAGCTCCTTTCCCTTCCCTCCTTCCTTCCCTCCCTCTTCTCTGTTCCTCCCACCCTTGACCTCTCAGAAACTTTTTGTATCTTGGCTCTTCACCTTCCTTAGAATGGAGAGAGGGATAAAGTTTTTATTTGCCCTCAAACACAAAGAAGTCATTCATGCCAAAATTCTCATTGTACGGATCATAATCTATTGACTAACGGCTCTATATATGGCACAGCCAGGAACAGACAAGTTTTTTTTTTTTTTTTACACACCTGCTTATTCTCTCTGCATCACACACCCTCCATACTGTTTCCCATATTGTAACCTCTGAAGCTCTTTCCAACTCTAAAAATCAGTTACATGCTCTGTGGCTCATAATGAATTTGGTCATTGGAGGCAACGGCCTCAATAAAATTATAATAATGCACTTAATTTGGGATAAGGGAACATCACATATATTTTTTATTTGGCCAAATTGTCATATGTTTATGGTACACAACCCTGTGATGTTTCAAAATGGGCATATAATATGGATATTAAGTTAAAATATGCATACTTATTTTGTGATGAAAATACTTAACATGTAATGTTTAGCAACATCTAGGCCCACTATACATTGCCATTAGCTATAGTCACCATAGTGTATAATAGATATCTTGAATTGATTCTTCCTATATGTTATGGAAGGGTGTCCTCTGAATATAGCAGCCATCGCCACCTTAATCAGAGCAACTGTGATGAACTGCAAGAGACCCTAAATAAGGTTGGGCTTGCTGACTTTCCCTCCTAGAAGGAGGGGCTGGGGAGAGCTATTTAGGTCCTCACCTGAGATTCAGACTCTTCATAGCGTGCCTCCCTCCCTGCTGTATGGCATTCTGCCCTGGCTGTATGTGATTTCAGAGGATGCTGGGGCAGTGGAGACTAGGTGACAGTTAACTGAAGGGAGAGGGATCCATCTTTGCAGCTGTGGCGAAGTCATTATTCATACTGGCAGGAGACTTTCGTGACTGCAGCTCTTTTGGGATTACCAATATTCCTGTAAGTCCCCATCCATGTAAGCCCAATAAACTCATTGGTCCACCAAGGGGTGAAATCGTTAGTTTGGTCTGTCTTCGGTGCCTTATGTGGGGGCGAACAGATGTTTGTACATATCTCCCTAGGAAATGTCACACAACACTGTATAACTAAAATTTTGTATCATTTAATCAGTATCTCCCCAATCTTCACTAATTCCTCTGTCTATGCTATCTACTTCAATGAGTTCAATTTTTCTCAATTCCCCATGTGATATCACTTGCATGACTTTTTTCATCCAGCATAACTTCCTGCCTCAGGTTCATCCTTATAAAAAATAACAAGATTTCTTTCACTTTAAATGGCTGAGAAGGGGCTTCAGAGATGGCTCAGCAGTTAAGGCACTTGCCTGCAAAGCCTAACTACCTGCGTTTGATTCACCAGTACCACCTGAAGTCAGATACACAGTGTTAACATGCATCTGGAGTTGGTTTGCAGTGGCTGGAGGCCCTGGTGTGCCTATTCTCTCTCTCTGACTCTCTTCTATCTCTCTCTGCTTGAAAATAAATGAATAATAATTTTTAAAAGACTGAATAGTATTGTTCTATGTATTTTCTTTATCAGTGTATCTGTTGGTGAGTACTTACGTTGATTCCATATGTTGGCTTTTGTTAATGCAATTTAGGGAGGCTGCAATGACATGGGACTGTAAATACCTGTGTGAAAGTGTGACTTCATTTCTCTTGGATATATATTCAGAAGTGAGGCTGATGGGTCTCATGACAGGTTCTATTTTTAACTTTTTAGAAATTTTATTTCATTTATTTGAGAAAGAGAGAACGAAGCAGAGAGAGAGAAGAGAATGGGCACACCAGGGCCTCCAGCCACTGAAAACTCCAGATGCATGCACCCCCTTGTGCATCTGGCTGTATATGGGTTCTGGGGAATAGAACTCAGGCCATCAGGCTTTGCAGTCAAGTTCCTATAACCATTAAGCCATCTCTCCAGCCCCTTTTTTGGTCCACTTTTTAAAAATTGAGTCATTTGTTTTCTTTATGTTGAGTTTTTGATTTCATACACATTCTGAACTATAAACCCCTATGGGTTCATAAATACTGTCTCCCTTCCTGTGCCTTTTTTTTTTTTTTTTTCCTTATTGTAACGAATGTTTCATTTGCTGGGAAGCTGTTTGCTTTGTTGCAACACCATTAATTGTTAGTTTGTTTTGTTGTCTATGTGTTTGGTATTCCTCCAGTTTTCCCCCCTAAACCAATACTAAAGAACTTTGTCACTGATGTTTTCTTCTAGTGATTTTCATTGGGGCCTTCCTTTAGTACGCTTTGTATTGATTTTTGCCTATGGTGTGACATGAGTCAAATTCATTCCTTTTTATTTTCTTGAGTGTGTGTGTGTGTGTGTGTGTGTGTGTGTGCAGGTGCTCACGCGGCATGACATGTCTGAAGAGGTGAACACGCAGATGTCAGTATAGGTCCTCACCCTCCACCTTGTTTGTTCAGTTAGGATTTCCTTGCCATTTGCCACTGCTGCCTTCCCCAGGTTATCTGTCCACTGAGATTCTGGTTCTCATCTTGGCATCTCCACTGATAATAGGCCACTGGGATTACAGACAGGTGGTACTACCTCCAGCTTCGACGTGGGTGCTGAGTTGAACTCTGGTACTAATGCTTGCATAGCAGGTGATTTATCCACTGAGCCATCTCCCCAGCTTCCAAATTACATTTTTTATATGGACTTTCTGTGCTCTGAAACCATTTATTGAGTATGCTATCCTTTTCTATTGGGTGTTCTTGGCAGCTTTTTCCAACAATCAATTTACAACAAATGCATGGACTTTCTTCTGGTCCCTTCTTTGTTATCACTAGTTTATGTGTCTGTTTTATGCCAACTCCACGGTGTTTGGTGACTGTAGTTTGTAATGCATTTTAAAATCAGATAGTGTGATATTTCCAGCTTTGCTTCTTTGACTAAATTGCTTTAGCTATTTTGGGTCCTTTGTGATCCCATACAATTATTAGAATTGCTTGTTGTTCTGTCTGCTTTGTTTTGAGACAATGTCTCCCTCTATAGACCAGCTGGCCTGGAACTCATGGCAATCCTCCTGCTTCAGCCTCTCAAGTACTAAGATAATAGCCATGAGCCACCAAGCCCAGCTTGATTTTTTTCTATTATTTTTTTTTCTATTATTGTGAGACATGTAGTTGGATTTTTGACAGGGGTTACATCCAATCTGCTTATTGCTTTGGGTCATGTGGATATTTTAGCATTAATTCATCTGCCCCATGATTCTTTCTACTTATCTGGGTCTTACTCAACTCCTTTCATTAATGTTTTATAATTTATAGTATATGGATCATTCACCTTTTTGGGTGAATTTATTTCTATTTTTGTAGCTATTAAAAATAAGATTAACTTTCTTGATGTTTTGAATAGTTTACAGCTAGTTATGTTAGTTACTTTTTGATTACTGTGACCAAATACATAACAAGGATCAATTTAAGGGAGGAAGAAATGGTGGCCAATGTATGAGACAATTGTGTACATTGAACCTGCTGTCAAGCAGCAGAGAGCACACAGGAAGTGATGCCCTACCCTGAGCGATCCACTTTCCCCTGAAAGGCTCTAACTTCTAAAACTTCCACAACCTTTCAGAACTGTACCAGTCAGGGAGCCATCTGTTGAAAACATGAGACTCTGTGAGAGATATTTCACATTCAAACCACAACATGAGTGTCTAGAAAGCTTTTGATTTGGGTTTGTTAGTTGTGTGCCCTACAACTTTACTGAATTTGTTCTAACTGTTTTTGATGGATAGCCTTCAGAGGTTTATGCAAAACATCATGTAATCTACAACCAAGCAGCTTAACGTCTTCCTACGAATTTGAATATTTTAATTTATTTTTCTTGCCTAATTAGTATAACTAGAACTTCAAGTACTATGTTGAGTAGAAATGGTAAGAGTGGATATCCTTTCCTTATTGACAAGTTGAGAGGTAGTTATAAGCTTGTCACATATGGATTTTGGGGGGCAGAGAGAGAGGGGTTGAGATCATGTCTGGCCTTGTAGCCCAAGATGGTCAGGAACTTTCTATGTAACCCAGAATGACCCAAACTTATGATCTTTGTGCCTCCATCTCTCAAATGCTAGAATTACATGATATTCTACATGACGTGCCCAGCATTTGTGACATAAATGTATTTTTTTATTATTTGTTTATTGGAGAGAGAGGGGGGGGGGAGAGATTGGGCACACCAGGGCTTCTAGCCCTGCAGACAAACTCCAGCACATGTGCTTCCTTGTGCATCTGGATTATGTGAGTCCTGGGAAATGGTACCTGGATCCTTTGGCTTTGCAGGCAAGTGGCTTAACCATGAAGCCATCTCTCCAGCCTGCATTTTTGTTATGTGAACATACATCCTAATTTTTCTCTATGTGTTGAAATGATTACATGGATTTTGTCCTCCATTCTGAAATTGTCTTTTACATTTGTTGACTTGTGCATTAAATTAAACCATCCTTGGGTCCCAGAAATAACTCCTACTTTGGTTTTGGCATTAAATTAATGCAAGACTCAAAAAAATAAATTTGGAAAAATTACTTCCTCATCAATTTTTTTTTTTTTTTTTTGAGAGTGTGAAGATTGGTGTTAGCTCTTTATTGGGAGAAAGCCAAAAGGTCCTTGGTTTTTCTAAAATGGAAAACTTTTATTAGTGGCCCAATCTCCTGATTCCTTATCGGTCACCTCTTACCCTGATGCTATAATCACGAAGTGATTTGAAATGTCCATACTCACGAGAGAAATGATAATCATTTGTAATATTATGTGTATGCACAAGATGAATCCTACAAAACTCTGCTTTGTCCTTTGGCCTTTGATGCATTGCATTAGTTACTTTTTCACTCCTGGGACAAAAGACCCAACTAGAACCAGCTTGTGGGAGGAAAAGGGTTTAACTCAGCTCCTAGTTTCAAGGTGGAGGCCACTATGGTGAGGAACACATGGGCATGGCCCAAGCAGCAACACAGCTCACGTCATCCAACATCAGGGAGGAACCAGAGGACAATGAATACCACTGCACATCCAGATCCCTCCATTTTGGGGGGAAAAATTATATTTATTTGTTTATTTGAGATAGAAAAAAAGGAGACAGGTAGAGGGAGAGAGAGTGTGTGTGTGAATGAGAGAATGGACACACCAGGACCTCCAACCACTGCATATAAATCCAGACGAGTGTTCCACCTTGCGCATCTGGCTTACGTGGGTCCTAAGGAATCAAACCTAGGTCCTTTGGCTTTGCAGAGAAGTGCCTTAACCACTAAGCCATCTTGACAGCCCAGATATCTCCTTTGTATATTGCCCAGAACCCCAGCCAATGGATAGCACTGCCCACAGTTAAGGTGGTTCTTCCCACTTTGATTAACCTAACTGAGATAATCTCTCAGAGACATGCTAACTTACTCTACATAATCCGCACAAGTGATTCTGGGTCCTGTCAAGTTGATTATCATTATAAACCATCACAGTGAGTATGTAGAACTTGTTAGGCTCACTTCCCTTTGGTTTTCCACTTTTCATTGTTTCATGTATGAAAGATGGAAATCAATCATGCATAAACACAGTTTTGCATAGTTCTGCAAAGAAATGTAAACATGTTCTATACTATAACTCATTTGGTGTGACACAAAGTTAGTAACTATCAATTTGATTCATGCACAGCCTTTCAGTGTGTTCAACAAATCATTTAAAGATAAAGTTCATACAGAAGTATGGCCTATGTTTGTGTGTCTAGACCCGGAGTTCTTGAGTCATACATTGAGTACCACAGTTCTATATGAGAATGGTAGAATACCATCAATTATAATACATGTGTGTCAGTTACCTAGTTATTTGGCTCATGGTATTCTAAGCCTAGTTCAGCTGGCTTTATTCTAACTGGGATTCTGTATGCATCTGTGGTCATTTGAAATTGGCTTTAGGTTATGTCTGTTGACTTTGGCCAAACACCTTTTCATAAGTGTTGGTCTCAGGATAACTGGGATGGCTTGGTTCTGATTCTTGTCATGGTCTCATCCCCCAGCATCCCCCAGCTAAATAGCTAGCTTATTTATGAGCTGAGAAAAAAAAAAAGAGGACCTTGAAGAGAAAATCCTGCAAATTTTCTGATGTGCTGGGCTGGTTCATAGTATCATGTATGCCACATGCGATTGTTCAGAACAAATCATAGGGTGGAACCAAGTTAAAGGGGAATGAAGCTGCTTTGATGAAGAGATCTACAAAGTCACAATGCTAGGAGCGCAGACACAGGTAGCTATGGGCAACTGCGGTCATTACCATGCCTTGACTGTGTTTGGTGTAACTGAAAAAGTATTTCACTAGCTACTGTATTCAATAAATGTAAATTTACTATAAATTCAATAAATTCCACCCAACGACCATAATAATCAGGTGAAGCAGACAAAGTAAATTCTCGCCCATATTTAACTCTATCTAAAAGCGTGAGTTGAAATATTGCGGGGTGGAAATATACCCTGTCCTCCAATTCCTAGTCCTTTATACTTTGAGCAGGTGGACAGTCCACAGTATCCTGTGTGGTTATTTTGTACTTCCTGAAGGCAATGAACAGAAAGCAGAAGTGATAAAGATTTGGTCCTAAAAATCTCTATAAGGACAGTCTTATAGAAACACAGCCTCCAGCTGGGAATGGTGGCTCACACCTTTAATGCCAGCACTGGGGAAGCTAAGGTAGAAGGATTGCTATGAGTTCAAGGCCAGGCTAGGGCTACTGAGTAAGTTCTAGGTCAGTTGGCCTAGAATGAGCTCCAGCTACAAAAAAAAAAAAAGATAAGAAAAGAAACTAAGGTTGAAGAGATAGCTTTCTGGTTAAGGTGCTTGCCTGTGAAGCCTAAGGACCCATGTTCTAGTCTCCAGATCCCAAGTAAGCCAGACATACAAAAGTTAGGCAAGTGCAAAGTCGCACATTCCCACTAGGTGGCACAAGCAACTGGAGTTTGATTTCAGTAACTGAGGCCCTGGTGTACCAATTTTCCCTCTCTCTCTCTCTCTCTCTCTCAAAACATGTATTTAAAAAAATACTCATCTACTTCCTAGAGTGGGACCCAATCACATTTATCAAAGAGAGGTTGGAAGAAATAAAACCATTTTTTAAGACAGAGTCACATGTAGCCCAGCTGGATGTCACTATGTACCCCACACTGGTACAATACATGAATAGTATTATATTTTTGTTTTCTAGTGCTGGCAATTGAACTCAGAGTCATACCTTGCACATGCACATACATCTAGGCCCCAGACTGAAACAAAAGCCACTCTAAAAGACTTTCTTGTGCCAAGAAAAGGGCTCTGTAGCCTCTTCTTTCTGTAGTGTTTCCTAAATGTCATTGAGAGTAGCTTTGATCCCAGGCTAAAGAAGTAGTTTGTTGAGATTAAGCTTTTGCACCATTTTCATTCACATTGCTCTGATGAGAGAGGTAAAGCCTGAGCTGAGCTTGAACAGTCTGTTACTATTTATAGCACAAGGCTTCGGTCCTCCCACATTGGCCTGGCAGCCCTGTTGAACTGTGGCACCAAATACCTGTTGACTGTTTGAAAATGTCAGGTTCCAATCCACAAATGTATGAAACATGCTCTCTTTATTTGCTTTTCCTCTTTGACCTTACGGACTTGTGTGCCTTGCTTGCTCTGTGTATTCAGATCTAGACCCAATGATGCTGAGTTTGACGGACAGATCCCTTTCCTAAATGCATAGCTGGGGGAGATAATGACATTTATTTGACTTTTCGATGGACACTGAATTATATAATCAGTAATGGGATATAGCTGTTTGCTGGGACTTTAATTAGGATCTCACCCATTTATCTAGTTGTCTTACTAATTAAATGCCACTTAATTTAATATGAGAAGTTTGCCAAACTGGCTGCTGACTTGTGAATTTATGAATGTTAAACTCTTTCACCTCCAATAAAGAGAGCAATAAACTGTATTTACTACACACCTAGACTTTGATTACTTTTACTTTACTTGAAAATAGTTGTGTCCTATCAGATGTGTACTATTACACTAGAAAGAACAACAACAACAAAAATCAACAGTAAGTAAAACCCAGATTCAAGATTTGCCTATTTATATGTGTAGGTAACTATAATTCAGCTTTTAAAAGGCAGTTTACATTGCTTTATCTGCGTAGTTACAAAATGCTTCTAAGTAAAAAGGAAGAAAATCATCTCAAAGGAACACTTTTCAGTTAATATGTCACTTAAATTAATCTTTAATTGACAATTTAATACATGAACATACTGTAATTTAATCATATTCCCCTCCTAGTATCCTTTCTTGCAACCCCACCCTTATTCGACTGAGTACTTGTCTTTTTCCAAGTTGTCCTTCTGTCTTGATGTGTCATTCCTTTTGTCTTCTTCCCTCCTTTATATCAAAATCTTGATGGCTAAATGTTGTGCATTTATTATGGTGGTAATGACAGCCCCTGTGAAGTCATGAATGCAACAGTCAGTTCACCTACAGAGGACAGTCCCCCTTCCTGCCCTGTGGCTCTGAGAGTCTTTTGGCCTCTTAAAGCAAGTTTGAGATTCTATCTCACTCAGGTCAGAATGACAATCATTAAAATATCAAAGGAGAGGGCTGGAAAGATTGCTTAGTGGTTAAGGTGCTTGCCTGCAAAACCAAAGGACCTAGGTTTGATTCCCCAGTACCCACATAAGCCAGATTCACAAGGTGACTAAAAGCTCTGGCACACACATTCTATCTATCTATCTATCTATCTATCTATCTATCTATCTATCTATCTATCTATCATCTCCCTCTCCTTTTCTCTCTCAAAAAATAAACAATAAAAATACTTTTAAAAAATATCAAAGGACATCCAAGACTGGCATAGCTATCAGGGAAAGGGAATCCTCTTCACTGGTGTGTGTGAATATAAATATATATACACACACACATCAGAGAGGATTGGAAGATGGTAAATTGGAGATATGAAGCATTAGAAATTATTAATAATATGAACAATATAAGGTAATCCAACAAAGAAATTAATTACCTTAATTCACACTTTGAACTCCCTGAGAAGTTATTTGTGGCTGGTGGTGATTTTGTTTTGACCTCAGCCTTCTGAGTGCCAGTGTTACAGACCCATGCCACCCTGCCCAGTCTGTGGAGAGGTTTTTATACTGACTTCCAGGCAAGCAGAGTAATTACAATGATTTTTTTAAAAATGATGTGCCACTCTAAATCTCAGCAGTATCACTTAAATTTCTTCCTGTCAGAATATTATCTTTTGAGATGTAACTTTAAAGTAATTAATATATTTATGATGCCATAGTGAATTTTATTCTTTCAAATGAACTGCTTGCTTGCTTTTATGACATGATAGTCTCTTAAGGAATGCCACTTCAAGTGAACATAAAATATGCAGGTTTCTATATGAGACCGATAAGCCAACTCAACCATCACAATGACTTTGAACTCTTCATCCCAAAGATGCATTGTGTGCATTTTATATAAATTGAAATAATAAATAATAGATTGGCTCTAAAAGTAATTTGTGCTTTTGCTGAGCTATCTACTCCCAAAATATCTGTATTCTGAGTCTCTAATACACTACCTACAAAGTTTATTCCTAACTCTACTTCATGTGTGTTAGAGGCAAGACTCTGGAAAAGTTTGGGTTTTACTTTAAGTTTCCATCTTTTCTTTCTATCAGCTAAATAGACCTCTCATCATTTAGAACATAGAATAAGAAGATTAGAGATTTTTTTTTTGCAACATTTAGCTTCATTCAGTCCAGGTTGCCAACCACTCTAATTTATTAAAATATGGAATTTTCGTTCAATAGAAGTAATCCCTCAATTCTCATCTCAATTTGGTAAGAAGAAATCTTATAAAGGCTCAGACACCAGTCTGTCCTGCTTCTTTATTCTGAGTGGGACATGTTTTTACAGCCAGAAAACATTGTTATAATTTGCTGTAATAATCAGACAGGCAGGCAGGCATCATTTGGACTTTGCTTGATTGGGAAACAGTTTTCTTTGGTTTCCTGATGCCATGAAGGAAATACTCAAAGACGATAATCACCCTCAGTTATTTGAACTTAAGATCTATGTTCTTACACAGTACTCTTCAAGTAAGCCTCGGAATAATATCAAAGAATGAGCCTGTGTGTGAGTCAGTGAATCCTTGATTCTTGGATCCAGTACATGAATGCAGTACACAAGTGGAACCTTCGCTTGCTGTGTAATCTTATCTATATCCACCCAGTTGGGAGTACTTACATGCTAAATTTAATTAGTTATCATTTAAAATATCTATATATTATTTTTCCAAATATATTTCCAGCCTTAGATAAGTAAGAAGTCCCTATTAAACATATATGTGTTTGTCATTCTATTTATCTTATATTCTCTTTTTCCTAAATCATGGCTGATTGATTTTGAAACCAGCTGAGTAGTTTTGTGACTTTCTTTTTTCTTATCATATATTAACTGTACAAAATGACAAACTTAATTGTGACATTTTATACATACATGTCATCCTGTGATGGTTTTCACTCTCTTTACCCTTTCAAATTAGCTTCTATCCTATTCCCTATCCTCTTTCCAAGTAGTCCCTCATCCAAGGCAAGAAAAGTTTGCCTGAATTGCTTTTCACAAGTCAATTATACTGAAATACTATGCTTGTAGCAAAGTTCTTCGTTCTTGAACCCATTGTGACTAAGTCCCAGACCCATTCTCTTCACTCCCAAGTAGCCCCTCTGGATGTGTTTAATTTGCAACAGAAAGAGGAAAATTGCTAAGGGCAGAGTTTCCAAAAATGTGTTCCTTTGTCAGATGGTAATGGATGTTATTTTTAGGGTTCCATAGTCCGATGAGTTTGTGAAATGGAAGATTAAAATTAATTAAAGCAGAGTTTTTTATGGAAAGACTGCTTAGGAAATTCATTATGCTAATGAACATTATAAATCCCTGAGAGAGTTTGATAATGCATGTGGGTTCCTACCTACTTGGCCATAAAAAAAAAAAAATGAATTTGGAGAGCAGCCCATATGACTAGTTTTCTATAGAACATTCTGGGAAATCCTGAGCCTGAACAAGTTAGTGAGTAGACATTAGACAAGAAACAATGAAAAACATAAAAGATTATAAAAGTGAGATAAAGAATTAGAGGGTGACACCTAGCAAAATACCTCCATTATACTGTAGCAGATATATATATATGTATGTATGTATATACATATATATATATATATGTTACACTCAGCATGTTCATGTTATGTCCTTGTCTTACAAGTAACCAGAGGGGTCTGAGTGTACTGATCCATATTGTCTTCATTCAGAGATGGAGCCAGAAGAGTCTTCACTATCTAGAATGTCACAGGTCACCATGGCAATGGTAAGGGTCTTTGGAGAAATCTATTTGGACTATTAGAAACTTTAGCCTATAAGCAACAGACATACCACTTGTGATCTTCCATTCATGAAAGCAGATTGTATGGCCATATCTAACTCAAAGGATGTGCAAAGTTAGAATGCTGCCCATTTCCAGTAGAACAATACAATGTTGGCATCAACATCCAGGGAGTTGCCTCTCTGAGGTCATTCACTGTCCCACTATCCAGTGACATACATCATTGTAGGGGTGTAGGGGTGAGATGGTAAGGAGCTCACCCCAGCTCAAGACAATTCTGATAAGAACTCTCACTTATCAAAAGTTTTCTGACAGTTTTTAAGAGATTATCTTATGCTCCAAAAATCTATTTCCATCCCATCTTCCTACTTTCACTTATCTCCCACAAGAATACTGTTATTATTGCCTGTTATTGAGAGCCTGGATTCACTCTGATTTTTTTACAATTATAAATTTTCAAGGTTCTTTATATATGCATTACTTTTTCACACATGCAGGATTTATATTTATGTGTGTAGATATATGTATATACGTGTGTATTTACATATGTACATACATACATAAATTAAGAATCACAACAAGATATATACAGTTCCAACTTTATTAGACATTATATTTCTATAAATAATTTTAGAATTGAACATAAGTGGCCATTTATTTTTCTTTTTCTGTGTCTTGCCTATTCAGATCCTTTCCAAGTTTTTCTGTTGCAGTCTTAATTTTTTATTTATTGAATTTAAAATATATACTTCTGATTACATTCTTTTTCAGATAGAGATATATCTGAGATATTTAAAACATCTTCTACAAGTCTGTGATTTACTTTTTAACTTTCTGATATCTTTATTTATAAATAAACTTTAAATTTTAATGCAAACTTTTCCATCTTTTTTCTTATAGATTCTGAATTTTTGTGTTAACATTTAGAAAAATGTCCCTACTCCAAGCCTTGAAAGTGTTCTATGTTTTTTAAAGAATTATAAGTTTTTGCCTATTCCATTTGAGTTGTTAAACTACTTGGTATCTATTTTAATTTTGTGTGACATATAATTACTATATACTTTTCATATGGTAGGTTATTGTTTCAGTAATACTTTTGTCAATTCCATATCCCAAGTTAATTTGTGATCTCTCTCTTCAACCCTCTCCCTCCTTTTCTCTCTCTCCCCCCGTAGAGACATACACATGTATTTTGCACCCTCTATTTTGTTAATTAGTATCTTCCTCTATCTTTGCATCACTATAATCCTGAATCAATCAATATGGCTTTATCATATGTCTTGACATCTTAGAAATCAACTCCTTTTTCTTTATTCCTTTTTTGTTTAATATTACCTTCAATAGCCTCAACCTTTTTTATTCTTAGCAAATTTTGGAATCAACCAAATAAAATTGTCTATTTGGAAGTTTGTTTGGAATTGTATTAGAATTTTAAAGATTAATTTAGAGATACTTGATAGCTTTGTGTCATTGAGCATTTTCATTTGTGAAAATGGCATGTCCCTGGAGAAATGCTTTTTTTTTTTTTAATATTTTTTGTTCATTATTTATTTATTTATTTTTGAGAGCGACAGACACAGGGAGAAAGACAGATAGAGGGAGAGAGAGAGAATGGGTGTGCCAGGGCTTCCAGCCTCTGCAAATGAACTCCAGACGCGTGCGCCCCCTTGTGCATCTGGCTAACGTGGGTCCTGGGGAACCGAGCCTTGAACCGGGGTCCTTAGGCTTCACAGGCAAGCGCTTAACCGCTAAGCCATCTCTCCAGCCCTGGAGAGATGCTTTTAACCCTCTGCATACCCAAGCCTGGCTTCTTAGAATTACTACATACCTGAGAGAGCATGGTGAGAAGGGTATGCGTATGCATTACTTCTTGATTCCCCTTTCAGTATAAATAGGTTAAATCTGGCACAAACATGATTTGAAGTAAGTGCAGTTCTTTAAGAATGACTGATGTCACACCGAAAGAGCAAGGTAGTAGCATTTGAAATGAACAGAGAAGCTGAGAAATTCAACGAAGGAAGTAGTTATTAGATTCAAGAGAGTTATAAAAAGGTCTTAAACATTATATGGCAAAAACAAAGGAAAAAAAGATTGTCCCTCACTACTGGGAGTAATGAAAGTTGTCAAACTGATAGTTATACTTGCATTCGATAAATATTCATAGAGGACCCATTATTTTCCAGGCACTGGGGAAAGAATAATAAACAAAACAAACCCCTGACCTCTATGAGCCCAGTCAGTAGAGGGACTTAGTAAACACTGAGTAATCACTGGATACTTGTGTAAGAAAAAAAAAAGCACTACTTTTTTTCCTCACATTGCTTATGACCACCATAAAATCACCAAGAGAGCAAAAGTCAAGGTCATATGGTATAGAATAATATCATACTGTGCTATACAAATATATATGCATATATATATATTCATATATATATATCTATATCTATATATATATATATCATATATATATATATATGATAGATGTATGTTCTAGTAAAAAAAAAAAAAAACTAGGGCTGGAGAGATGGCTTGGTGGTTAAGGTGCTTGACTGCAAAGCTTAAGGACCTAGGTTTGATTCCCTAGTACCCATGTAAGTTAGATGCACCAGGTAAGTTCGTTTGCAATGACTGGAGCTCCTGGAATGCCTATTCTCTCTCTCTTTCTCTCTCTCTTGTTCTCTCTCTCTCTCTTTCTCTCTTTCCTTTGTCATAAATAAACAAGTAAATAAATAAATTGCCCCTCTCTTTCTCTTTCCTTTGTCATAAACAAATAAACAAGTAAATAAATAAATTTAATTTAATCAAACTAGAGATGGATTGAGAGTCAGAAAAACTCCCTGAAGGAACTATAGCTCTGCTGGCATTTGAGGAAAGCAGAGTGTGTAGGTAGAACGAAGAGTGCCTGTAGGTAGAAAGTCTGAATAGCCACACTGAAAAGGGAAGTGAGATGAAACTCTTGTTCTCCTCATGCAGATGGATGAACTCAACATCTCTGCAAAAGAGAATCATGTTGGTTAAAACCTGCCATTGGATAAATCAAATCAATGTAGATAAATTGGGGCCTGGCATGCAGCACAAGCTGTGGGGAGCCATTATAAGCTCCCCTTCTTCTCCACTCCCTTCTCTATCTTTCTTTCTCTATAGAGCTAGAAATTGGTCTGATAAGAAGTAAAATTACAAGTTAATTACCCAAGATCAGTGTGGAGGAGGCCCTGGGGAGTGGAAAGGGGACAGACAGTGACCTTGAACCTGACATACTATGAGGCAGAAACAACAGAGTCCCCAATTCATAGAGCTTTAGAATTAGCGGGGGAGGCAATTCTAATGTGCTTAATGCTAAACTAATAAACACTGATGACCTGCATGTTCACTGAGACTTCCTGCCCTTAGCTTGGACTCCTTACTCCAGAGCTGAGTGATTCTCAAAACCTTTCTCATGCTTTCTGCAAGTCCACAGGGACTTGGATCTCTATTATACGTTTTTGTCTACAACACCTGCACCCTTTTGCTCTGCCTTGTTTGTTCCCCTCAATAGTCTACACCCAAAATTCTATCCCTTCACTAGTTTCCACAAATTACAAATGCCCACCAAACATTTTATGAGTTTATTTTAATTGCCAGAGGAATTGGGACCATGGAGCATGATCACAACCTTCCCACTGCACTGTGTTCCCTTATCCTTTCCTCCCCCACCTCCCTTCTCTACCTCTCCTGTGTCCTTTTCTCTGGGTTGCTTGCAAGATGTCATATTCTGCTTCTATTTTTATGTAATCATTTCAGTTCTCCTCCACTCCTTGATCCAAGCCCTCATGCCCAAACAAGTTAGAAGTGCTATTAAACAAAAGGGAAGATAAGGCTTTTTTAATGGCAGTCTGTAAATAAACCCACAATGAGTTATCTTACACAGAAAACTAAGTAGAGGAGAAAATGTATTTCCAACAGCATGGTGAAACCTGGGGATATATATATATATATATATATAAGGGATATAGCAGTTCAGAAGAGGAAAAGATCAATCAAGAAGAATTTTCGTGGAAGCGACAGATCTTGAACTAGACTCCAAAGAAAGGCTAGAATGAGTATTTTAAAAGGCAGGTGAGGACTGGAGGGATGGATTAGCAGTTAAGGTGTTTGCCTGCAAAGCCAAAGGACCAGGTTTGATTCCCCAGGACCCACCTTAGCCAGATGCACAAGGGGTTCAAGTGTCTGGAGTTCATTTGCAGTGGCTGAAAGCCCTGGCATGCCTATTCTCTCTCTCTCTTTTTCTCTCTCCCTCCCTCCCTCCCTCTTTGTCAAATAAATAAATAAACAAATAATATAAATAAATATAAAAATAAGAAAGGGGTGAGGTAAAGGTCATTCGAGGTAAGGAAATAACTTCTAGAAAACCATAGAGGGAGATTGAGTCTGACATCTGGTAAAGGCAACACTCAACCAAGAATTGATTAATAAGATAAGGCTGACTGGATGCTGGAAACACTAGATTGTCAGACTCAAGAGTTAGTGCTATATGTAATAAGAAACAATATATGCTGCAAAGCAGGGTACAGGGCAGCTTTGGGGAAGGGTCTCAGAAATAAGGACCAGGAGTCAGATGACAACCATGTTCTCTGAGCTTTTGGTTTCTGTTTCTTTATGCAAGTCACCTTCAGTTTCTTGTCCTCAAAGCCTTCTCTGCACAGGGGCTGGGGTGACTCAGCAGTTTCTGGGCTCATCATCCATGGGGAAAACAAGTCTTGCTTCAATGCTAACAGCCCAAGGAAAGGATCTAGGGTCCATGCCCAGAATCACCTCTACAGACAGAAAGATAAGATTACAGAAAAGAGTGACAGTTTCTAATAGTCCACATCAAAACCATGGCCAGATGTGGGGCAGGGAGGAAAGAATGAATATGGCGGAAAGGTATACACCTCACTACTATATCAAATATTTCTGAGTAGAGGACAGTACTGACAATTATCTTATGAGCAAAATGCGTTTTATTTTTTTTTTTTACTTTTTTTTTGCTTATTTTTATTTATTTATTTAAGAGTGACAGACAGAGAGAGAAAGAGGCAGAGAAAGAGAGAGAATGGGCGCACCAGGGCATCTAGCCACTGCTAACGAACTCCAGACACATGTGCCACCTTGTGCATCTGGCTAACGTGGGCCCTGGAGAATCGAGCCTTGAACTGGCATCCTTAGGCTTCAGAGGCAAGCGCTTAACCACTAAGCCATCTCTCCAGCCCAAAATGCATTTTATTTTTAACAAACATTTGTGTCTAATCAATTAGTTTTACAGTTCCACTACATTTCTCTACTTTTGTTATTTTTCCCCTTAATTTATTCCAGTTTAAGTCATTAACCATTATTTTATGTCCTATTAAGCCACCTTAAATTCCAAGAAAAAAAAAAAAGAGAAGATATTGAAACCAACTACTTAACAGCTGTTATGAACCAATTATTAAGACATGATTCCAATTTTCAAGATGTGTTTAGGAGTAAAGATACCATGTGTACAAGTAGCTCTTAAAACAGTGAAAATTATAAATGTCATTTAAAAGGTACGATAAAGCCAGGCGTGGTGGCACATGCCTTTAATCCCAGTAGTTGGGAGGCAGAAGTAGGAGGATCACTGTGAGTTCAAGGCCACCCTGAGACTACATAGTGAATTCCAGGTCAGCCTGGGCCAGAGTGAGACCCTACCTCAAAACAACAACAACAACAAAAGAAGGTACAGATGAATTCTGAGTTCAGAGTTGGCTTACCATGAGAAATTAGTATCACTGGGCAGATACTTGAAAGTATAATTGAATGCACCAAATCAAGACATGAAGATATGGCAATGGAAGGGATTTTGTAAGACAGAACAACCAGATACAATTGTGTGGATGTAGACAAACGCAGCATATGTTCAGGAGGCAGTGGATATCTAATAGTATGAAGCTGGGACAAAAGAGAAATGAACTTTTGCAATCATGTGTATATAGTAAGGATGCTTTGAGAGATGACAAAGAAATACATCTGGCCTGGCATGGTGATATAGCCTTTAATCCCAGCACTTAGAGGAGGCAGAGGTAGGAGGATTGCCTTGAGTTCAAGGCCAGCCTGAGACTACATAGTGATTTCCAGGTCAGCCTAGTATAGAGTGAGATTCTATCCTGAGAAACAAAGAGAATGAGGGAGAAGGGAGGGAGAGATATGTCTAAAATATTGAATGAGAGGAAGATGTATTAAATGTTTATATGAAAACTTATGGGATATTGTGATAGAACAATGGAGAAGAAACTAAGAGAAAGAAAAGACACCGCATGATTTAGAGGGTAGGGGAAGTGGGGAACTAACCACGTTATGCAGCAGACCGACTGCACAGTAGACACAATGGGAAGTGCTCAGCCCCATTTTTTGAGGCTCCAAGTTCCAACCTTAATTGCAATAGAATTTGGGTACTGAAGAGCATATTCACTGGACACTTGCTGAGGTTGGGTGACTATGTTCTGTGGAACCTGAAAGTCACAGAACCTCTAAAAATGCCACTAAGAGGCCTCCAAGTCTCAGTGATTTACATGAGAGAACAGTTGTTTATATCCATGACCTACACATCATGGAAATGAAAAGATTTTCGTACAGTCCTTACTGGTAGGAGTTGGTTCCAAATATATAACTTCCTTCAAATTAAGAAAACTGTCCAGAGTAGTCCTTCGTTCCAGAGTTGTGTCAACCCAGATGGGAACTCATTCGATCACTTGACAGCCACAGGTTAGCTGTTCACACATGGTGGTAGTGTCGCTAGCAGACTTTCTTAAAGGCTTAGAAATGGATGTGGGATCACATAACAGAAAACACTTTAAATGAGATTGTAGGCATAAATGGTTTTTGCAAAAGCCTTCAACAACCCCATGACTGAGGACTTCTCAGTGGCTACCTTACTTGACATAGAGCCAAGTCTTCTTTCAGCCCCACTCATATGTCCTTTTCACTTCTTCCACTAAGAATGTTCTAGGAGGGCTGGAGTGATGGCTTAGCGGTTAAGTGCTTGCCTGTGAAGTATAAGGACCCCGGTTCAAGGCTCAGTTCCCCAGGACCCACGATAACCAGATGCACAAGGGGGCACACGCTTCTAGAGTTCATTTGCAGTGACTGGAAGCCCTGGCATGCCCATTTTCTCTCTCTCTCTCTCTCTCTCTCTCTCTCTCTCTCTCTCTCTCTCTCTCCCTCCCTCTCTCCTTTTCTCTGTCACTCTCAAGCAACTAAATAAAAATAAACAAAAATTTTTTAAAAAAAAAGAATGTTCTAGGTCTCTCAAAGTCTGCACCCACCACAACAAAGATGAATATTTTTCAATTAAGGGAGATTTTTGCTGTATCTCCCAAGGCTAAGAGAATGGTTTGGCATTGTTTGGAGAAATACTTCACCATTATACCTTCAGGAGGATCTAGTGAGTTAGAGCCAGGAATGCTGTTGCCATGGTTAACCTTGGTTGTCAATTTAATGGGATTTAGAATCACCATGGAAATACACCTCTGAATGTGTCGACAAGGGTGCTTTCAGAAGATGGAAGACCCATCCTCAATGTGGGTGGCATCATCCCATGGAACAGTCTGAATAAAAAGGAAAAAGTTAGCTGGGTACTGGCATTCAGCTTTCTCTGTTTCTTGACTGTGCATGGTGGTGTGAATATAAAATGTCTCCCACAGCTTCAAGTGTTTGGCATTAAGCTTCCTTAATTCCCAGCTGGCATCGCCTTTGGCAGGTGGGACCTTGCTGGAAGAAGTGGGGTGCTAGGGGCAGGCCTTGAATGTTCAGCCTCCCGGATGGTCAGAGCCAGGTTGCTCTGCCACTGATGTATGGAGACGTGATACCCCAGCAGTCTGCTCTGCCACCCTGAAACTTTCCCTCAAAGGCTGAATTAAACCCTTTCCTCACATATGCTGCTTGTGGTCAGGTGCATTGTTCCAGTAATGAAGAAATAATTGCTAAACTGTTTCAATATTCCTGACTCCATGCCTTCCCCACCATGATGGACTGTACCCTCAGACTATGAGCCAAAATAAACCCTTTCTATCAAGTGGTTCTTGCCAGGTGTTATGTAATAACAATGAGAAAAGTAACCAATATGGCTATTAAATCCCTTGATACTCCCATTCGTTAAAAAAAAAAAGAACTGATTAAAAATGGACAGAGCTGAGGTTGAGAAAAACTCTATGGAGCAAATCACTTCTGTCTATCTTCCTCATCTTTGGATATGCTCAGCCTATGAGGTGTCCACTCCATTGACCAAAGCAGATTTCTGCTTCAACAGAGAAGCAGAGAAACTGAAGCCCCAGATTTTCTTTGAACATGAGCTGCCCTTCTTGGGAAAAGTTGTGTGTGTGTGTGTGTTTTTTTTAAATATCATATCTCTTTCATACATATAAAGTTCCCCTCCATACTCAATTCTACTTACTCTGCCAGAGAGAAAAAGAAAGAAAGAGAAGAATGTAAATAGTGTGGGTGATTCTGTCCCACGTTCCCCAAGAGCATATGCCCCAAGGGAGCATAAGAAGGGAGCTGTGGATCTGATGTTCCTTCGGTTGGTCTCAGTTCCTGAATTGCTCTCATAGTATGAGCATCTCGCCATGCCTAGTGTGATTCAAGTGTTTAAAGATATAAATTTTTTTGTACAACATGGCCCCTAAATGCAAGCCAAGTACTTCATCAGGTGTTTAGCTGAGAAAACAGCAATCTGTTACAGCGCTGGAGGGAAAGCTGGCTGAATTGGATGGCGTAGCATCCGCAAATGCAATGCATAAAGATGGCCACACATATTGTACTTTAAGGGTGAATACAGGGATTCTGGCTGGATAAAAATTTTCATGTGACATAATTATTTTAGAAACACACTGTATGTAAGATATAACTTCACACTGGGGAGAGAAAGAGTCGAGTGGGTGGAGAAGTAGAGGTCTTGGTATGGAGCCTTAAGGGTATTCCAAGTTGATATAATGAAATGAAAGGAAAGAAGGAATGCTGAGTAAAAGGAAGAAGGCAAAGACGACCAAATGACCATGTGGGTACCCTATCATGCTTTCAGGAACATCTATTTTATAATTAAATGTGAAAGCTTACTAATCGTAGGAGAGGGAAGCCGCGTCTCAGGGAATTTGCAAAGTTGTTACTGATTAATGTAGGACAGAGGATATCAGCCAACACAACAATAATATCTGTTGACATATTAGTGTTCTTTTCTTGCGTGCAATTGTTTTCAGCTGAACCTATTTTCTGTTAATTTAATAAATAATAGGCTAGCTTTATTTTTTCATGTAAAAGCCTCCAACTATATGTCATAAATTCTTAATAATATGTTTAAATATTAACTAGCAAGTGGCAATGACAGTTCTTGCAGGTGTGCCTTTGAAATCTGTGTTTGCATTGTGTGTGCCAGTGGGTTTCGTGTGTGTGTGTGTGTGTGTGTGTGTGTGTGTACATAGAAAGGTGTAAAAACAAGTTGTTGCTGGGTATCTGTAACTTTTTTAAGAACACATTCTGCTACTGGCCCACACTTAATAATTTAAAATGGAGACTTTTCCTTGGATTGCTAAGTGGAGATGGGGAATGTGGAAAATTAACTCATAAATATTGCATGGGTCAAAAATTTTATGTAAGGTTTTGAAAGATAAATGTTATCATAATCATTTTAGAAATTCTCATTTTAATTAAATACAATATATTCAAGATTATGCAGTGGTACATAGCATAAGCTTTCTAACTTGGGAACTTTCTGAAGAATGCACTAAATAAAGAGAAAATTGTTCTCCACTCAGTACTATTTTCCACACATAAAGTTTTATAATGATTTTTTCTTTTCATTTGGGCACATATTAAGAATATGGTACTTTTCATGGATTAAATTGCTGTCATTTCCATGAAGATTTAATACAATGCTCTTACAAAGTCAGAATTTTAAGAACTATTTAGAATATGGAATTTCAGATATTATATACTGGATTAGAAATATTGAGATATTGGAAAAGGAGTAGAAATGGAAGAGTGTTGATAGATTTTATTTGATTGACTCAATAACAAAACTGTTGAAAACAAAATCCTCTTTGGATTCCAGAAGGGAACACATTAAAGTCAGAGCTAATAAATGCTTGGGGCAGAATCTAAATCTAGTTCTGAAGGATTCTGCAGTCCATATCCCTTTCTCTACAACTTGCTGTTCAACTGTTTAAGAGTCTATCATCAACCCAGTAATATTGTTTCCTGAAATAAATACTATTAAATTGTACTATATACTGTCTAACATAATCTTGTGTTTTATCCAAGTATTCCTATTCTACAACATCTACATTAGTCAAGGCAATACAGTAACATATAAGTCCCCAAATTTCATGGGGCATCCACACTAAATATTTATTTCTAGTTCAGATCATAATCCCATGAGATTGTCCTTGGTGGCTTTCTTCCAAGAAATGACTCAGGAATCCAACCTCTTCCCATGCTGTGAGGTTGCCATGCTCACATGCATGAGGGAAAAGAGAATTTGAACAATCACTCGGCAGGTACTTTTATCCAGTCCTGGAAGTGAAATACTTTTATATCATTTCCATCAATACACCAGGATCCTAACTGGACCTAACCTAAATGCAAGAGAGATCGAGATATTAGGAATTTGTCATCAAAATTCTAGGAAGGTCGGTAAGTCCTAAAACGATCTGGACCCCAAATGGCAAAATATATGCTTTCTGCAGATTCATCACACTTTTGTCAGAGAAAGATAAATAGAACTGGTTCTTCTCTCTCTCTCCTCAGATTCTGTCTTCTTTCTTCCTTTCTCTTTTCCTCATTCCTCCTCTTTTCTCTCCTCTTCTCTTTATTCTCTACCTTTCATCTATCTATCTATCTGTCTGTCTATCTATCTATCTATCTATCTATCTATCTATCTATCTATCCATCCATCTATCTATCTTCTGTCTCTTTTTCGTCTATCCTACAGGCAGAGATTTTACACCTTTGAGGAAAAAAAACTAATTTTTCTCTTGGAACTCTTACTGTCTTATCTTTTGCACTTTACAAATCTCTCAAGAATATTTTGAGCCCCTCAAAGCAGGGGCAATGCTAAGCTGATAATTTTTAATGACCTGAACAGGGGTACTGACCAGTCAGACATGGACACCATCAGGATGCACAATATCTGGAAATGAGGAGTCCATGTATCCTTATATTAATCAGTGAACTTCAGCCTATCTGGATTTAACCTTCTGCTGGTGACAGGTACATTTAGGGGTTGGTCTACTCATGCTTCCTACACATCTTCTGCAAACATGCACAGGAAGGTTCTCTCCCCATGGCAAGTATATATTAAGATCTATACTTCTTGACTTTATTTATTTTTCCTTGATTTTATCTATTTGAGAAAGAGGCAGATAGAAAGAAAGATAATGGGCATGCCAGGGCCTCTAGTCACTGCAAACAAACTCCAGACACACGTGCCACCTTGTTCATCTGGTATACGTGGGTACTGTGAAATTGAACTTGGGTCCTTTGGCTTTTCAGGCAAGTGCCTTAACCACTAAACCATCTCTCCATTCCTACTCCTTGGCTTTCTATTGAATAATTTTACATGCATCTTGGACCTTGCTGGTTTATCTCATGTAGCATAACTTCTTGTTCTATTTCAAATATCATGTTTTGAAATTGGATTGTAACAGATATATTTCTTCTCACCTAAAATTTTATTTAATGGGCCAGGGAAATGGCTCAGCAGGTAAATACATTTGCCTGATAAGCCTGGTACATATGAGAGGCTCATAGAGCCTAAGTACAATGCCCAGCACCCATGTAGAATGATAAGTGTGGCCATATATGGCTGTAATCCCAGTCCCGTGAGGTGTGATGATGGGAGAATCACTGGGCTTGATGGTGAGCCAGTCTGACCAAACTAACAACTCTAGGTTCAGTGAGAAGTAAGAGACTCTATCTCAAGAAAACAAGTGGAGGACCCATAGGGAAGAACACCCAACATTGTCCTCTGGCATCCATAAGCACATACAAAGGTGTGCATGTCTGCACACACACATACACACACATCACACACCACACCACACATACTACACATAAATATTTTTTCTTAACAAAAATCACTAACTGAATGTAACCTGCCCGGCAAACTTACCATGTGTCCCAGTAAAAGACAAGATCATCTTCATTAGAATATTTTCAATATCTGATTCTGCTAGCTCAGTTTGTTGCAAAACATGCACTCCTTGACTGTGAGAGTGAATTCATAGGCTTGTATCTATATACCAGTCCTTGAACAGATCCCTCACCATTGGCCTATCCTTTCTTAAACCTCTCCTTAGTCATAGTCTTGAATTTTGGGGGCCACGGTTCAAGTCTGTCTGCTCTCTGGAGTTGGTCAACACTTAAGTAAAGGCCATTAATTGTCTTTCTTGTAATTTCCTTCTTCCTGTTTGTGGTGGAGCATTAACTTTATCAAGGCACATGGTTAAGGTTGAAACCTTTCTTGATGTTTGCTGTAAGTAATGTGATATAAGCAATATTTGCCAGCTTCCTGATAAGAAGGGTTTTGCTTTTGTTTTGATTTTTCATGCGTATGTGCATGTGAGGCATGCATGCTTGCGTGTATGTTTGTGTGTCCATATATGTGGGCACACGTGTGTATGTGGGTACACGGGCACGTAAGCATGTGCGTGAAGACCAGAGATTGATGTCAGGTATCTTCCTTTTTTGACTTCCCACCTTCATTTATGGAGGCAGAGTCTCTCACTTGAACCTAGAGCTGGCTGATCTTGCACGTCTAGCTAACCACCTCTCCCCAGGGATCCCCTGTTTACAGGCAGGACAGCACACCTACCCAGCATTTGTGAGTGAGTGTTAAGGATCCAAACTTGAGTCCCCATGCTTGATAAATAAGTGCTTTACAGGTTGATCCACCTCCTCCCTCCCCTGCTTCCGCCTTCACCCTGCTTATTGTTTCGTAATGGAAAATCATGGCCATCCTGGTGACCCAGAATCCACCATGGAGATAAAATCAGCACTCCACACAATGGCAGAGCAACAGTAAATGTGGGTTCCTAATGCCCTCCTGCAATGGGACTGCCAACCCTTTCTTAAGTGTATTCGTGTTTTCTTAATTCTATGTGAGATAGTATTGAACATATTTCTTATTTGAGCCTCTGTATTTTGGAGGGAGGTGTCTTTCTACATGTACATCAGTATATACGAAATACTTGATTTTTTTTTGGGGGGGTGGCCTAAAATTCAACAAATTTCCAAGTAAAAATGAGTAGTAAAACTTGCTGAATTTCTAAGCCCTGTACAATTTGTCCGGTGTGCGTTGTTTTGTAGGATAACCATCAATACTTAGAAATTCACACATCTTAGCTTGACCAATCAGAATGGCTCTGGTAATGACTATTAAAATGCAGTGACATACCTTATCTGCATTTGGCTGAGGAAAATATGATAGAATTAATGAGGCTGAAAGTAAAGTAAAAAAAAAAAAAAGAAGTTTAGAAAATTCTCCAGTAAAATTACCATTGGAATGGACTGGCTTTGGAGTCACTCTGTTCCAGGAGCCAGAAGTCCCCAGCTGGGCACTTCTTATCACCCTGTAATCAGCTTCATTCCTGGGGACCTGTTCCTGAGGATAGGTAATTTTTTTTAATTTTTTATTTTTTATTAATTAGTTTTGTATTCAGCAAATACAGTCGGTTTGGTACCATTATTAGGTTCATCCATGACTTACCTCTTCCCCTTGGCCCCTCCTTGTTGACGTATAAGGGTCATGCATTGTGGAGTTAGCCCACAGTTATGGGTAAGATAAATGTCTCTGCATATCATGACCCAACATGTGACTCTGACATTCTTTCCGCCCCCTAGTCCGCAAAATTTCCCTGAGCCATGTTGGGTTCATTTTTGGTCTGCTTCAGTGATGAGGTGCTGGGGGCCTCTGGGTCTGAGGAAACTAACAAAAATTGGTGAAACAAGCAAGGGTGCCGTTTTCTTGGTGAACTGGGTACCAGCACAAGGGTGAAGGAGATCAACACAGAGAAAAATCAACTTCTACCAAGTCAGAGATCCAGAGACTCAGGATAGGTAACTTTTCAATCCCTATTCTAAGCTTGCAAGGCCTGAAGGCCAGACATTTATTCCTCGGTACCCACGTAAGCCGGATGCACAGGGGGCACAAGCATCTAGAGTTCATCTGCAGTGGCAGGAGGCCCTGGCAGGCCTACTCATATTCTCTCTCACTCTCCCTTTCTTTGTAAAGAAATAAAAATGTTTTTAAATATTTTATATATTTATTTGAGAGAAGCACATTGAAGTAAGTCTAACTTTCCACATAATCTACCTTCCAAAGGCTTCTTTTCCTTCTGAACATTTTGTCACACTCGATGGAGTGCACTTGCTCCAACATTTACTGCGAAGTTTCACACCAACATTCCTCATAATGCTGTGTTTTACACATTTGCTTTTTGGCTTCATCGAGTCAAATGGATTTTTAAGGAATTCTAGAAATGCAGCTGTGGCAGTCCGGTTCGCACTGCTGGTAGAAATCACCTGACCAAGAGCAGCTTGTGGGAAAAAGAGGTTTATTTTGGCTTTCAGGCTCAAGGGGGAAGCTCCATGATGGCCACAATGGCCAGGGAAAATGATGGCATGAGCATAGGGTGGACATCACCCCCTGGTAACATAAGATGAACAATAGCAACAGAAGAATGTGCCAAACACTGGCAAGGGAGACTGGCTATAATACCCATAAGCCCAACAATACACACCCTCTAGGAGGCATTAATTCCCAAATATCCCTTAGCTGGGAACCTAGCATTCAGAAAACCTAAGTTTGTGGGGGAACACCTGAATCAAACCACCACAGTAGTTTTATTTTATTTCTATTGAATCAACTTTATAATCTCAAAGTCTGTCTCTATAATAAGGAAATTTCTTCAATACTGTTTGAATTTCACTATTCAACTTAAGTTAAATTCTACAATATCATCACCATTTCTTAATGAGGGGATACAATTGTTATAGAAATGAATAGGGGGGGTTGGGCTCCTGAGGAAAAAATAGTGGAAATCCTCTCTTACAGTAGTTGCATCAAGGCTGCTGGGTGTGTTCAGTTTTATGAGGAAACATTTTGTGATGTTTAGTGGTGACCATTCATGGCAGGATGCACACAGTGCCAGTGATGTGCACACTCACAAAATGAGGAGGTGAAAACATTTGTGTTTTGTCTTACTAAACTAAAAAAGAAAATAGGGCTGGAGAAGATGGCTTAGCACTTAAAGCATTTGCCTGCAAAGCCAAAGGACCCCAGTTTCATTCCCCAGAACCTACATAAGCCAGATGCATAAGGAGGCACATGCATCTGGAATTTGTTTGCAGTGGCTGGAGGCTCTGATGTGCGGCCTCTCTCTCTCTCTCTCTCTCTTGCTACCTCTTTCTCTCAAATAAACTAATTAAATATATTTTAAAAAAACTAGTAATGGTGTTTTGTCAAAGGCTAATCATATGTAGGTGATATAATCTTCACATTTGGCCAGGCATAGTGGCGCACGCCTTTTATCCTGGCACTCAGGAGGCTGAGGTGGGAGGATCACTGTGAGTTCCAGGCCAGCCTGAGATTACACAGTGAATTCCAGGTCAGCCTTGACTAGAGTGAAACCCTACCTCAAAAAAAAAATTTTAAAAAAATCTTCACAGTAGATGAAATGCTCTGAAAGAAAAGCATTATTTAAGAAATATGTCAAGAATTGGGCTGGAGAGATGGCTTAGCAGTTAAGTGCTTGCCTGTGAAGCCTAAGGACCCCAGTTTGTGGCTCGATTCCCCAGCACCCACGTTAGCCAGATGCACAAGGGGGCGCACGCGTCTGGAGTTCGTTTGCAGTGCCTGGAGGCCCTGGCGTGCCCATTCTTTCTCTCCCTCTCTCCTCTGTCTCTCTCTTTCTCTCTCTCTCTCTCTTCCTCTCCCCCCCTCCCTCTCAATCTCTCTCTCTGCTGGCCTCATTCTCTCTCTGCCTGTCCCTCTCAAATAAACAAATAAAACAGAAAAAAATTTAAAAAAAAGAAATATGTCAAGAATAATGACACACCCAGGACAGAAAGAGAATAACGATTCCACCTGGATATTAAGTGTTGCTTTAGAAAAATAATTGACTAAGTTAAATGGAATCATGTCTATCTGTTTTGGAAAATAAAGTAGCAAAGCCTACCTATAATTACCACTATGTTCTTGCATATATGTACATATGTATGTCCTCAACAAGGAAAGTTTGTTTTTATACATTTATATATTTTATACATTATACACTTTGTTCTCATATGTAGATATTTGATACCACAGATGTCCACATTAATAAAACATAGAATATTTTGTGAAAAACATCAAAACTCAAAAGTTTGCAACTGACAAAGGGTTTGTGTTGCACAAGAGGAAGGTATTTCTAAGCCTGATGTTTACAGAAACTACATTACTCTAGTGGAGTTTCAAAGGGGAAAGTGGGGGCAGGGAGTGAATTACCATGTGATATTGTTTAGAATTATGGAAGTGGTCACTAAAAAATTAAATGAATAAAAACGAATAAAAGTTGCTACTGATAAATTTAAGATGCTCTAAATGGAAGAAAAATAATGGGTTTGTCACCCCAAAAGAATTGCAGGACACAAAATGATAAAAATATCACTTGCTATGAGAAGGCATAGATGCTCCACTCTGACAGCCAGATGAAGCTGAAAATACTCAGCTGCCTTTCTTGGGACAAACTCAAAACTCGCATTACGTCCTTGAGATGAGCAGATGACCTCTGAATAAGCTGAACAAGAAGGCTCATGTCATAACACACCATGACCTTGACCTCTCTTGTAACAAATCTCACTCCTTCTGGGGAGCAGTCTACAGGTGAAAGAGAAATTTGGCACATGGAGAGATTTAGTGATCATTTGCTTTGTAATGCATTCCCACAGCAAATTTACAACTCTCTTTAGGAATCACAGTGACATATGTCATGAACCTTCTTACATTTTTCTGCATGCCATTTCCAGGGCCACATATGTGACATATGACAAACTCCCTTTATAAAGTCTAATGGTAGGAGAAAGTCTTGATTCTTTCTTGCTATTCACATGTCTACTCTTGACCTTGTCTTCTAACAAGATACTATGGACCTTCTTATTTTGATGTTCCTATTGATGATGGCACCTTTCAAGGACAAATTTGTCTTTTGCTGTCTGAACATAGGCCTCAGAAAATTCAAATTAAAAAAAAAAGAATCTGAAGGCCTCATTTTATGTTGTGACTTTATTGCTTATCTCTAAAGCCTTTGTGACATCTTGTAGCACAAAAATTTCTTTTTAAATGCCTAAACATTTAAATCCCAGAGCTTTTTTTTTATTGTCTTGCAATAATCTTTGCTAGAATTTAAAGAAACTAGTGTTGATCAAAATGTTGTCTTAGTTGGTACTGACAGCTGTTAAAATGCTTCTAAAAATACAGCACCAACCAACTATGGAAAACTGGACTGCTCCTGTGAAGTTCTAATGAGAAATTCTCAATGGGGTTTTCAGCCAGTTTAGCAGTGACTTATATTTCCCACACCTGACTCAATGGATTGGTGTCTCTCTCCCTTTCTCTCTCCCTCTCTTCCTCCCTCTCTCTCTCTCTCTCTGTGTACATTATACCAGAGAAATAGCCTGGTTTCCTAATGAGCACACAAACCACACAGTTGTTTATGTAATATCAGCACAGTTATTTAAAGGTGATGAATTTCCTTCACTACACCAAGAAATATGAAAAAAAGAGACAATGAAAGTATCTTTTTTTAATTAAAATACACTATTCTAAGTTCATCCCCCTTTTCAACTACTGTACATTATTTCTAACTTTAGGACATCAGTGTCGGCACTGTGAAATCTGATTTGCTTCTAATAATATGACATACTAATCATGATACATGTGTGCTTCTTGGTCCTCATCCATTTCAGAATGTGGCCAGAGGATTGTGTATTCAATTTGTAAATTTTGTGTTTCAACTGGCTGCAGAAGGGACTGAGGTAGACAGATGAATCAAAAGTTTGGTAAACAAATACAAATTAATCATTCAAATTAATGAATAATGAAGGCTAATACAAATATTCCAAATGGTCTAGAAAATTGAGTTTGGGCTATTTTGGATATCTGAAGAGAAAAAAAAAAAAGCCCTGATATGTTTGGCATTTATCTTCTGGTCCACAATTTCTTATTTGCTTGCAGTGTTTATAAACTGTAACATGTGTGTTTTGCAATAAACAAAGCACTTCTATCTTATATTAGTCTCCTATTCAACTTCTCTCTCTGACTCCCCCTGTCTTTCTTGACTCTTTCCAACAGCTGGTAAGAGACAAAAGGAAAAAAGCATACAAGCTCTTTAGAAAGAAAAATGGCCTAGGATGGCTAGACTTATCATGAAGTTAACTCTGACTAAATGACTTAGCCTTTGACTTTAAATTTTTTATTTAATAAAATAAAATTATAAGATATGCAATGTGTTTTACTTTCCTGTCAGCAAATAAAGATATAAAGGAGAGGTAAGATGTATTGAATGGGGGAAGGGTAGGATTTTCCAGCTTATAAAAACTCTGTGTCTTTTTTGGCCCCTCTCAAAGTCAGCCCTTGAAGAAAGGAGATTAGGAACAGGGAACTGAAGTGTGGATCTGCTAAAGCAGAAATAGCTCTGGAGGATTTTTTCCAACACAAACTTAGATGATATTAGGCTTTGTATCTGAAGTTACATAATCGAGGATGTGATGTCACACATGTAAATTGCAAATGCTGAGTCGTGCACTTTACTGTGGCAAACCTCAGGGAGTTTGACGCTAATGGGATGGGGGAGGGAGGTGTCCCCAGGTTCAGCAACTGTGAATGCTTAGGGAACAATTGTCAGAAGGGGAGACGTCTGCTGCTGCCTCCAGTTTTAAGACTAAGTAAAAGATCCTTTTCTGTGCTTGTCTTTCTTAATTTTTAACTGAGGAAAAAGCAATTTCCAGCCTTCTTCATAGAACAAATATGCTTATTTAAAAGGTTGAAAAGATCAAACCCACTTAAGAAATAGCTAAAAAAAAAAAAAACAAGTAATGGAATTGCTGGGCACACATTTTAAAATTGACAGGACTCTGAGAAATGGGCATGTGAGTGCAGTGGAGCACTTTGCTAAGAGCATAACTGCCCTGTTCTCTCCTTTCATGGGGTTTCTCAGAGGGTGTGCATCAAAACTTTGCCTAAGAATAATTATAAAATGCCCTGTCATTTCTCCCGAGGATAAAAGAAGCTGACAATACATGAGTAGGTGAAGTCCCCTGGCCCCCTCCTATTATTTTGGTATGGAAAAGTTTCAAAAGAACATCCAAGGCTGGAGAGATGATTAAGGCACGTGCCTGAAAATCCAAAGGACCCAAATTCGATTCCCAGGACCCACCTAAGCCAGATGGAAAAAGGTGGTGAACGTGTCTAGAGTTCCTTTGCAATGTCTGGAGGCCCTGTCATGCCCATTCTCTTCCTTTCCCTCGCTCTCTCTCTCTCCTTCCCTCCCTCCCTCTTTCTCCCCCAAATAAATACTTAAAATAAAAAAACCTTTGGCTTTAATACCAAACAACTTAAAAGGCAGGGAAGATTTAAAAAAAAACAGACTGTGAAATGACCAAGTGAAAACATGGTAATCTGTAAAATTTCAAAACTGTTGCTATGATGACCCCACTTTACCCCACAGATTGATCACATTGTCTGTAATCAAACTTATTAATATCTTGGTGGGAGTTACTATGTAAGAAAAGAATACGTGTGGTAAATTTATTTTCTAAACGAGGAAGAAATAATCAAAGTTCATCAGTTTTATCGATGGAATTTACATGCTAGCTTAAGTGGTAGCCTTGTCATCTAATATTTTACTATGAAAAATTTTCAAACATAAAATAGTTTAAGAAAATGCTTGCATACTAGCATCTTGACACTTCTGTTAATGTTAGCAGCATGTCTTGTATTACATACCTATATATCCTTCTATCCATTTGATAAAAACCCACGTCAATCCATCTTATTGTTGATGCATTTCCAAAGTTAGTTGGAAACCTCAATGTACCTCTAAATGATCTGTTTAAAACTTTACTGAATATATTATGTTAGTGTGTGTGTGTGTGTGTGTGTGTGTGTGTATTACAAGGAATAGATATATATTACAAGGAATATATATATATATATATATTACAAGGAAATATATATATTATAAGGAATATATATAGTAAATTTAGCCTTAGAAGCCACCTTTACAAATAGGAAACAGGAAAAAAAAGGTTATTTTGCTGGAGACTAAAATCCCACCTAAGAACCAATAATGCCATCACGGTTGACCGGGTGGTGGAGGGAGCTGGAAGCTTGATAAGCGAAGGCAAGATTATGGTTAAAGAAAGGCAGCAAGACTGTTTGTTCACAGGGCAGCTTTGCCTTAAACGCGGTTCTGTGTGGGAAGAGATCGGCAACTTTTCACAGCTATTTAGGAACAAAATAGGAAAATGGAGGGGGCGGGGTCAGTAGATGACTCTAGAAACCCGTAGAAGGAGTGTCAAAACCTAAGAGTTGGTGTATGGTTAGCGCCCTGGGTCTGTTTAACCAAGTCTTAGACAACCTGCAGGTGAGTGTGCATTGCTAAGGGCACAAGCTTGCCCCTTGCCCAGCAGGCAACCTTCCACCCAGGGCACGTGCACAGGTGCCTTGGACGAGGCTGGGGCTAAGGGGATCTCACACTCCCCGGAGTGCTCGTGAACACGCGCGCGCACACACACACTCACACACATCTAATGAGGGTGACCATCGTGCCCTGGGGTGGGAAGGCTCTGGAGGGAGGGAGGGAGGGAGAAAGACAGGGAGGGAAAGAGGCAGCCACCGTCAGCACCCAGCGCTCAGGGGAGCCGAGCATCCCCGGATCAATGCTGGGCGCTCCATCCTCCAGCCCCCGCCGCGTGCCCGCCGCCGCCCGCCTTTCACTTTCGCATCTGCGTAGGTGTCTGCCCCGGCGGGCGCGAGGGCGCGGGGGCGCGCGGGGCGACGCGGGGGCGCGCGGCTGGGGCGTTTGGGGCGGGGGGGGGGGAGAGGGCTGCTGCCGCCGGCGCTGCTACCGGAGCACCCTCCGATCATTCCCGGGCTGCTCTCTGGGGCCACCGGCGGTCACCCACCGGGGTGGCCACCGCGCCCTTCCACTCTCCCCCGCGCGCGCCAACCCCCACGGTGGAGGGGGGGGACGGCGCGGCGAGCCCCAGAGAGGCGACCCGGGAGCAGACTCCCGGGGGGGCGGGAGGGGAGGGAGGTGTGGGGTGGGCAGCGGGGACACCGGAAAGAAACTTTTCCCTCCCTCCCGCGTCGCGCGTGGTCCTCAGCCCTCCCCTCCTCCCCCCCTCCAGCCACACGCGGGTGGCACCTGCGCCTGAGTCCAGGGCGCTATAGGTCAGGGCCCACTTTTATTTATTTATTTATTTATTTTTTTGGAGGGGGACACGCGGGGAGAAGCAGAGAGGAGGGGAGGGGTGCGTGCTTTGGGGGGATCTCTTTGCCCGGGGCCTCCGGGCTGTCAGGGACTGGGGCGGGGAGGGCAGTCGCTAGCGTCCCAACCCTGGGTCCCGCCAGCCCCGTGGCTGGACGCGGTGCTGCCTCATCCCGCTAGTGTGAGGGTGTGACCCGGAGAGGGGGCCTTGGAGTCGCGGGCTCCCCCTGGGGCCACCCCCACATACACACACACACACACACACACACACACACACACACACACACACACGCTCGCTCCGCCGCTTGGAGCTGTCACCCTCCACCCGTCTCCCCAGCCCGGGGAGGGGGCGCGGAGAGCCGTGCTGCGCTGCAGCCGGCGAGGCGGGATCTTCCCGCCGGACTGGCCGGCTGGCTGGGCCGCCGCAGCGCTCGGCACCACCCGGGGGACAAGTAGCCCCGGGGCAAGAAGGACCAGGCAGGCGGCGGCTGGGCCATCGCTGCTGGGGAAGGGGGTGTCGTGGGGGGGGGGAACCGCGCTGGTGCCCGAAGCGCACACCCCCTCGCTCCACCTCGGTTCGCCACCTCCGGCGGGGGGTAACCAACACTCCTGCTCGGTTGCCGTACCCACCGTCAGTAGGGCCACCACCACCACCACCGGCCACGACCGTCGTCCTCTCCATCCTCGCAGCCCCCATTGGCCAACATCGGACTTGCTGCCGGCGGCCACCGCGGCGGAGGCGGCGGGAGGCTCGCGGCCCCCTCCCCCGCCCCAGCCTTCCCACCATGTCCTAGAAAAGGTGAGCGCTGCGGCGACAGTTGCTGGGCACTGGCACAGGCGGGAGGAGACCCCGGGGAGGCGCTGAGCAAGGCAGGGTCCGCGCCGCGGAGTGGGGACACAGGGCACGGGCTGGGGAAGGGAGCCGGTGGGAGGCGAGGTGCCCTCCGCGAGCCAGGGTGCCCGGCGGCGGGGCGAGCGTGCGCTCCGAGGCTGCCCTGCACGGTTGTTTTTTTTTTTTTTTTTTTTAACCTACATTTTGCAAGAAGCTGCGATACAGGGCAACACCGGGCCCTCCCCAGGAGGAGGTAAAAAACTTAGTAAAAGAGACACGTCGATTCCTTTTAATAATGAAGAATTGCTGCTAATACTGGGTCGAGCCGCCGCTGCTTAGCGGTGCCCAGGGCGGGCGCCGGGTCTGGGACTCCCCCCACCTGGCTGCTGTTCGCCTCCCGCCCGCGCGAGCCATGCCCCGACTGCTGAAAGCGCGCATGACAGCGTGCCCCTCGGGAAAGTTGGGGCACTGGGCAGGCACTCCTGGCTGCCGGAGCCCCGCGCCAGGGAGGGACTGTCACACACTAGGCATCCAGGGTACTGACCAGTTAGCGGGTGCTGCCGCGGTCGCTCCTGCGTGCAGAGCAGTTGGCACCTGGAGTAGCTGAGGGTTCGAGTCTCCCTGAGTTCGGGGTCGGGAACCTCGGAGCTTAACTACGAGTAAAGGAAGGGAAGGGGGGCAGCCTTTGGACGCAAGGTGTCTTCCTCCCTCTCTACCGGGGGGCTTTGGCGGGCGCGGAGCGAGGGCGAGACAGGAGCTGCACAGCTGCCACCAAACCGGCCTGTGGGTCGCCAAGGACCTTGGGGGTTGGGGCGGGGGAGACCAGATTTAGGTGTGTACGTCACTGAGGCTGACTCTGGGCCAACCCGGGGAGTCCAAAACAGAGCCTCGGACTGGGAGCCTAAAAGTCCTTAGAAATCAAAGTTAAGACCATGCTGGTGCCCAGCAAGTTGGGCTCTTGGGTGGGCGGGAGGGGAGACGGGGTGGGAGTGGTGGGGGGAAGGCAGGAGAAATTTCTTCGTGCAGTTACTGGATCCTTAGAAAACACTTTAGTGCCTTTCCCAACCCACCTATATACTTGGCCCAATTATATACGCCCCTTCCGCCCAGCATAACGTGCATATCCTCGATAGTAACCTCTCTCGCTTATTGAACCAGTGGAAAAATCCAGGGCTCAAGTAGTAAGTAACTGTAACAAAATTATCCGGCAGTTGAGCGGCAGCTCTTGACCCTGGCACCTTTAAAAAAAAAATTATTTATTTATTTATTTATTGGTAGGGGGTGGGTTGGAAGGAAGTCTGCATCCAAATGTACCCGCTTTTCTTGCACGGTTCAAACAAGGAAATTCAAATCGAGTGGGTACGTGATCCTCCAGAGCTCGCTGGCCGTGGGGGACTGCGGCTGCTCGGGCGAGAGGTAACTCCCGAGACGAGGACTGGGTGTGTGTGTGGGGGGGTGGTTGGAGGGGGCGGGGAGAGGGACGCCCGGGTTCGGGGAGAGCCCACTCGAGTCCTCCCCGTGCGCGCGCCAGGGCGCGCGCGCGCGCGCGCGCGAGCTCGGTGGGCGGCGCCGGATTCCGCGCCGCAGCTCACCTGGCGCTGCAGGTGGAGGGGCGGGCAGGGGGACACCACCTCGGCTTGCCCCCGGGAGTTAAGGAAAAAAAATAATGATAGTAATAATAGTAAGCAATACTTGACTTCTTCCGCGTCACCACACTCTTCTCCCTCGCCCAGCTCTCTCTAGATGCTGGGGTCCGCCAGGAAGAGAGAGCAGTTTGGGAAGGGGTGCTGTGTGCAGGGGAGGGAGGGAAGGCATGCCGTGCCCCGGTGTCATCTGCCGCCACCCGGCACCAGCGGCGTGGCCCCGTCCGCTGCTGCAGCTTTAAGGAAGCTGCCGAGTCCAGGCTGTGTCGCAGCAACTTTGTATCAGTCATGTCGCCCGCCCGGTGATTGACAAGCCCCTCGGTCCAATGAGAAGCGCGTCTGGCCCGTGCAGCGTGGAACCTGGTTTCCCTCCGGGCCAATGGCGGTGGCTCAGGGGGTGGTGGGGGATGGCAACCTGAACTTTCTGGACATGTGACCCGCTTTTAAAAGGGCCGGCCCTCCAGCTGGCCCACTCCCCCCCTCCCACCACCCTCTCCGGGCTTTCGCCCGCCCCCCTTCCCTCCCTCTCTCCCTCCCTCCCTCCTCCCACTTTGGCCCGCCCTGGCCCTGCCCCCCCCCCCCACGTCTCCGCTCCTCTGCGCCCGGGGTGTCATTGGGCCCGGCAGACGCGAGCCAACTTCAGAGCGAGCCCGTGCCGTCACCTGGCTGCAAGAGCGCTGCTGCCTCCGTCTCTCCCCGCTGCAGGGAAGAGCGGCCCTCGCTGGCTTGGATGTGGTTGGATGTAGCGGCGGGGGGGGCCAGAGGGGTGGCATCACCATCCGCTGCTAGGGGTGTCGTGGCGCTGGCAGGCGCCGCAACAGGTAGACGGCGGCGAGAGGAGGACCCCCGGCCGCCCAGGCAGGTGTGTGGAGGTGCGCGGCGGCGGGGCGCCGCTCTTCCAGCCGGGCGCGGGAGCGTGCACTTTGCAGGGAGTAGCGCTGCGTAATCTCCGGGCACACTCAGCGTGGTGCCTTGCTGCTTGTTGTGTTGTTTTGGTTTTTCCACTTGCCTACCTCCCCCCACTCCCTTACCCCCCCCTCCCTCCCCTGCTTGGGCCGCCAGAGGACTATTTTGGGAAAGTTTGGCCACTTTGGATAAATGCCCTCTAAATAGCCGCTTGGAACCGCCTCTGGCTGTAGGACCACCCTTCCCGTTCCCCCAAAGATGAATTTCGGATCGGTTTTTTTTTTTTTCCTCATGCAGATTCTAAAGGACGTTTGAGTTATCTATATATATATATTTTTAAAATCTGTCAATTGCGGAAGCTTCCCCAATCTCAGCGGGAGGTGTAACGGATAAGGGCAGTTGAAGGAGATAAAAATCCCTGATAGATCTGGTATGAAAGAGATCTGGAAATTCGTGCATTTCCCCGTCCCCTAACAATCGGGGAAAGTCGGGAGCAGCGGTGAGGTGTATGGCATCAGCTGGGAGAAGGAATGAAGCTGCTTTTGGTGGCATCCTTACCCTGCTGAATTTTAGATGCGTGGCTTTTCCCTGCTGAATTTTAAAAGACCAGGTTTAAATCACGATGCTTCAGGGCACCATCAGCTTTAATTATTTATTATAGTTCGGAAAAGTTTTGATAGTAGACCGAGTTTTTTTTTTTTTTTTAACCGCCGGATTTCAAAGGCACCCAATTGCTCCTTAGATGTTTTGCGTCTCCATTTCTGTAGGTACTGTTATTGATGATATTTACATAGTAATGCTAACAGCCCGGTCCATCTGTGAAGGCCTGCTGTGAAGGTTTCATTTCATGTTTGACGTTAGAGCACGCTATCAATGGAAATACGTGCAGAGAGAAGAATTGAGGGAAAGAGTTAAAAGCGCGGAGCTTTTTCCTTCAAGGGAGCAGTGGTGGTTTGGGGATTTTGGAGAGCTGAGGTGGCCGATTGAGTGAACAGAAGTCAGGTGTGCCTCGCTCAAACTGGTTCTCCCACTCCCTTCTGTGACCTTGGGCAGATTTCTTTTCATTTCCCTCACCTGCAAAAGGGGATGGTCATAGTTCTGGAGAGCAGAAAGACAAAAACCTGTTTCAAACAGGGAACTTTTACAACTGTGTGGCCAAGGGATTGTGAAGTTCTTAAAGCTGAGTCTATATGTAGCCACTAGGGAAAGGAGAACGTTCAGGAGGGGTTGTGATACACATTCCTTAGGCTCTTTAATAATACTTCCTGGGAAAAAAATGAAATGACTTTCTTATGGGAATGGGTACTTTAAGAGGCTATGAAACAAAGTTTTAACGTTAGGTTTTCCATCGTAGAAATAGTATCTGAGACCATATATATGGCTTGAAAGAACCTCTTTGGGCACTTTCTCTTACCTATGTGAATTTCTGCAAGCTTCATTTCCATCCAGAATGGTCCAGGAGTCTCTGGTAGAGTCCCCATTGCGAGGCATATAAACCCGATTTCACCTAAGTTAGATATGCGTATCACTGTTTCATTTCATGCCTAGGTATGGAAACCTTTCCCTTCACCCTCCGGATATTAAGTCTATGAGGATCATGCTCATCGAGTAGGATTTTCAGTGCTCACTAGTAAGTGCAAGTGAACTGAAATCCTGTTTGAGTCACGGTCATTATGTCAGTTCTAAAAAGACAGCCTCATTTTCTTGGACAGCATAGGAAACAAATTTCTAAATTGGTCTGTCTCTTTACAGAAAAGGTAATATCCAGGTGATTTCATTTTAGAAGCATCTCATCTCAGATGTTTGCAGTGAAAGTCATATAGATGCTAATTGTCCTCCCTCCCTCTCCCTCTTTCTTTCTCTCTGCGTGTGTATGTTTCCTTTGTTGAGAGATGGATGAGGATGTTAGTTGAGGATACCTTAAAAGAGCTAGTTTAGATTTCAGCAAAGCCCTTGACAAATATTTCAACCATTGTCTTGCCAATAATGTGGTGAAGTGGGGCCTCTTTATGACACTGGTTAAGAGAGTTCAGAGCTTCCTGAGACAGGACTTGGAAAGTTGTGATCAGCTGTCTGATGTTAGCTGATAAGGTGCTTCCTTGTAGAGAGCTTTAAGTAGAGGAACTATGGTCTCCTGGATAGGTTTTCCTCAGCTCTTCCCAGAGCCTCAGAGATCTGATATACAGCTCATCCTTTAGGGCAGAGTGGTGAGAACTTTCCCTCAGGATATTTGGCAGGTATTCTGTGAAGGTAAAAACTGTGTATTTGGGAGGGGGTTGTGGGTGCAGTGGACAAATTGTTTTAGGGAATAGATTTAAAAACAAGTTGGTCTTTGCACTATTAAAAATCTCCCAGGGGGTTGAACATGTAGACTGACATCACGCGCGCGCGCGCGCACACACACACACACACACACACCAAAAAAAAAAAAAAAAGAGTGACCACTACTTTCAAAAGATACTTGGGAGGGTGGAATTTTGGAGAAGACCCTCTTTTGGGCTGTCAGGCTCGGGGCAGAGTGCCCTGTTGCTGCACTGGTGGGTACAGGAGGCGCATGCCAGTGGCCTGCGTAAAAACTCAGAGGCAAGGAAACTTCTAGGCATTTATGTAGATGGTGGTACACAGCTCCAGGAGATCAATGTGAGTTTGGGCTTTGAGGGGTGAGATACACTTAGCTTTATATCATGTAGTATGTGATAAATTTGAACCTGAGACATCTGTGTCTTTGTTGTATATATCCATCCTTGTTTGGTATGGGGAAGAGAGAAGATTCTTAGAAGTAGAAAAAGAAAACACATAATCTGTATACTGTATTTTACTATCCATACCTGTCACTAAATAAGCTTTCAGTAGAGTAGAAGAGTCCCGTCTTAGCAATGGATCCCAACTCACTTCTTGTTTTGCTTTTTTTTTTTTTTTTTTTTTGCCTCTATCCACATCTAATTTTTTTTTTGGCTAGAATTACCAGATAGCTACCTGAGTCTTTATAGTTTGATTTATTTTCTACTGTCGTGTGATTGATTTTTGATTAACAATTCATAGAATAATGTTCTTTAAGTAAAAGCAAGCTACATAATTGGTATATTTTAATGTTCACAAATTGAGTATTGATCACAGCGTAATAATTCAACAGATTTTCTTTGCACTTTACTATCCACCCGGGACATGGCAGTGAAATTGATAGTTACTGAGTAGTTAGAACTTAAAATCAACTGTAAAGTACAGAGATGTAAGAGGGTCCTCACAATATTCAGACAATTTGGACATTAAATTTCATTATAGAGGCTTGTGATAACTAATAGCAATTAATTTACAGGAGTCATTGTATTGTCTTTGAATGTTAATTAATATAGGTTCAGAAGCAAAGGACTTCCTAGTGTTATTTTTTAATGAGGAGAAGGTACAAAAGGTAGGAAGGGTAGGTGGAAAAACTGAGAAAGGACAAGAGGTCTACGGCAGCATTTGTGCACAAAACTGCAGAAATGAACAATCTTTTCTTGGGGCATAGGTTGTTTATAGAAAATGAACACAGGCATTTTTAGATGCTGAGATGTACAGTCAAAAATTTTACCTATAATGAGTTAATTTTTTTTTGGTCGTATATTTCTTTATAGTCCTAGGGTAATTTTGCTCCTTGGGGTCATTTGCTAGTCTGGAGACATTTTTGGTTGTTTCAGATGGGGGTGGCATGTAGTAAGTCAGAAATACTGTATGATATGTCACAATGCGTAGGGCAGGCCTCCACAATAAAGAATTATCTGACCCTACATGTCCTTAATGCCAGATTGAGAAACCCCAGTAAACAGAGAGACCTGGAGTCAAATTCCAGCTCTACCACTTAACTGTGTGACCAGTACCTCAGTTTTTCCCACTTGCACTATTTAGATAATATGTTCACCAGTTGCATAGTTTTGTTTGCATTGAATTATATGTTACATAAGAATTGTATCTATGTAGTTCATTATTTGTTCATAAACAAAACTTATCTACTAGCGCAGATAGACGTGACTGTATACCTAAGACTATCCTATGGGCTACTTGAGGAAGGGAGGTAGATCTCTTTTGTTTACCACCACAGATTCAAGTACTTAGTAGGCATTGTGGAATGAATGGCTTCAATGTTAAGGGCCCCTTTCAAACTTCCTGCATTCCCTGTGGAGTGTGACTACTGACTGACGCCTGGCTCTTGGAATTTTTCTTTCAGAGTCTCTAGGCCATGGTGCATGTCACAGTTGCTGTCCGTATTGAAATCCAGGAAAGCGACCTGACATTACTGAACTATCGTACACCCTCCCTGATTTCCACACAGCTACTCAATCGGGATGTGTAAACCTTACTTTTCAGAACTGACACTAAAGTGTCTTCAGTGCTCATCTGCCTTAAAGTCTTCTTTACTGTGTCTCCGATAACTCATCTGGCAAGTTTATATTTGGAAATGGTAACCTTAATCCCATTTCCCTATTGTTTGTAACAAGGTCATGTAGCTGATCCAATGGAAGGCAGCTTCCATGGGATCCAAACACTGCACAAACTTTGAAGTCAGAGGGTTAACTTTAATCCTAACCTTTGTCACCATGCTCTTGATTTTGGGCAAATCACCCATCTCATTAACTTTGGCCCTTCACTACCCCATCCAACCCCAGGATGATTTTTAGTACCATTTAACATTCAAGTAAGTTCATATTATTTTTAAAAAATTTTAAAATATATTTTATTTATTTATAAGAAAAGAGAGAGAGAGAGAAGAGACAGATAGGATGGGCATGCCAAGGCTTCCAGCCCCTGCAAAACCCTGATCATTAGGCTTTGCAGGCAAATGCCTTAACCACTGAGCAATCTCTCCAGCACTGTCAATATTCTTTATATGCTGCAAAGACTGCTGATAGAAAATTTGTTCCGTTATTGAGATGCAACATTTTGCTTCTTATTCATGCTTCTAGACAAGTTAGTTATAGTTAGCATCCTATTGGGTCAGCACCCAAGAGGATCACTTTTAATATAACTATAAATATTGCTTTTTAAGTATAAAATATTTTTGTAGTTCAACAAATGTAACCCTAGGATATAAATTCGTTAGCATTGTACTACTGTTACTGACTCATGTTTTAATATACATTTCTTTGTTAGAGATGGAGACCAAAGGCTACCATAGTCTCCCTGAAGGTCCAGATATGGAAAGACGGTGGGGTCAAGTTTCTCAGACTGGAGAACCTTCTTCTCTGGGGCCTACAGAGAGGACTGATGAGAATAAGTACATGGAGATTGTCGACGTAAACTGTGTTTCCGGTGCTATTCCGAACAACAGTACTCAAGGAAACAGTAAAGAAAAACACGAACTATTCCCCTGCCTGCAGCAAGACAGCAGTCGGTCTGGAATTGTAACATCTGATGTTAAAACGGAGCTGGAATCTAAAGAACTCTCGACCACTGTGGCCGAATCCATGGGTTTATACATGGATTCTATCAGAGATGCTGAGTACACTTATGATCAACAGAACCAACAAGGAAGCATGAGCCCAGCCAAGATTTACCAAAACATGGAGCAGCTGGTGAAATTCTATAAAGAGAATGGCCATCGGCCTTCATCTCTGAGTGGTGTGAGCAGGCCTTTGAGGCCCTTCATGCCTGACTCCGGATGCTCCGTGAATGGTGGGGTCATGCGTGCCGTTGTGAAGAGCCCCATCGTATGTCATGAGAAGAGTCCCTCGGTCTGCAGCCCTCTTAACATGGCATCTTCGGTGTGCAGCCCTGCTGGCATCAACTCCGTCTCCTCCACTACAGCCAGCTTTGGCAATTTCCCAGTGCACAGCCCCATCACTCAAGGGACCCCTCTGACATGCTCCCCTAACATAGAAACCCGAGGCTCCCGGTCGCACAGCCCCGCACATGCTAGCAATATGGGCTCCCCTCTTTCGAGCCCCTTAAGCAGCATGAAGTCCCCAATTTCCAGCCCGCCAAGTCATTGCAGCGTCAAATCTCCAGTCTCCAGTCCCAACAACGTCATGCTGCGCTCCTCTGTGTCCAGCCCGGCAAATGTCAACAACTCAAGGTGCTCTGTGTCCAGCCCTTCCAACACTAACAACAGATCCACGCTTTCCAGCCCCACAGCCAGCACCGTGGGGTCCATCTGCAGCCCCATGGGCAATGCTTTCAACTATGCTCCTTCTGGCTCCTCTGCTGGAGCCAGTGCCAGCCGCGATGTGGTATCCAGTCCAGACACCCACGAGAACGGTGCTCCCGCAGTCCCTTTCCCCAAGACTGAGGAAGTCGAGAATGCCATCTCAAACGGTGTGACTGGCCACCTCAACATTGTCCAGTACATAAAACCAGAACCAGATGGAGTTTTCAGCAGCTCGTGTCTAGGGGGAAATAGCAAAATGAATCCCAGTTCTCCATTCTCAGTACCAATAAAGCAAGAGTCAACCAAGCACTCGTGTTCAGGTGCCTCTTTTAAAGGGAACCCACCAGTAAACCCGTTTCCATTCATGGATGGCTCGTATTTTTCCTTTATGGATGACAAAGACTATTATTCCCTGTCAGGAATCTTAGGACCACCTGTACCGGGCTTTGATGGTAACTGTGAAGGCGCTGGATTCCCACTGGGGATTAAGCAAGAACCAGATGATGGGAGCTATTATCCCGAGGCCAGTATCCCTTCATCAGCCATTGTTGGTGTGAATTCGAGTGGTCAGTCCTTTCACTACAGGATTGGTGCTCAAGGTACAATATCTTTATCACGATCACCAAGAGACCAGTCTTTCCAACACCTGAGTTCCTTTCCTCCTGTCAATACGCTAATGGAGTCTTGGAAATCACACAGTGACCTGTCCTCTAGAAGAAGCGATGGGTATCCGGTCCTAGAATACATTCCAGAAAACGTATCAAGGTAAGGTGATTTAAAATTAAAAAAATAAAAGAATCATTTCCTCTCCTTCCCTCCTTTCATATCCTCCTCCACTTTTTCCTCCTCCTCTTTTTTTGTTTTGAAATTTGTGAATTTAGAAATCGTAGCAGTCTAGCTATCTTTTTGATTTGAGAAATTCAAACATATTCCTAGTTATCAGCATTTTTTTGTTTTAAAAAGGAATATTTTGCACTCTCCTTTGATTGTTGCTATAATGCTATAATTTTTTAACATAGAGGAACAAGAACTTTTAAGATCTAGAAAATATCTGTGTTGACTTTGAAGAAACTTATATAGACATCCCTCTGTCGTCTGTTTTAGGTGTTTGGAAAATGTTTATTTTCTACTGCCAGTTGCTATATTTACTTTAGCAGACTAGTGCTAGATTTTTTTTTTCCCTTCTAGCTGTCTGCTGGTTCTCTGAGACTGCATTAAATTACTTTCTTCATGGTTTTGGTCTTTTCTTTTTTCTTTTCATATTCTTTATTAATTACTTCATTGGTTTTGAAAAAGAAAATAGAACCCCCAATCTGTTACCCAAAAGCTTCCCTCCCACCATTTTCTAGGTAGGCTAATTATATGAAAATTGTGTTTTCTTAAACAAATAAATCATTTCCTTAACTGTGAGGACTTTGAAAGACTCAGCACATCTAAATTTACTTAGTGGACGGTCTTGCTTTCTTATATTGGAAGTGGGGAATATGTAACTGTCATTTTGAATAGGCGTATTTATAACTTGTAAGATCTGCAAGAAGATGTATTTTCTTTACTATTAAATGTGTTTTGGCTTTCCTCAGTGCAGATAGCATACTGTGTGTGTATAGAAAAACAAGGAAGGGGTTTGAGATATGAGCATAAAGGGTGGTTCTGGGTAATGAAATGAATACTTCCAATGGACTTTGCTCTAGTCCTGTGTTTATTACACGACTGTGATAAGTGAAACTTTAGTGGAATATATAATTTTTTTTTCTGGTTTTTCGAGGTAAGGTTTCACTGCAGCTCAAGCTGACCTGGAATTCACTATATAGTCTCAGGGTGGCCTCGAACTTACAGCAATCCTCCTACCTCTGCTTCGAGTGCTGGGATTAAAAGGTGTGTGCCACCATGCCCAGGCTTATAAAAAAAAAAAATTAGAACAGAAATTCATTCTTTAGGCATCTAGGAACATGTGGATATTTCACCTCATTTCCCTAAAATCTTATTTTGTGGGAATTATGTCCATCCCACTAACAGAATATAGGCTCTACCTGTATTACTACATCTTTGACTGTTCTTTTAATTCATATTTGCTTGTCCGTATCATTAGCTTAACCCCGGTCTCTTCTAGCCTGTGCAGAAGTGAACACTCCATTGGGAAAAAAAAAAAAAAATACAGTCACATAGTTCTCGGTAGCAGGAGAGATCCGATCGTATCCCAGTGCTTTCTCTTAAGTTCGAAGCTCTAACCTACACTGTGAGATAGGAACGCTGCCATCAGGACTTTATTGCCAGTGCTTTTACTTGTAGTGAAGGGAATACCTGTGCATGGCATGGGTATTTCTGTAAGCGATGCTTTGATTGAGTCAGTCTAAGTGGCGTCACCTGATGGCTGACCATTCCAGCTGCTGTTACTTATGTCCTTTTGTACGGCTTCTCGCCTCTCTGTGCTTCATTGTCTCATCTACATAGATCTCAAAGAGGGTGAAAGAAATTTTATGTGGGACAATTTGTGGGAAGTACTTCCAACAGTCATCTAGTATGTTAGTATGCCATTATATACAACTTAGTTGTTTGGAATAGTCTTGTCGACCATTTCTTTTAGTTTTTGTAAGAAGAAGAAAATTCCGCAAAATTTAAAGAAACACTTGAAGTATTTAAGTATTTTTCCACAAGAAATATTTGATAATCTCTTGTAATAATTTTTCAGCTAGGCTCTGCATAATTATTACTACAATTCTACTTTTTTAGTTTTGAATGTTATTTTTAGTAGATACACTAGAGAGATTGCAATAGCTAAAGTTATTCGTGCTTATATTTGTTTTATATCTTTTTTCTATTATTTTACCTATAATTCTCACACTCAGTTCACAATTCCCTCCTGATTATCCAGCACCCATAGCGGTAGGCATGGTCATCGGAATGGGTGAGCAAGCCTACATCTGTGAGCATGGGAGATGATGTGTCTTGTCTTCACTTGAGTGTTTAAAATTACTTACATGATTGTTAGTATTGTAAAAAGGGATGCATTTTCCTTGCATGTGTACTGGTTTTGTGCCACCTAACTTTTCCACACTTTAGTATGAAAGCTGTGACATTGCTTGACATCTCTTGTAGACTAACAATTCTTTATGACTATTTGTTTTGACCATTCCAAGAATATATAGGCTCAAGCGTCAGAGGAAGCACAAGTCCTTTACTTGGAGCACATGGTATAACTATCATTCTAACTCCACTCCGAGCTTCCTCATTTGTCTTCTCATTTTGTGTGATTATTTTTTTTTTCTGGGCCTACTTCTTCATTTATGAGATCCCATTTCAAGGACTGTTGACTATATTAATGAATTAATTAATGAAAAGGGTCAGGACCATATATAGGAAAATATTTGTAGGCTGTTTCAAGGAAGTTCATGGAATCAAAAATGATGAGTAAGCATGAGATCCACTGAAAATGGAAGACAGACTGAAGGATTTTCCTGTAGCGGTGATTAAAAACCCAGTGGGGTTATTCCAGATTTCACATTACCTCTAACATTTGAGAAACTGCTCGCTGCTCATTTATACGGTGACGCCAAAGCATCCTACCTACCCAACTAGACCTCTCCCTACTTCCTAGCAAATCCGTGTGAGATCAGATTTTTTTTCATTATATGTAGAGCAAACCAATTCACCACACATGAAATGCAGTAGATAGGATATTCCAGTTGTCTTACTGATAATCAAGACAGCCGACATGCAAAAAAAAGTAATACAAAAAGGAAAACTTTCTCAGTAAAGTGTTTTTTTTTTTAATTTGGGAAAATAGTTATTTTTCATATTCTTACAGTTTATGTTACTGTGTAATGATTTGTTTGGAAATGAGTGAAAATGTTAGTTTAAATTAAATCGAGCTATAACTCACATAAAAGTTCTTTAGGGTCTTTGCTATTCCTTTTGTTTTTCACATGTGTATGTGTGTTGTATGTGCATGTGTTGATGCATGTTGTATGTGGGCTTGTGAGTGTGCATGTAGAAGATATTGATTGTCCTTCTCTTTTGACCACTGTCCTACCTAGCTACTTAGCTACTTGTTGGGAGTGAAAATTGTTTTGAGACATATAGAAGTTGATAATTGTCCTATCTTTTGCACTTTTAAGATGTTAAGTGAAGAGAGGGGATTTTTTATATTTGTATTAGCCTTGCTAGTTGTCCGAAGAAGGAGTATTCTATTCAAATAAGAAAAAAATAACTGGCTGTCACCAAGATCAATTTTCAAGCTAACAGAAATGAGTAATGACTGTCAAGTGTGTGTCGTCTTCATTTCGGTGTGTGGGCATTCCGTGCGAGCATTGCCCAAAGTCGCCTCTGTTAATAATTGCCAGTGTAGTGATTGTCTGAGTGCCAAATTGTAAAGTAAATTATGACGAGCTCAGTGCAAAGCTTTACGGTGGACACCGGACCTAGTCATATCACTGGATTGCAGTTTCCTTGTCAGCTCTGCGCCAAACAAAACTGTGACCTCCCAGGGGTCAACGCCTTTCTGTGCCTCAGTTTCTTTATCTTAACATGTAAGTTGAGCTCAATGCACATGAAATTACTGAATGTAAGCATTGTTCCTTGAAGAATCAAAATAGTGTCCTTTAATATATTGGCTTATCTGGTCTCAAGTATTCTTTTGTTTTTAATATACATATTTATTTAGGGGGGGGAGAATGAATGAATATGGACACATCAGGTCATCCAGCCACTGCAAATGAACTCCAGACGCACGCACCTCCTTGTGCATCTGGCTTACGTGGGTCCTGGGGAATTGAACCACAATCCTTTGGCATGGCAGGCAAACGCCTTAACCACTAAGTCATCTCTCCAGCCCCAGGTCTCAAGTATTTTTTATTCCAAAGTCTCTCTGGGTAGAAAAATGTCTTTGCCACTTGACATTTTAAAGGACAGTGGGATGGCTTATTATTTTACTTGAAAATTGGAGCAATATTTTTGGTTCTTCTCATTTTTTTAATCTGATCTTTTATAAAATCTGACACCTCCTATGAATTCCTGGTTCTTTTTGTTTGCACTATTCCTCACGGAAACAGGCTCTTCTGTTGACATAACACCGGCTGTTTATGGCGACAGTCATAGTCACTTTGATAGCATCATAACATAGTGCTAATATTGACTTAGACTTTTGAATATAAAGTTCACTATTTCAAAGGGCATCTTCTGGTAAGCTTTAAGACAGTAATCAGGTATTGATCTTTATTTGTACTGACTTTTTTCATGATAGAATTTTAGAAGCTAGTAAATAACAATTACTTTTATTTTTCAATTGTCTTTTTTTAAAATTCACTATATATGATATCCTAGATGCTTCGGAATTCAGGGAGATTTTGATAAAGTTCCCTATCCTTAATTTTTTTGTATGTATAGATATCATTGTATTGAGAAGAGTGGGTTTCATGGGAGTGGGCTGTTTGCTTGTAAATCGGTGCTTATTATCACAAATCCATAGCAGTACTGCTTGGGGCATTTGGGGATGAAAACATGTCACTTTCTTTATAAAAGTTATTCTTACATAATATTTTGACTTTGACATGGCTTATATAGCTAGAATTTCTCAAGAAGAGTCTTAAATAATGTTTTTGAGATGGTTTTCAAATGAGGTTTGCTTCTTCTAACGATTCACTTACTTTCAGCTACTTATGTTATTTCTGGGAAGAGTGGTGATAATTTTATCAGGGAAAAAAATTCCTTAGAGCTTTGTAATATACAAACCACTATGAACAGGGTAATTTTATAAGGTTTGCTTTTCATATCACACATATCTTAGCGTCAAATTTCAGTGCAGCCTTCTTTTATCATCTAAAATAGTTTACTTAGAGCCTGCTTACTGCATACTTAAATATAAAAGTACAGAAGTGCAGACAAAATCCAAAGTTTCATTTAGATTCGGTTTTCTCTCAACTTATGGCAGTTTTTATTGCCATGATTTGCTGACTATGATCTGGAGTTGTCTCATTGATAGATCTGATGCCTTTTTTAATATTGAAATTCTGGGTGTGCCCCACCCTTTCTGTTCTGACATGCCAGAATAATAGCAAATGCTATATTGATAGCATAATTTCGGAACAGCACTTGACTTCTCTTAATGTTTTGGTGTCATTATTTTTTTTTCCTCTGAAATAATACTTTTTCTGGCTTTCAGCTGTTGCTTTCATTTCATATTACTCATCTGCTGATAAAATTTTCAGGCCTGATGCTAAATAATTTGTCTGTTTTATATGTTAAATTCAAATATAGATGGAAATATGGGCTTCTTTATTATGCTTTGGTATATTCACTAACTTGGATCATCTCTATGGAGAACATTCCAAAATTTACTAAGAAAACAACTTTTTAAACTTTACAGTTCTGAGTCTGAAACTTATGAAATACAAGCTTTGTTTTAGTTTCAAGAATTTTAGTGCAGTCTTTAAATAGCAAGGCAATGATGAAATTAACATGTAATTACATATAAACATTTGTTCGTTACCTTAACTGATGTTCTAGACTTAAGATTATTAGTGGTGTGACTAAAGCCAAAATTTCTATGTTGAAAAGAGGTAGGCATTACTTAGATTTTATAGTAGAAATAGAAAACTCTATCCAAGGAACAAAACAGTCTGAATGTTTAAAAAGGTAATGCCTTAGGGAGCAAGTGTAAGATAATCACTGGATTCTGGAGACATAACTTTGGCTAAGACTTAATCTTAGTACTGATAAGAATTGCATTGGCATGTAATATCACCTTATGTGTTACTAGTTATTGAGACAGATATACAAATTTGTAATGTGAGACAGAATAGAATATCACATGTAAGGGGCAAAATTGACTAGGTATTCTTTTTTGTTTGTTTATTTTTATTTATTTGAGAGCAACAGACAGAAAGAGGCAGAGAGAGAGAATGAGAATGGGCATGCCAGGGCCTCTAGCCACTGCAAACGAACTCCAGGTGCATGTGCCACTTTGTACATTTGGCTTACCTGGGTCCTGGGGAATCAAGCCTAGAACTGGGGTCCTTAGGCTTCACAGGCAAGTGCTTAACTGCTAAGCCATCTCTCCAGCCCCTGACTAGATATTCTTCTAGGGAGAGATGATACAGGTTAATCTTGGGAAATGGAGAGGTGGGATTAATACATAGTTGGGAAAATCTGCAAGGGGTAGGCATTACCTGATCGAGGTAACACAGGCCTCGTGCAGAAAACCAGCTTTGTGGCTGACAGGGATATGGCCAGTGGAGAGAAGGAAGCCTGGGAGAGGTTAGTTGGAACCAGAAGAGATTTGAACTTGAAAGTCATACCAAAAAATCGGCATGTAATTTGGTGCGTGAAGAGAAACTCTTTGGATGTTGGGGCAGGAACTGTTACAGGAAGTAGTGTTAGCTGGGATGCACTTGGAAAACTTTAGTTGGGTAGGAATTGTGATGCAAAATCTTGTAAGGAAAGCACCTCCCCTGTGTGGGAGCATTGAAATGAGGCTCTCTAGAGCAAGGAAGGAGGGTAGTGGAAAGAAGATTAGAGATACTGCAGAACAAACTAGTGTAGAAGACAATATTGTATAATTTTATTTTAAAATATTAAAATTTGACCAAAAAAAATCAAAGTCCACTACAAAGAACACACATGCTCTCTCTTTCTCTATTGTTTATCAATCAATCAATCAATCAATCAATCAATCAATCAATGTGTGCCCGTGTGTGTGTGTGTGTATGTATGTATTTATGTATGTACCAGGTATCTTTTTCAATTGCTCTCCATAATTCTTTTTTTGATTGGGTCTCTTAGTGAACCTGGATCTCACTGGTCAGGGTAGACTAGGATTTAGTATGCCCCTAAGTCTCTGTCTCCCCAGCACTGGGATTATAGGCACGCCTTACTGCTCTTGGTCTTTTACATGGGTGCTGGAATAGGAAACTCAGTTCCTCATGCTTACCCAGCAAACACTTTACTGACTGAGCCATTCCCCCAGGATATTGCCTTGTGCTAACACAATATAACTATCAAAACCAAGAAATCAGTATTGGTGACTTACTAACGTCTACTCAACAGATCTCACTGTGGTTTTGCCAGATGTCCTAGTAATGTCTCTTACAGCAAACAGAGCTGGTTCCGGTGCAGCATTGTGTGTCTCTTCAGTCTCTCTGTCTGGGACAGTCCCTCAGTCTTTTCAAGATTTTTTTGACCTGTTTTTTTTTTTTTTCATTGTGCATATTAATAAGGTACACATGTGTTTTGACACATCTACAAATTGCCTAATCATGATTGAGAGAGAGAGAGAGGGAGGGAGGGAGAGAATGGGCATATCAGGGCCTGCAGATACTGCAAATGAACTCCAGACGTATATGCCATGTGGCTACTGGGGAATCGAGCCTCGAATCAGGATCCTTAGGCTTCATAGACAAGCACTTAACCACTAAGCCACCTCTCCAGCCCCTGTTTGTGTGTTGTTGTTGTTTCTTCAGGAGTGCTCTCTCTTTCTAGCCCAAGAGGATCTGTAACTCTGTAACTTACTCTGTACTCTCAGACTAGCCTCGAACTCAAAATGATCCTCTTACCTCTGCTTCCCCAATGCTGGATTTAAAGTTATACGTCACCATACCCCATTTGAATATTTATTATTTCTTTATATCAAAAGTATCCAAACACTTTTTTTCTCATAGATTTTTTGAGATATGCACCATAAATCATGACCTATTGTGAGTCACCCTACTATTACTAGGCAATAGCACTTTAGAGTTTCTTACACAGAACCAAATTGTAAGGTACTACCTATTGAGTTTGCCATGGATGATGAAAAGCAATAAAGAGAAATAGAAAACTGAAGAAAAATAGGTGTGGAGAGAAAGTGGTGATATTTTGGTTTCCCAAGTTTTAAGTACCAGAATTGCCTCTGACTAGAAATATTACGTGTATAGGTGGCGAGGTTAGACTGAGAGCGTGGAAGCTTCTTCATAGATGTGACATTTGAGAGGGGTTATTATGGATACACTTTGCTAGGAACATGGATGAATGTGAACCCATTACGATGAGCAACATATCCTAATAAAGGAGATGGATATTGTTGAGGGAATCAAGATAATGCTGAGTCATGGATGCCAAGCCAGGAGTCATGGCAGGTCTTAGAATTCCCCAGTCAAAATGGTTCTAAGGCTGTCTATGGAATGCAGCCCACCATGGCTACAGGTCCTGAAACTAAGAATGAGGAGAGATCGCATGTGTTTTCCATGTAGATGGTAACCAAGTTGGCAGTAGAATGTTGTCCACGTGTCTTTTTGTTGCACTGCCCTTCCCTTCTAGTAACAGACGGTAGCAGAAAGCCAGGCGGTGGGGTTGGATGGGGCAGGAGTAAGACAGGGTGACCTTCAAGAAGAGATTCGATAGGGTGATTGGAAAGGGAATGACTGTGGTTGGCCAAGGGCTAAGTAAGCAAGGAAGAGGAGAAATTTAGAGTGCACAGGCACACTAATGACCTCTAAACTATTGAAAAATATCTACCTGGGTGATTAACAAATAAAGAGGATGAAGGGTAGAAACAGCAGTATTAGGGTCAGGATATGGTTTGAGAGGTTCAATGTAAAGAAGGCAATGGACTTGGCTGAGATTGGAAAGGTGAGAAACGGGACATAATAGATGAGAGCGGTGTCTTGGGAAGGCAATACTAGAGTCAAATGTTCAACTGGAAGACTGAACCAATGTGTCTTGGCAGCTCTGTAAGCTGGTATGACTGTTTGACATATTTGGAAACTGAGATAGAGTCTGGGATGAGCCCAAGGCTGCCCGACTAAAGTAAATGAAGAAACAGTTGAGATACCGAAGGAGAAAGTCAGATGGCCCGAAGAAATAGGCAAACAGGTGGATGTTTTAAAGATTTCAAGGTAAATCAGATTGTGTGGTTTTGACATAAAGCCCTGTGGTGGCTTCACCTATAGTTAACAAAGTTAGTCTATGACACACTAAATTCTCAGGCCTCCAACTACTGATTTTAGTATCTGTTGTTTATTCTTTTTTTTATTTATTTATTTTTTTCTTGCCCATTGCCCACACAGACCTTTCTGTGGCTCCAAGGGACCAAACCCCAGTGTGAACTTACTGGTGTCTTGGCTAGAAAATCTCTCCCCTCGGGTTTTGGTTTCTTCCTTTTTCTTGTCACTCAGGATCAACACAGATGTTGCCCTCTCTGCAAAGTGATTGCCTGTTCCTGGCCTGCCAACACACCCCTTTCTTTCACGGTTGACTCCATAGTCCATGCTATGGTCAGGTCATCATTTGCTTCGTTTTCTCTCACTGGAAAGTGGACTGCACGAGACCAAGGACCTTGTGTAGTCTCTTCCAAGAGCGTGTTAGATTTGGAAGCATGTCAGGTCCACTCTTGGTGTTCACTTAAAGATTGAGTGAAGGGTGCACTCGTCCGCAGAGACGTGAAGGTGTATATGTATCTAGAATGACAGGTAAATATTGGTGAGTGTATAGTATTTCTAGAATTGTCAAATATTCATGAAAACTTCATTGAGTTTAGCAAACAAAAATGGAATGTCTATCAACATAACTTGAAAACTTTTCACAAAGTAAAAGGCAAGAACAGCATTTGTTTTTCTCATGTCAACACAAGAGAGTAAATGGTAATAGTGTTCTCCAACCTAATTTGTAATTTATGCTCTTAGACTTATTTTGAGATTATATATATTTTTAAGTTTAGCCGGGCGTGGTGGCGCACGCCTTTAATCCCAGCACTTGGGAGGCAGAGGTAGGAGGATCACTGTGAGTTCGAGGCCACCCTGAAACTCCTTAGTGAATTCCAGGTCAGCCTGGGCTAGAGTGAAACCCTACCTCAAAAAACCAAAAAAAAAAAAATAAAATAAAATAAAAATTAAGTTTACTTATTTGTGAGGAGAAGGAAGAGAGGGAGGGAGGAAGAGGGCCTGTGAGTAGACATGGGCGCACTACAGCCTCTTGTTGCTGGGAATAAACTCCAGACGCTGGCTCTACTGTCTGCATCTGGCTTTACGTTGGGGCTGGAGAATTGAACCCATGCTGGTAGGCTTCATAAGCAAGGGCCTTTAACTGCTGAGCCATCTATCTCTCAAAGTCCCTTGAGAATTTGTTTTTTCAATTTCAAAAAGCAAATCGTGCAGTTAATGTCATCACCATCCAATAAAAACACAAAACAGTTGCATCACCCAACAGATTGCCCTCCTGTGCCCCCCCCGCTCTCCAGCGCCCCCCCCCCAAGACCAGTGACCACTTGTGTCATCACGTGTCTTATATGTCTGATTTTGCTTTCTCTACATTAGTGTATGGATGAAATAATATTACATGGAATCTCTTGACCTCACCTTGTTTCATTTAGCATATTGCACTTGAGATCCATGGTTTCTTGGGTTGGAGAAATGGCTTAGTGGTTAAGGGCCTTGCCTGCGAAGCCTGAAGACCCACGTTTAATTCCCCAGTACCCATTAAAGACAGTAGTACAGGTGACACATGTGCCTGGAGTTTGCAGTGGCTAGAGGTCCTGGCATACCCATTCATACTCTCTCTCTCTCTAACAAATAAATATTTTTTTAAAAAAAAAGGTGATTTCTTTAATTGCCAAATAGTTTTCCATCTATAACTGAATCTTGCTTTGTTCATTTTTACCTGTCAGTGGGCATTAAGGTAGTTACCAGTTTGATCTACTACAATAAAATGGTATAAATATCAACAACCAAATCGCTACATGGATTTTGCTTTTTTTTTTCTTCAGTAGATAGTAGAAACAGAATTTGGCTAGATCCTGAGGTAGACACCAGTTTAATTTTTAAGAAAACGTCAAGTTGTTTTTCAAAATGGTTATAGCAAGTTACAGCCTAACCATCAGTGTACGAGATTGCCAGTCTATTGCATCGTTGACAATACTTCAGAGTTGGTCTTTTTGACTGTATTATAATAGCTGTATACTGGTGTCTGGTTGTACCTTAAATTTGCATTTCTTTGATGTGTAAATGACACCAAACATCTTTTCATGCATTTTCCATCTATATGCCTGCACACTCTTAGGCCCATTTTTATTAGGTTGTTTGTTTTGTTGTTTTGTTATCAGTGTATTTAGATATGAGACATAGAACTAAGAGGGAAAAGAAGCTATTTACAATTCTCTATCAGGGCTGGAATGATGGTTAAGAGGCTAATGCACTTGCATGTGAAGCCGAAGGACCCAGGTTTGATTCCCAGTACCCACATAGGCCAGATGCACAAGGCAGTGCATGTATCTGGATTTTGTTTGTAGTGGCTACATGCCCTGGTATGCCCTTTGTGTGTGTGTGTGTGTGTGTGTGTGTGTGTGTGTCTTCCCCCCACATCTCCCCCTCTCTCAAATAAATAAAATATTAAACAACAATTATGTATTGTCAGAGGGGGAAAGAACAGGTAATATTCAAGTTACTTGGTACCCACTTTGTTCTTAACTTGTGTGAGTTACCCAAATGTCCCTCTGTCTTTTGTCTGGCTGATGAATCCTCTAGAGAGTGGGCATAGCTTTTTTCCCGCTCCCTGGTTACACGTTTGCTCGTATGGATGTTGATAAGAACTGTTACCAAAGATTGGAAAAGAAAGAGCTCTGTGTGGGCTAGAAAGTCAGGGAAACTTTCTTTGTATGGGAGGTGAGATCCAGTTGGCATTTGAAGATTGGTATTTGGCGAGGAGTGGGGAGGGTATTCAAGGATAATACACATCACATGCAGACAGCACAGATGAAGCCTGCTGGGAGGAAATTAATGGTAGTGGGAAAATGAGGGTTTAGAAAGCTGTAAGTGCTGGGATAAAGTGATGGGTACTGTTTTGGTTCGAATATCACATGTCCCCACAAGTGTTAAGGGCTTGATCCCAGCTGGTAGCAGTTTTGGGAGGTCCTGGAAACTTTAAGATATAGCTAGCTCGAGGAAGTGTGTCCCCCGGGGCGGCATGCTCTTAGGGGCTACCTCATACCCTCTGCCCCCTCCTCCTCGTTTCTCTCTCTTGCTCCCCACGATACTGTCTGCTCAGCTCCACCGTGTCCTCCCTGCCACAGTCGACCGAAAGCTCTGGAATTGAACAAAAGAAATCTTACCTCTTAAGCTGCTTCTCTCAAGTACTCATTATAACAATGCAAAGTTGACTGGCACACTTTTAATATAACATTAGTCAACACTTTCCTAAACATAGAAATGGCATCAAACTGCAAAAAAGGTGATTCTGGGAAGGGAAATGGAATATAGCAATTAAGAGAGAAACAAAGTTGAGTGACTGCCAGCCACATGGGTAATTGAGGCAGGATAAGGGCTCCAGTGGCCACTGGCATGCGAGGGAAGGGTGCCACTAGTACTTTAAAGAAAAAGAAAGATTGTGGGAGGGAGGGGCGGGAGAGATGGCTCAGCAGGTTTAAGTGCTTGCTTGCAAAGCCTGACAGTGTGGGTTTGAGTCCCCCATGCCCACATAAAGACAGTGGCACATAGTCTAAAGTTTATTTGCAGCATCAGGAGGGTTCTGACAATACCCATACACCTCTCTCTCCTGAACTAAACGATACTTTTAAAAAGAGTAAATGAGGGGCTGGAGAGATGGCTTAGCGGTTAAGCGCTTGCCTGTGAAGCCTAAGGACCCCGGTTCGAGGCTCGGTTCCCCAGGTCCCACGTTAGCCAGATGCACAAGGGGGCGCACGCGTCTGGAGTTCGTTTGCAGTGGCTGGAAGCCCTGGCGCGCCCATTCTCTCTCTCTCCCTCTATCTGTCTTTCTCTCTGTCTGTCACTCTCAAATAAAAAAGTAAAAAAAAAAAAAAAAAAAGAGTAAATGATAGAATGCTTGCTTATATGACCCCTAAACTGTTTCTGTTGTACTACTGCCCCATGTGGGTTAATCGCTAAAATAGTTTACCAAGCAGCACACTAAAGGAAAATGCAGAGGTTTACAGGAACAATGGGAATTTTTAAACACTATTATGACATTAGCATAAAATACACAGTATTTTTTTGTTTAGATAAAGTCAGTAATTTCAGTACTCAAAGTACTCTATTAGGCTATGGGAAAAATAATACTCCCCAAAAAATGGAAGCAGGAAGAGCCATCTACTGGTTTGACATATCTGGAAAAATAACTGGTGGAAGATTATGTAAATGTGTATATACACAAAATATTTCTCTTGTATTCCTATATTTTCATATTTAATGGAGGTAAATGTAACTGAATTTTCCTTTGAGACTTTGGAGGTTTTCTGTATGTGTCAGAAATAATGATAATTTGGTTGACATATACCCTGTGTTTTGGACTTGGTTGCTATGATTCAAGTGAATATAGCATCCCCCCCCCCAACAAGTACTGTGTTTTAGGAAATAACGAGATTGACAGATGTCATGAGTAGGTGACAGAGGCATTAGAAACCCAGCAGTCTTTCTTTATGTTCTCTAAAGCCACTGGCTTGTACATATTTAGGCCTTCTGAGCCATTTAGATCCATGGGTGGTGTGTAGATGCCCTTCAGCAGGTACTAGCTACTTTTGAGCTAATAATGTTCATTTTCAAAGCTAAAGATTTTTTTTATGAGAGCATAATTGCCTGAACTGCGCATTTTTTTTGAAGGATGGATTTGCTGCTAGTACCTGAGGGGCAGAAGTGAAGAATAGAACTCTGTGAGCCCAGCCCAGCTGCTGCGGTCTCATACACTGATAAAATATGTCCTTTAAAAAATGTAATTCTCGGGCTGGAGAGACTGCTTAGTGGTTAAGTGCTTGCCTGTGAAGACTAAGGACCCCAGTCCGAAGCTTGATTTCCCCAGGACCCACATTAGCCAGATGCACAAGGGGGCGCATCATCTGGAGTTCGTTTGCAGTGGCTGGAGGCCCTGGTGCGCCCATTCTCCCTCCCTCCCTCCGTCTCTTTCCTTTGTCTGCCGCTCTCAAATAAATAAATAAAAATTAAAAAAAATAAAAAATGTAATTCTTGCCAATTTCATTCTTGGGGGAAGTAAGCATATTCTAGTATTTTGAGGGGTTTGAGTAATGTAGACATAAAACAAGATAAAAATATTAATGGGGAAAATGAGGAGAGTTCCCTGTCAGCACCACAGTTGATCTTTTTGAGAAATCGAGCCAATCCCGAGCCTGCCAGCCCTCAGCTATTTGAAGACTTTGAATTAACAAAGAATGATAAACGTTATCTCATCACATACTATTCTTAGCATGTTGTGATCGATTGAATGTTTCAGTAACTCATCTTTAAAAGGGGTTCCCTCTCCTGGGTTCTACCCAAGTGCAGACACCAAAACTATTTTGAAGATGGAAAACATGGAGATTTCTAAAAGAGGAATGCACCTATAAATAACTATGTGAAATGTCAATTGTATTTACTAAACTTCCTTCAACCCGTAGTGAACAACAAGGCTGACTAAACACCTCACCCAACAGAGTTGTGAAGCTGGACGGAGGTGGCCGTGTCCACACACCAAGCAGCATGACTGCATCAGTGTCGCTGAAGGTGGTCACATTGGTAAATCTCAAGCATGTTTTTTTTTTTTTTTTTTTGGTCATTTTTTATTTATTTATTTGAGAGCGACAGACACAGAGAGAAAGACAGATAGAGGGAGAGAGAGAGAATGGGCGCGCCAGGGCTTCCAGCCTCTGCAAACGAACTCCAGACGCGTGCGCCCCCTTGTGCATCTGGCTAACGTGGGACCTGGGGAACCGAGCCTTGAACCGGGGTCCTTAGGCTTCACAGGCAAGCGCTTAACCGCTAAGCCATCTCTCCAGCCCTCAAGCATGTTTTAATCACGACAAAACAGTACTTAGTCTTTAAAAGTTGCTGCGTCTTTGATGAAATCTGACACTTCATAAATGATACGGAGGTGTATTGAAAATCCAGTGCGTGGGCAGTAATTCTGTAAGCAGTGACTGGAGCCAGAACTTGTCTTTGAGTTTCCTGCAGGGCCTAGCAAGTCCAACACCGTGTATGTGCTGTGCATGCATTCATTTAAGATGCACTTCCTGGGTACTTGGTATGTCAGAGCACAGTCTGAGGTATGTGGTCAGAGCAAACAATAAGAGAGGCTTCACCCTGTAGGAGCACCAGGCCAGGTATATTCAAGATCCCACAGCACGGGGCTTGAGAGATGGCTTAGCGGTTAAGCACTTGCCTATGAAGCCTAAGGACCCCAGTTCGAGGCTCAGTTCCCCAGGACCCACGTTAGCCAGATGCTCAATGGGGCGCTTGCATCTGGACTTCGTTTGCAGTGGCTGGAGGCCCTGGCGTGCAGACACTCTCTCTCTCTCTCTCTCTCCCCCCCTCCCTCCCTCCCTCCCTCCCTCCTCTGTCGCTCTCAAATAAATAAATAAAAATAAAAAAATTTAGAAAAAGATCCCACAGCAAAGCCGGTTGCAGGTAGGAATTATCCTGGAGGTGTCTAGGAGAGCCTTGAGCATGAAACACTGAGGAATTATACATTTGATTTTAACAATCAAGGATACAGTGGTCACAAGTGAGTTTAATGGGATCAGACTTTGCAAATAACACAGGAACCCATGCCTGACTAGTGTAAAACAAAAGACATTGGCTCACAAAATGGAAGAAGTTCAACAGGAAAGCCTTAGACTGGGCTGGACCCTAGATTTCAGCAGTTATGGGTTGAGAGTTATCTGTCCATCCCCAGAGCATTTGTCTTTGCATTCAGCTTTCATATCAAGACTTCTGGCCAAAGCCGGGCATGGTGGCGCACACCTTTAATCCCAGCACCTGGGAGGCAGAGGTAGGAGGATCACTGTGAGTTCAAGGCTATCCTGAGACCCCATAGTGAAATCCAGGTCAGCCTGAGCTACAGTGAGACCCTACCTTGAAAAATAAAAAAATAAAAATAAAAATAAAAAAAGACTTCTGGCCAGTAGCACTCTAGGCTGACATTTTCATTACTTGATGATCCTGGTTAAAGGATTGACCTGAGCCTTGACAGATTGTGACTGGGAACCGGGGCCACGTGTCGGGCTTCGTGGAGTGTGTGTAGGGAGGGGATAGGGATAGGTGCTTGGTTTTACCCAACCTCATGCACTCAGAACACGGGAAGTTGGCACTCCAGAATCTGAAGAAACAAAAATGAATTCACTATCGTTGTTGCAAAAGTGGGCACATAGTTATTCACATTCCTTATGCATCAGTCTGTCTCCCATTGCTGATAACACAATCCCATCCACTTGGTTTTACTAGAGAGAAGGATTTACTTTGGTTCCTGATGATGGAGGGGCCAGGTTGAGTGGCCACGTCTGAGAGTGGCCTTCTCGCTTGTCCTGAGGCAGCTCTAGGCACCACAAAGCAAGACCCAGGGTAGGTGTGTTTCTCTTCCTCTCCTTCTGAGACCACCAGCATTCAGTCACGGGTGCTATACCCTGATGACCCTATCTAATTTTAGTTACCACCTGAAGACCCCCACCTCCAAACACCATAGTTGGATTGTTTCTGTCGTCTTAATACCTCACCATGACCATTCAATTTCAATACATTCAGTACACTTTGAAATATTGAAATAGAAATGTTAGCCATATTGCTTGAATCTCTAAGCCTCACTGACAGTAAGGTGGTATATTGTTGAAGTAAAACATCTATAGTCTTATATAGAATGGAAAGCTGATGTTTGGAAAAGGCCCGAAGAAGCCTTTTTTTACGGAGAAAGAAGACCTGATACTCTTTCGCAGAAAAATTTTAATTATGAAGAAATTTCATGGTAACTACAATGTCTTACAAGAATGTAGATATGTCCTCATTTTGACAGTATTGGCGTTAATACAGTTCTAAGAGGCTCATGAACTTGACCTCATGAACACTCATGGCACTAGATTATCCACAGTACATCACCATATTCTAGCTGGGAGTATATCAGAAGTCTTCCATTGGGCTGGAGAGAGGGCTTAGCAGTTAAGGAACAAAGCCTTACAAAGCCTAAGGACCCAAGTTAGATTCTCCAGGTCCTATGTAAGCCAGATGTGCACGGTGGCATATGCGTCTGGAGTTTGTTGGCAGTGGCTAGAGGCCCTGGCACACCCATTGTCTTTCTCTTTCATACACTCCTCCAATATCTGCACTAATAAATTAATGAAAAAGTATTTTAAAAAAGAGTCTTCCATCATATTCTGTATACTGTGGCTTATGCTATTCTTGCTCAAGTGATATCTTGTGGGGGTTGTTGAAATAACAAACTTACACCCGCTCACCACCACAGCATACATATACAAAGGTATATTTCGCATATAGATTCACATACCACCTCTTCCATTGAACATGTTATGACCCCACAGTCTTCCAGGTTAATATAGAGTCCTCTTGGTCATTGTTAAAATGTCGCTGCATAACAGGAAGAGGACCAACTACCAAGAGAATGTTTATAATTGGCAGTGCACTTTGAATTGTTGGTTTAGCAGTAGTGTTGGGTTCTGTGTTGACATCATCTTGTGACATGTGGTAAATATTTGTGCATGGTGGTGACCTAGGCAAAAGAATTTCATGAAATATGGATGCTAATAGACCCAAATAAACAGACCAGAGGTATATTTGAACAAGATAAGGTTCAAAAGGCTTACAGATATTGACAGATAAAGAGAGAGCATTCTTTAAAAGCATGTATCAGGGCCTGGAGAGATGGCTTAGTGGTCAAGGCACTTGCCTGCAAAACCAAAGGACTGAGGTTCATTTTTCCAGGACCTACATAAGCTGGATACACAGGTGGCACATGAATGAGGAGTTCATTTGCAATGGCTACAGGCCAAGGTGTGCCCATTCTCTCTTCTCTTCTCTTCTCTTCTCTTCTCTTCTCTTCTCTTCTCTTCTCTTCTCTTCTCTTCCCCTCTCTTCCCCTCTCTTCCCCTCTCTTCCCCTCTCTTCCCCTCTCTTCCCCTCTCTTCCCCTCTCTTCCCCTCTCTTCCCCTCTCTTCCCCTCTCTTCCCCTCTCTTCCCCTCTCTTCCCCTCTCTTCCCCTCTCTTCCCCTCTCTTCCCCTCTCTTCCCCTCTCTTCCCCTCTCTTCCCCTCTCTTCCCCTCTCCTCCCCTCTCCTCCCCTCTCCTCCCCTCTCCTCCCCTCTCCTCCCCTCTCCTCCCCTCTCCTCCCCTCTCCTCTCCTCTCCTCTCTTCTCCTCTCTTCTCTTCTCCTCTCTTCTCTTCTCTTCTCTTTCTCTCTCTCTCTCTACACACACACACACACACACACACACACACACAGTCAAATAAATATTATTAAAAAGAATATATCAGGAGGGCTGGAGAGATAGCTTAGTGGTTAAGGCACTTGCCTGCAAAGCCTAATGACCCATGTTCCACTTTCCAGATTCCACGTAAGCCAGATGCACGAAGGTGAGTCAAATGCAAGGTCACACATGCCCACGAGGTGACACAAGCATCTGGAGTTTAATTGCAGTAGTTGAGGCCTTGGTGTGCCAATTCCCTCCCTCCCCACCCTGCTGTCTCTCTGTCTAAAATAAAACAAAAAGAGAGAGAATATACCAGGAGGCAAAGTAATCCTGATAAATTGGATAAAATGTAAGAAAAGAATGTATAGGAGAATGGTTGGGGTATAGGAATGCCGACTCTAGGGTAAGATCTTGATCTATGCTCTTGATCATATTATTAACCCAAGAATGGGCGTCAATATCTGTAAAATAGTGAAAACAATGATTCTTACCTCCTACAATTCTTGGTAACTTGTCCCAAAATCATTGCTATAAAGTGCTGGCACACAGAAGATGCTCCGTGATAAACTGTGCCTTATTGTAATTAAGCCCAACTAAAGTGAGAAGAGGGAAAAATAGGAAGTCTAGTGGCTAAATAATTACTCACATGAAAGTATGACCTAAGACAGCCCCTCACATAAAGAATTAGAAGTGTAGCTTTAAGAAATCCAGCCACAAAACTATCATTGCACAGAGGAAATCCTTCCAATTGAGAATTCTATTCTTTGAATTTCAAACATAGAGATTATTATGAAGAAAGTTTAGATCTGTGGCTCCCAACTCTTAGGCTGGTACAGATGAAGGTAAATGGGCCCTCACATTACACACGCTGTGCAGATTTGATTTGAAAACGTCCCGTGGGTATGCATGTGTAGGCAGCATGGCTGATAACACCATAAGCTTTTTTGTTTTTGTGACATTCATAAAAAATCAATACTCGGCATGAAAATATGACTCAGTACAAACTGCTTATTATGGGATATGGCATAGATAAGATAGGCGTGCTGTGATGTACAGTGGTGGTTTGAATCACTACTTCTGTCACTTAGGAGAACCATCAGATGGCAAATGGGAGAGTGGTATTCTCACAGAAGGAATCATGAACCCGCGCTGCATTTCTGTTTTTAAAGTAAATCCCTAATAAGCACCGATGTTATGAAACTATTTAGCACGCATAACACAATTGCTAATGCCATCTTGGATGTTATTCTGATTCTCAGGATCTATGGTCGGAGGAGAGCCTGAGAGGTTGGTTTAAAAAAAACAAATGTCAGGAAACAGTTTTTCAGCACAATGAAAAATCAGTAAATATATAATACTATACCAACACAGCCACTGGCAAGCAGATGATAGCAAAATATATATAGTTATCCCTTTTAGACAACAGAAAAAATAACAATAACAGAAAAGGAAGCAGGGATTTTGAGCAGCTATGAAAAACCCACTGGCATCAAATTACTGCTACATGCTGGAATCACTATTCAGGGACAAACCACGAGCTTGGACTCCGTGGGTTTGTGAACCTAACAAAGATGTTCACGTTTAAGAAGCTTTTAATGTGGCTGGGACCAGAACCGAAGTGCTTGAGATTATGACTTTTTCTGAGATTGAGTAATTTTTGTTGTAATAAGTCAGCATATGTGTAGTCTAAAAATGACATGAAGACCAAAATATGTTACATAAACGCATCTGTAGTATCAAGTTCTTACAGCTCTGCTGAAGATGAAATGTCTGCCCTATGCATGGGCAATTTCCCATCATTTAAAGAGAGAGCTTCTGTCCAGAAACACACACACACACAGACTGTTGAACAGGGCTGCGGAGGAAGCTCACACAATCTGAAACCATTTATTGTATAACTTCTAAATGCCTATGAAAAAAAACAGGGAAAACTGAGTAGGTTGGGATCTCTGTACCAAAAGGTAATCAAACTGGTAAGACCAAAACAGGAAATACAAGCAAAGACACGAACAAAGTTGATAGAAAAACGAATGCCCTGCATGGGAAGATGGCTCAGTCTTGAAAGGCACTTGCTTGGGAAGCCTGTTGGCCTGGGTTCGACTCCCCCGTACCCATTGAAAGCCAGGTGAACAAAGTGGCACATGCTTCTGGAATTTGTTTGCAGTGGCAAGAGGCATTGGTGTGCCTGTTTTCTCTTTCTCTCTCTCTTTCCTCTGTCTCCTCACAAATAAAAATAGACTTTCAAAACAGAAAACCTCACAGAAGATAGTGAAATGAAAATAAAAGCATCAAGATGATGCTGTGTTTAAACTATCACACTGTAGAAAGAACAACTAGCGGGCTTCGCATTGAAGCCATCATTATGGGATGTCCATGAGGCATGTGAATGGACATAGCAGTTAGGCCACATTTGCCATGTCCGGAGACATGTGGCAATGTCAGAGCCAGGTCTCTCCAGCCAGATAACTTTGTTTTGACTCTCAGCTTTGCCATCTTTTAGCTGTGTGATGTTGTACAAGTTACTGTATAAAGGGCCTTGGTTTTTCTTAACAGTAAAAAGGGGATAGTACCAATCTTAATGGTTGCAGCTAGTCACTGTGAAGTGTTTAGAAAAGTACTATATACCATAAGCCCGACATAAGTATATTTGCTTGTTATTGTCTTCATGTGCTTCAGAATACCTAGTTCCTAGGGCTGTGCTTTACACGTGCACACAAAGGCTCTCTGTATAACAACGTTTACTTATAGTCTGTGAAAATGAAAGTGTTTTTCCTCACTGAATCACAGATCAGCCAAATCTTGGTGAATTAATATTTGGTTTGTTGTTGCTTTTGAGAAATGGTCTTAATATGTAACTCAGGCCATCCTTTCATCCTCCTACCTCAACATCCTAGGTGCTAAGATTACAGACTTGGACCCTAGGGCTGGCTGAAATAAATATTGTCTCTTCTCATTCCTATGCATTTTATTCTCTCTGTCTTTCATGGTCTCTCTGCATCAGAAATCCAGATCTTTATTATTATACATAAATGCAGCCATTTCTATGAAGAAGTTATATATGGGCATCATTAAAATGTGGTTTTTTTCTGCTTAACATGCTATGAAACTCTATGCAGAATTAGTACACACTGTGCATGTGGTTATTTTATCCACAATGGGAAGAATTGTTTACCATTGCATTCTTAGAGGAAGGACGTGCCTCACACCCATGCTGTTTATCTGCTTTGTTAATTGTATTTACCATATTTTCTATAATGAGAATGTATGATTTCTACATTCTTAAAGAATATCTTGGGTTGGAGAGATGGCTTAGTCATTGAGGCGCTTGTCTGCAAAGCTTAGGGACCCAGGTTCAATTCCCCATTACCCACATAAGCCAAATGACAAGGTGGCACATGTGCCTGGAGTTCATTTGCAATGGCTAGAGGTCCTGGCATGCCTATTCATTCACTTCCTGCTCCTCCTCTCTCTCTTTCTCTCTCTCTCTTTCTCTCTGTCTCTCTCTCTCTGCCTGCATAATAAATCTCTCCCATATAAGACCAGTATATCTTTGCCTTCAGATGGCACTACCATTTTCAGAGCAGAGAAGTGAGGGTTGCTGGCCTGGTGAGCATTCTTTCCAGTAACGGCCTTGGCATGATGGATATATGTCTGCTGGGCTTTCCAGACCATCCACTGAATGTCTGGCTACTGGTCCCTGTGTATGTGCCTCAGGCTAGCATTCTGTTTCTTGCAGGCTCTTGCCTGCTGCTAGATTTCTTCAGGGCTGTGGGGAACTCATTGTAACATCTACTAAAACTGCTTGGGAGTAGATCAAAGTGCTATGCTGATAATTATCTGAAAAAGCAAGAATGAGGAATAAAGTGGAATTTCCATTGTACAGTTTACTCCTTAAGCTAATAGAGTAACTTTAAGGGCCATTAGGGAGGCTGGGGAGATGGGTCAGCTGGTAAAATGCTTGCTGCCCAAGCGCAAGGACCTGAGTTCAGATCCTCCGTAAAAACCAGGCTTGGTGGCATGCTTCTGTACAATCCCCCACTGCTGTGCAAGCAGATAGTGGAGCATTCCCTAGGGCTTGCCAACTAGCTAGTTTAGCCAAGTCAGTGAACTCTGACCCTGGAGGAAGATAACCAACATTGACATCTGGCTTCTGCATACATGTGTGTCCAACATGTATATGAGCATGCATGTGTATCACACACACACGCCATGCAAAAGAAAGCTATTAATGCAGAAAAATCCTATATCCTACACGTTTACCTTCATGGTCTTTCCTCCAACATACTACTTCACCAGGCCTGAAAAGTGACCTGTTCACTTGCCATGATCTGGCAGAAGTCTCTTTCCTGTGCTGTTCCTTTCTAGTTATCCATAGTTATCCATTTTTACATCCCATTGTTTTCACATACTGATCCATTAACTTAGTGACATGAAGAATAGTTGACTATGAGTCAACAGAAAGAGTCTGATTTATTAATTGGTGCTAGATGAATTGTTGGGAATTTTGTTAGCCTGAGGAGGGTTTTTTTTTTTTTTTTTTGGTAGACTATCACTTGCAAAATCTTTTAATGATTTGCTTTTATGCATGTCATGAAATGCTTGTTGTAAAACAGTTTTGTTAATAACAACTTCATGATTTGAAGTTGGTCTCCTGACTGAACATGACATTTATTAAGGTTATGATAACTTACCTTATTCAATGTTCATAATTTGATGAACTGTTATTACTAAGGAGCATTTTTATTTTTATTTTATTTATTTGAGAGCAACAGACAGAGAGGCAGATAGAGAATGGGCGCACCAGAGCCTCCAGCCACTGCAAACGAACTCCAGACACATGTGCCCCTCGTGCATCTGGCTAATGTGGGTCCTGGGGAATTGATCATCGAACTGGGGTCCTTAGGCTTCACAGGCAAGTACTTAACTGCTAAGCCATCTCTCCAACCCTAAGGAGCATTTTTAATAGTAAAAATATATAGTTGGTAAGGAAAATTAAAGGAGAAATTGCATATATAAATTTCTCAAAGTTCTCATTTTTAACTTGATATATAAGTATATAAGACTTATACTTAGAAAATAATGTATTTAAATTAGACCTACTGATAACAATTTTTGAGTATGTTTTTTAAAAGTGGCATGCAGTTCAGAACATAATCATCCAAGCTCAGTGACAGGTGAGGAAGGTTCCAGCTATCCACTAGGAAGTGAAGCTATCGACTTAAACCAGTGTTAAATCATCTAGACATATGGACCAGCGGTTTTTTCTTTTTAATGATACCTCCGTTGTGCCTTCGCTTTTTAAAAAAAAAAAAATTTAAATTGAGTTGCCAAAGCCAACACCCATATTTTCCACCCTGAGTTAACAGATGTTAATCTGCCATTTGTTTGGTTCAGCTCTTACAGACAGAAAGGGAACATTACAGATGAAGCTGGAGTCTCTGCATCCTTTCCCTTCTCTTTCCCTTTTTCAGTCTTAGTTCAGACAATCTAAGCCAAGAAAGTCATGTATACACTCTCCACCCATATTTTATCATACACACACACACACACACACACACACGCATGCGTATATACACATGTAGAAATTTACCAGTTTTACAGAAATGAAATCTTACCCTTGCAAAGCATCTAGCCATTTTTTGAGCTCTATGTGTAATGATCCATTTACATCTCGTTCATTCTAATTTAATTGCTTGATGGCATTTTATTGCTTATGTAGTTGCCTGCTAATGGACATTTAGATTGTTTCACTTTTATTGCTACTAAACATAGGGCTATGAAGACTAATTTTGTAAATTCTCCTGTACTCATGAGCAAAGGTTTCTTATACATAATTGGAAGTAGAATTTCATAGAGCAACATGTGGGTCTTGGGTTTTTACAAATTTTTCATGGTGCCCTTAATGTCTTTGTACTGGTCTGCCTTCTCATCAGTGAAGAACTAACTTTCCACTTCCTTGCTGACACTTTGCATAGCGTGACATCCACAGTTTAAATGGGAATTCTCATTCCCGGTCAGTTGGGGCTGCTTTTTTAGGCTTACTAGACTGGTTTTCTTTTATTGATATTCACACCTCCTCATGTTTACTTTTTTATGATTTTTATCTTACACTTTTAATATTTTAGAGAACTAAAATACGTGAAAATACATCAAGTTGATAGCATGTACACATAGTAAAAGTAATTTTAATTAAGTTTCACAGCATGGGATTTTCCATGTTATAGCAGTGCTCAGAAACTTTTGGATTTTGTAGTGCTGTAGTTAGTGCATTTTTTAAATTTAATTTGGGATGCTCCACCTGTGACCTGTGCATTAAACCTTTGGTCATGTGAGTTTCAAATATTATCTCTCATACTGTAACTTTTAACCTTTTTATTGTTCCTATATAAACACTTTTGAGTTGTGACAGTAATTTTCTCAAAGTTATGCCTTGTCCAAGCAATCCTTCCTTGCATAATTCATAAAGATACTTTCTAGTATAGGCTTCTTGTCAGTATTTGTCTTTCAGTAAGTCTCAAAGCTTTGTATGTGGTGGGTAATAAAGTAATTTATTCTTTTGCAAATGTGGTTACTTCAGGATTGACACTTTGCTACCACTGTTCCCTAAAATCATCTTTACTTCACTGGTGATGATCTCCTGTTACTTTTAAGGATCTGGAAACAGAAAATAGTCACATACTGACTTACCAAGAGTGACTGTCACCCAGCTATTTGGGTGCTCCTGGTGAACACTAGAGAAAATACAAAACTTAAAGTTGTATTTATTTCTTATTTGGTTTTGAGGTCCAAATATTTGTGGAAATATGTTTTTCTGATGTAGGAAAATGAAAGAGAGGAAACTTCTACTTTGTGATGATTACAGTTATTCTGGGTAGATTTCTATTATCATCTTAAATGCCTTTGACAGAGAAATACAAAGTCTACATAGACTACAGAAATGTCATAGATGAGGGCATTCAGTAGTCCTTGAGGAGGAGCCCTAAATAAGCCTGTATGTTCACGGCAGTCCTTTCTGGGTTGCAGAAGGAACATTCAGTCACAGATTAAAAGACAAATAGTATACCCTGTTAGAAAATGGAAGGGAAATAGCCTTCCTAAGCATGGAAGGGCTGGCCATTGACTTTTTGGGGAATATGGTTAGCATTACCCATTACAAGGCTCTCAGGTGAACCATGTTTTTGTTCCTAAGAAGAGATGGAGCACTTTTGTGTGGGTATTAACAGGAGGCATTCATGCTTGCGCATACACATGTGGGTACACATGTGTGTTTTTGTGCATGTGGAGGCCAAAGGTTGGAACCAGGTGTCTTCCTCAATCACTTTCCACCTTTTTTTTTTTAATCATTTGGTTTTTCCAGGTAGGGTCTTACTGTAGGCTGACCTAGAACCCACTGTATAGTGTCAGGGTGGCCTCGAACTCACGGCGATCCTCCTACATCTGCCTCCCGAGTGCTGGGATTAAAGTCATGCGCCACCACACCCAGCTTCTCCCTTTTTTTTTTTGAGACAGGGTCTCTCATTGAACTTTTAACTCACCAATTCAGCTACACAGAGTAGCCAACTTGCCTCAGGGACCCACCTGTGCCCACCTGTCCAACACTGAGATTACAGGCATGGTCCACTATGCTGGGCAATTTATGTGAGTGCCAGGAATGTGAACTTATGACTTCATACTTGTGTGCAGCAAACACTTTGGGATCAAAGCATTTCAAGTTCCAGAATAGAACAACTTTTAGTGTCTTTCTCCACTTTTGTTGCTCTTCTGCTTCTCTCTTCAATGTAAATTACTTGTAGGCACTGTCTACATTAACTCATTGAAATGCTAATTATGAAATTCCCCCAAACTGAATACTTACCCCCCCACAAAAAAGTTAGAATTCTGGCTTGATCCTTCTTTTTGCCTCACTTATGTATTCTGAAAATGTATATACTCTGAAATTAAACTACCTGAACCATACTTTCAGGAAGTTGTCAGTCCCTAGAAAATAAGTGATTACATAAAAGGAGTCATGGTTTTGGGCTGGAGGGATGGCTTAGTGGTTAAGGCGTTTGCCTGCCAAGCCAAAGGACCCTGGATCAATTCCCAAGGACACACATTAGTGAGATGCACTGTTTGGTTATAGTGACTGGAGGCCATGGCATGCCCATTCTGTCTTCTCTCTCTCTCTCTCTCTCTCTCTCTCTCTCTCTTTCCCCCCTTTCTCTGTCAAATAAATCAAATATTTTTAATCAGAGGAGTCATAGTTTTCCTATCAGCAAGAAAAGCAGGCTGCACGTGCTGCTGCTTGCAATGAAGAAAGCCAGTCATAAGCATCTATGCTAGGGATATGTTGTCCATGAGCAAAAATGACCACCCCTTGAATGTTCCCCATGGGCCAGCCAAGTTGGGATACGCTTTTCTTGTATTAATGTCACTGGTGACCTTAAACAACTAGGAGACAAGTGTGATGGGCAAGCTTTATTGATGAAGAAACCGAGGCATTTGAGAGGACAAGTAGCTTGCTCAAGACTGCTGGCTTAGTAGGTATTACATCTGAGAGGATTACAGCCCAGCTCTGAGCCACTCGTAAGACCTTTATAGGCTCAGCAAGTAATGGTGCTTGCTTACAAAGCCTGTTGGACCAGAGTTGATTCCCTTGTTTCCCCAGTACCCACGTAAAGCCAGATGATTAAGTGGTACATATATCTAGAGTTCATTTGCAAGAGCAAGAGGCCCTGATGCTCCCGTGCTTTTTTCTCTCTTTCTCTCCTCCTCCTCCTTCCTTCTTTCCTATCTTCCTTCCTTTCCTCTTCCTTCTAAATAAATTTTTACAAAGATTAGTTTTTTTTATAGATCTCATTTATTGACCATACTTTCTTCCTAGATAAAATAAACAGTGGTTAATTTGTACCAAGGTGTGTGTGTGTTGGGGAGGCGGGTAGGAGAGAACAGTCATTCACACATCCTGTCCTCTTGGCCTGTAGAAGGAAGGAACAAGATGAAGAAAAGACAATGTGTCTCCTTTGGCACTGATATAAAGTTTGGATGTGTGGTAGTTAATCTTAGGACTTGTTTGATATATATATGTGTGTGTGTGTGTGTGTGTGTATACACACACACACAGACATACATACATATATGCAAATTCTAGTCTATATAAGCACCTTGTGATAAGAAGTTGTCTGACAGTGATGTGAGGAGAACCACCTGTTTCCAAGGGGTTGAGCATGTTCTCAATAGTGTAGTGTACAGTCCGAACTAAAGAAGCAGAGAAGGAAAGATCCAGTTACAGAGCAGTATATAACACATGATGGTGCTTCTATAAAATTCTGAAAACATACCACATATGTCCATTTATTGTTTATATGTGGGTTTGTAGTGCAAGTATGAAAGAACTGGACAACCACATCCCTGGTGTCAGATTCCCTAGGCAAGGAGGAACAGGAAGGACAAAATGGATGTTTCCTTGCCTGTCACTTTTTAATTTTATATTTGAAAAAAATATCAAAAATGGGTTTTAAAATATGATATACTTGAGAGAGAGAGAGGAAAAGAGGCAGATAGAAAGAGAATGGGTCCACCAGGGCCTCGCCTCCAGCCACTGCAAAGGACCCCAGATGCATGCACCACCATGTGCATCTGGCCTGCATGGGTATTGGGAACCAAATCTGGGTCCTTAGGCTTTGCAGGCAAACACCTTAACCACTAAGTCATTTCTCCAGCCTGTGTTATTATTTTAAAATTCTCAGTAGAAAGTGTATTGTTTTAAAAAATGTTCATGCTTTTAGTTTTCTGTGTGTGAATTTTCCCCCAAATGACAACATCAAAAAGTGGTCATAGCTAAAAGGACTTGCCACTGACTACTGTACTTCCAAACATGAGTTGTTTGGAATGCAGAACTAAACTTTTTCCTTCCTTCTTTGCTTGAGCCACTGAAAAAGAGGCAGCCCCGCACAACCAGACTTTACAGGAGGCGTCCAACCCGCCTTGCCACGGCTGAACATGTGTGGATGGGCTGTAGCAAGAAAGTACAATCTTGGTCTCCTGGCCTGTATAAAGAAACATTGATTGAGAGTTGTCATCTTAAACATCAGATGAGGTTTCTTTTTATGTTTTGGTTTGGTCTTTAGTATCTGCATATGCTCTGGGAATCGATAAGTTCTGGGGTGACACACCTTTATCAGCACTCCTGGTGTGTGACCCTCTTATGCTCTGGGGCCATGTAAGTTATAGTAGTCCAACCTCAGTTATTTCAGGTAAGAAAGAAATCGGGGTGGCTGGTCTGCAATTACTCATTGCTTAGTGTGCCATTTCCCTCCTCCTCGTCTCAGACATCCAAGTTTACTCACAGGTAGGTGACAAAGACACACCAAGAGAGCCCTCCTCTTTGGCTGAGAGTACAAAGGGGTTCCACTGTGCAGCTGTACCATGAGACACTAGTTACTATATTAGCTTTGCTTCTGTATCTAAAGCTTTGATTTAAGCTTCTGCAGTTAAGTGGGGGTGTAGTGTTAATGGTTCCTGGATTAAGTCTCTATAAATTTGAAACCATAAACTACTGTTATGGCTCAATTAAAAGGGAATGTGCTGCGAACTGACAACCTCAGAGAATTTGTGTTTGGTATCGTCTGGAAGACAGTGTAGGTTTTTTCAGAGCCTTGTCTGTCCATTGTCTCCTTTTTGTATTCAAAAGTTTGCTAAATAACCTCAGCATTGTTTCATCTCTTGGAAGCATGGTTGGTTTGACTGGGAAGTAAGAAGTGGTTTGAGCCAAGTGGTCTGAGATAAGTTTAGTTTAGAAAGTGTTTGATTGCAGTTTTCATATCAATGGGAAACATAAAATTGACATATTTTTGAACTATTAGTGTCTTCATAAATTTGACATTTCAAATATCAAAAATAATGAATTCTTTAAATGCTTTTCTTATGAGATGTATATTTAATGGTTTTAATGGAAAGCATACTTCATTTTTCTTTTGACCTGCATAAACACATATGGTGATTATTGGAATTGATAAAACCTTTACAAATTAGGTGGCTTAAAGGACCTTAGAGATATTATGTTACTTAAATTTACTATATCTCATGTTGTTATAAGGAAATTTTCAAACTCTGTTATATATGAAAAATTTTTACTAGAGAAAAAGAACTGAGAACTAAGTAGCTTACTTTTCTTAGGCATTTTATCATGAACTTAACTTAGTTGAAAAGATAACCTAAACAAATATTTTACAGAAAATTATAATATACACATGAATGCACATCAATTTTAGTAATATACTTTTAATTTTTAACATTTTATTGTTTCCTTAGCTTTTAAAATACCAACATAGAAGTTGACTTTGTAGTAATTAGGGATAATTTTTGGGTAATTAATTTTTTGAATAGGACTATGCATTTCAAATATAAAATCTACTTACTATGATCTGAGAAATGGTACAGGAAAAATTTAGGCACCTGTGTTTGATGGAGACAAAACTGTGGGAAGACAGAGGATGTCTCTGTCTAGTGAATGAAGACATGGGAACATATGTTTATTCTTAAAGATAGCCATGTTTAGGCTTTTGAAATAACCCTCTGGATTGATTGTGGGTCAGTGTACTAAAGAAAAACACTAAGAATTTTCATAGAGAGAAAAAAAGGAAGTAGAAGTGATTAATAAGCACATGCTAAAAACAATTTGTCTCATGTGACGTGAAGGAAATATGTATGAAGACAGTGGAAATATGTTGCTTGCTTTCCATTATTATTAAAAATATTTAAAAAGTGGTTTTTTTTGTGAGAGCTCCACACGTGCATGTAATGACAACATAAAGTGGGATATTATTCTGGAAAGCCGATTGGCAATTTGTTGAGATTTGTTTTTTGTATTTTTAACCCTTTGACCCAGTAACCCCTTTCCTAGGAAGCCATCCTAAGGGAAAATGGAAAAATGTGGACAAATATTGACAAGAGTGAAGACAGTATTAGCAAGACCTAGTGAATGGTGACAGATTGCAGAAATATTCCGTAAACTTTGGTACATTGCTATCCTTTAAGATTGTCACTATTCTAAGTATTTCCTAGTAACTTTTAAAATGCAATAAAAGGCTATTTCCTGTAATATGGAATGGAAAAAATGGGATATAAAGCAATGATCTTGGCACTTTTCATGTATCATATGCAAAAACATATACTCATATTCATTTGCAAATGCATTTGATGAAATTGATTTTTAGAAGAACTACACTGAAGTTTATTTCATTGAGTGGGGATATGAGTGATTTCATTTCTCTTTATATTTCCTATATTATAAATTCAACTAGTTTACAAAAAAAAAAAATGGTTGTATGTGTGTAAGCAAAGATGTTTGCTGATGAGCATGAAAATACTATCTGCATTTTTATAAAAGAATTTTAAAGTTTCTATGGATGACTTTATTTCTGTGATTCTAAATCACTGGTTTTGATGGTGTGGGCTATAAAGACACACAAGATATTTGCCATCCAGGGCTATAATACTTGGTGGAGGAAGTAAAATAAAAGAGAATATTACAAATAAGACCTTAGAATTGTAGAACCTATTATTATTCATTAAAATAGTGGGATATAAAGCTGGGGAGCATCATTTTCCTCTCATTTTCTCCATGTACATTAAAACTTGAAACACACTTACTCGACAGTATTGGGACCCTGTAGTTCAAACATGACAGTTAACAGAGAGCCTACTTATTTATTTATTGCCAGAATGTTAATTTGGGCCCATGGAAGAGATGGCTGGGAAGAAATGGGATGGGTAGTGGTGGGGAATAGGGAGTGGGAGGGTCGGGGATGAGGGTGGTGTATTGTTTTACTTGTTTATTTATTTATTTATTTATTTGGTGTGCTCTGCAAATTTCATCTAAAATTTGCTGCTTTAAAAAAAAAAAAAAAACAACTTTTCATTGACCGCTTCCATAAGTGTAGACAATAAAAGCAAGACAATCCCCTCCCTCCATCCTCATCCCCCTCTCAAATCCACCCTCCATCAAATCCCCTCCCCCTTCCAAATAGCCTGTTTTGTTTTGAGGTCATCATGTTTTCCTTCTGTTATGAAGGTCTTGTGTGTAGGCAGTGCCAGGCATTGTGAGGTCATAAGTATCGAGGTCATTATCTGTCTGGGAGATTGCATTATAAACAGTCCTACTCTTCCTTCGGCTCTTACATCCTGTCCGCCACTTCGTTGGCAATAGACCCTGAGCCTTGAAGGGTGTGGCCATTTGAATAGATGGCCCCTAATATATTCAGTTTTTTATTATTTGTAGTTTGCACCTGCAGCCACCAGGCTGGAGGCGGTGTCACTGGGCTGATCTTAAGGTGTGATGGTGGGTTTCAGATTTCAATCTAAAGATATGCAAAGTGTGTCTAGCAGGAGTTCCTGAAGTGTGCTATGTGGCGTTTGGCCTTTTGGCTTGTGCTTCTCTCTCTTCTTGGTCCTGTAAATGCAGGCCAGCTTCTTCTGCCATTATGGAACTTCCCTGGATCTGTAAGCTTCAATAAATCCCTTCTTCCATAACTGTGCTTGTCTGGAAGTTCATCTCAATGAACCTGAAGCTGTCTGCTACAAAGGGTGTGATAGAGATGTCTGTTGTGGGGAAAACTAACCCCTCTCTAATTGGACTGGAGGCCTGCTCTGTGGGAGGGAATGCATACCTGGTACTGAAAACCCCATGAAAAGCTTATGGCTGGGGTGGTAATGAGCCCTAGGGGAGTAACGCTTGCTTTTGTCTGGCTAAATGCATATATTGTTTTCTGCTTTTTAATTGTGATAGTTTTATTTAATTCAGTAAAGGCTCTGTTGGTAGGTTATCCAAATTCTGTGGCCACTGACCTGCTCATATACGTTGTTAAAAGAAAACGTTACAATGTTAGGGTTAAAACTTAAGATGGGGGGCTGGAGAGGTGACGCATCAATTAAGGGCCTTTCTTGCAAGACCTGATGGCCTGGGTTCAATTTCTCAGTACCCATGTAAAGCCAGATGCACAATGTGGCACATGCATCTGGCATTTGGTTATGGTGGCAGGATAACCTAGTGTGCCCATTTCTTTCAACTTCTCTCTCTCTCCTCCCCCCCCTTGCAAATAAACAATAAACAAAAGTTTTTTTTTTAATTTAAGATGGAGCACCATGGTAGTAGTAATGGGGTAAGAATATTGATTTTTTTAAAGAAATGTGAGGCATGTTATAGTACTACAGTAAGACTAAAATAGTTAACAGCTGCTAGCTGATGTTAAAATGAGATGTTGAACTAATTTCTTTAGAAGGATGTATTCCTAATGAAGTGGGACCTCTGATAGATTTGAGTGATTTACATTCATTTAGATTCATTATGTGCATATGCTTGCAAATCATATTCTAGAACTATGAGAAAAGCTATTTGGCATACTAAAAAGTCTAGTGAAATCCTGTCTGTCAGAGGTAATTTATGCAGACTTTAATACTGTTTTATTTGAAGAATGAGCTGTTTAATGAATGGATCAATAAAATTTCACCAAAGTAAACCATTCAATCAAAACTAATTATATGTTTGTGAGGCATGATAAAATCATTTTAATATGTGAAACTGTGTGAAAAGGATATATTTTTATAACCTGGTAAGACGTTTATGACCATAGGCTCTGATTTAAACAAAATGTAATCAGCAGCCTGTCTTTGTAATAGAGATTTTTGTTCTTATTCTTAGTCTGTATTTCCTCTGTGTTATGAAAGCTATCTTCCAGACAGATCTGTGGCTACAAGACCAATGCAGTGGCTGGAATTGAAGTTGTACCATTTACATTTTGAATTCTGGTTCCAACAACTGTTAGCACTATGACTTTGATAATGTTAAATTCTTTAAGCCTCAGTTTATCCACTTATAATAACCTATTTAATTTATTGGGTAGTTGTGAAGATCAAAAGAGTAATGCCCATAGAGCCTTTAGCGTAGCCCACAGGATTTAGGTAATTATTAACCCTATGGCTGTCATTAATTAAAACAGATTTTCAGCACTGTGTTTTCTTAGACTAGAAGTATAAGTCCAATAAGTATACCACTTCAGTTCACATATCTCTGAACCATCAACTGTGAGATTTCAGTTTTCAAACTATACACATTCTAATGGTCAAGAAATGTGGGTAGAAAAAAAGGTTTCTCTTAATCTTGGATTGTGATGCAGTGCTTGATGTTAACATTGTTGAGTTCAGTCTTTCACATTTGACATGAAAGCAGAAAGGGGTTGTACTGGGGGTGGAAGAGGACAAGGAAGGTCAGGAGATGGGGGAGAAGGAACAGAACAGGGTCCCATGAGCCAATTCTTTATAAAAATGTTTCAGTGGTTAAATGTGCTTACTTGCAAAGCTTGCCAGCTGGGTTTGATTCCCTAGTACCCATGTAAAGCCCGATGCACTAGGTGGCACATGTGTCTGGAGTTTGTTTGCATTGGCAAGAGGGCCATTCATTCTCTTCTCGCGGCTACTTTTTGTTAAGATCCCATTTAATATTTGAAGAAATCACTAACACAAATATATTTTTAAGTATTTATTTGAGAGAGAGAGAGACAGAGAAAGAGGCAGATAGAAAGAGAATGGGCACACCAGGGCCTGCGGCCACTGCAAACAAACTCTAGATGTATGCATTACCTTATGCATCTGCCTTATGTGGGTCCAGGGAAATTGAACCTGGGTCCTTTGACTTTGTAGGCAAATACCTTAACCACTAAGCCTTCTCTCCAGCCCCACAAATGTATTGTTGCTTACAAAATAAAATATATTTATAATATAAAAAAGAGAAAATGCTATAATGAAACTCTTACTTTGAATAGCATTTAAAAAATAAGCAAAAATAGGGCTAGAGAAATGGCTTAGTGGTTAAGCACTTGCCTGTGAAGCCTAAGGACCCCAGTTCGAGGCTCGATTCCCCAGGACCCACATTAGCCAGATGTACAAGGGGGCGCACGCGTCTGGAGTTCATTTACAGTGGCTGGAGGTCCTGGCGTGCCCATTCTCTCTCTCGCTCTTTCTCTGCCTATTTCTCTTTCTGTCTGTTGCTCTCAAATAAATAAAAATGAACAAAAAGTAAGCAAAAATAAATGAATATTTTTAAAACAGTTAAGGATTTGAAAAAATCCTAAATACAAATATGAAGGCGCCTACCACTCACAATGAGCTACTTCTAACGCTGATCCATTGCCCTTAGTATAAACATTTCGAACATAATTATGATCCTTGTCTGACCTCAAGGAGTTTTTGTTCTCTTGTATTATCTTCTTCCTCTGAGAACTTAGCTCCAACTATAAATTTTCTCTTCCGACATTATATATACTCACTGGGGATAGTTCTCCTTCCTTACCTCCCAACCACCAAGCAGCCTTGCGTCTCATCTGTGTTCTTCCTGCTAGTCCAGTGACTTCTAAAGTCTGTAGCTTCAAATTCCCTTTCTGCCTATTCTTACCAGCCCTTTTCTGTCTACTGCAAATGCTTGTATATCATTTGTACTTGTTATTACTAATAATCATTAATTGCTTACCAGTCCTTCCTTGGGGAATGCAGGTCCAGTGAGGACAGGCTCTAGCTCATTTTTCCCTACCATAGTTATCATTCCAAACTTGGGAAGTCTAAGAGTTGGGGACAGGGAGAGCAGCCAGAATTGCTGTGACACGTGAGGTACATGGATGTTACCTATGCCTAGAAACTGGCAAGTTCCTCTCAGTATGGGTAAAACTCAGGCCTCACAGGTGCTAGCACCAGTAAGTATTTTGTTGCGGGGGACTTTTGTGTACAAATACGAAATCCCTCACTGTGTCTTTGCCATGTGTGTTCATGTGACTAGAGGTGATGGCTGCAGAGGAGGAGACAGGCCTGTGTTGAACCTGTTCAACCTTTCCAGTCCAGTTTAAGGGTATGTGTGGGAGGGGTGTGGGTGCAAATACTGCATGCCTATGTGTATGTCTGAGGACGGATCTACAAGATATTCCCCGTGAGAGTATGAGAGAGAAGTGTAATAGCTCTTTCCAGAACTGCTTCAGGTTGCTGTATTGAGGGCAGAGTGAATCTTTGTGTACAGAGGCACACAGCATGTTAAATTGCCATCGGTGTGTTATTTCCATCGACTGGGCTGTCTTTAAGCAAAATAAGTCTTTGGGATCTTTAGGGGCATTACATGAACAAAAGCCAGTTGAAAAAGAAGACAGCACTAAATCCTTTCAGAAATGAACCCTCAAGAATATGTAATATTTGAAATTTAATAGCTCAATGACTTGGGAAGCTGATATAATTTGCTAACAATCCAATATAAGAGTTTGAAGCTAAGTAATTCCCCGAATGCACTTAGGTTTATAAGCTTAGAAGATTTTGCTAAATATATGCCTTTATTTCTGGATATTTTAAGTCAGTTAAATTTGATTATAATTTTTTCCTTCAGGTAACATTCTCACAGCAAATGTTATAAATTTTGAATGTAAATGAAAAACATTACATAGACTTGCATCACTGCTGAAAGTATGCCCCTAAGTACATTTCTTCCCTTTTTTATTATTTTCTTGTGCTTTGATAGGATGTCTTAAAATTATTTTATCATTTTCCTTCTAAAATATTCATCAAGATCTGTGGATATTAGTGTGAATTTGAGTCTCTAGATGAGATGGTAGATCATAAGTGTTAGAAAACAATTGCTTGAAATTAGCTGAGCATTAGAGTAGAATTAGTCTTAGGTTGATGGTAAACTATGTGAAGTATTTCCCTTGGATTATTGGGCCTGGATACTTGTGACCCTCCTTGGTCCTTCTATACCCTGAACCAACAAGCAAATGAAAAAAAAAAATACAGTAACAAAAAACAAAGGCTCTGAGTGACCTGTTAAATATTGATATACCTCAATTTTTATTTTCTATTTTAACTTTCTATTGACAGTTTTTTAATATTTTTCAGATGCATTTTAATCATAGTCTCCTCTTGTCCCTTTCTCTTGCCCATACCCCTCCATATTTCTTTCACTGAACCCCTCTCTCTATCCCAATCTTCTATTTGATGTCTATTTTGACGTCTTTCTTAATTTTATTTTTGCCTCCCTTTATTATCTATGACAATGCGTTGATGGGCCAAATATTGCAGAGGTAACGATAGCCATTTAATTTTTCTGCAATGCTAGGAATTGAACCCAGGTCCTTATGCACACTAGATAAGTATCCCATCAGAGAGCCTCACCTAAGCCTCTGTACCTCAGTATGAAAATGTGTTCATGTTCCTTCTTGATGAACTTAAATTCTATATACCCCAATAGAGGATTATGCAAAAGAACTTCTTAAGTGAATGTTGTTGCAAAGGAATACTGGGCTGGAGAGATAGATGGCTTGGCAGCCAAGACACTTGCGGGCAAAGCCAAAGAACCCAGGTTCGATTCCCTAGCACCCATGTAAAGCCAGATGCACAAGATGGTGCATGCATCTAGAGTTTCTTTGCAATGGCTAGATGTCCTGGTGCACTCTTTCCCCCTCTCTGTCTGCCTGCCTTTCTCTCTGTCAGATTAATAAAAATATCACTGAAGCAGACCCAAAATGAACCCAACATAGCTCAGGGAAATTTTGCTGAAGAGATGGCAGAAAGAATGTCAGAGCCACATGTTGGGTCATGATACATAGAGACATTTCTCCTACCCATAATTGTGGGCTACAATGCATGAGCCATATACCTCAACAAGGAGGGGCCAGGGGGAGGGGGTAGGACATGGACGAGCTTAACAATGGTACCAACTTGACTGTATTCACTTGAGTACAAAACTAATTAATAAAAAAAATAAAAAATAATATGTATCATATAAATATATAAAACAAAGTTATATTTACATATGTTTTCTAAAAAATAATCAGTGAATAGTTTCTGAACAACATATAATTTTTATAAGCTGAAGTTTTTTTTTTAATTTTTTTTATTTATTTGAGAGCGACAGACAAAGAGAGAAAGAGGCAGAGACAGAAGAGAGAGAGAGAATGGGCGCGCCAGGGCTTCCAGCCTCTGCAAACGAACTCCAGACGCGTGCGCCCCCTTGTGCATCTGGCTAACGTGGGACCTGGGGAACCGAGCCTCGAACTGGGGTCCTTAGGCTTCACAGGCAAGCGCTTAACCGCTAAGCCATCTCTCCAGCCCAAGCTAAAGTTTTTTATTTAAAACATCTGGTTAGCAAAGGAGATATAAAATGTGCCCATAACTTTTAGAATCCTGATCTACACTGCTGTCTATTTTCCACTCCCTAGTATTGAGAACATTTGAATCTGCAAATTACTTATGATCACATCTAACACATTGAAAAAGTTTGTCTTAATTTTATACCTTTGTCGTCTTTAACTGGTATCTGACCACACACAAAAAAACGTATTTTCTGAAGTATGAGGGATTTTAAAGGAACATCCAGATATAAAGTGAGCAATATTATGTAGGGAGGGTAGGCACTGAAAGATACTCATACATGTCTTTTGCCCCATCATTTGAAAATAGAGCATCTCCCTAAATTTCATCTTTCTTATATGCTGAATCACCTCAATTTTAGCACTTCACTACTTTCTACTAAAAGATTTTCTTCTAAAAGCCAATATAAATTTTGTCTATAATAAAGATATTATGATGATCCAGTAAGTGGAAAGTAGACTATAACAAAGTATAAAAAATTAAGGACTGGTAGAAAACAGAGGGCTCTTTCTTTTCCATTTTAACATCTAACCATGTGATCTGGATCTCAGTAATTTATTAAAACATACAATTGCAGCTTTATACTGTTATGTCAAGGGAACTGTAAAGATTTTATATTGAAGACATTTTGTGTTATTTCATTTTAATTAAGTTATTCAAATAATACTTTTATCATCTAATTTGAAAGATGTTATTACAGAATGTGCTTATAATACATGTTATTATATACATACATATATACATATGTATATTTTACATGTAAGTTTATATACATACAATTATAGACAAAACACAGAATTTTGTATAGGGAAAAATATTTCCTATTTCTCTTCCTATTTTTAATTTTTTTTAAGTTTTTAGTTTTATTTATTTATTAGAGACAAGGAAATAGAGAGAGAGGGAAAGAAAAAATGAATAAATATGGGCATGCCAGGGTCTCTAGCCACTGCATACAAACTCCAAATACATGAGCCACCTTGTGCCTCTGGCTTACATGAGACCTGGAAAATCAAACCTGGGTCCTTAGGCTTCGCAGGCAAGCACCTTAACCACTAAGCCATCTCTCCAGACCTCACTGACTCACTGGAATATATCCTTTTAGAGGTTCTCTATACATTGACTTGTTTACAACTTAGCATTTTAATTTTTGCATTTTTATTTATTTGTTGGAGGGAGGGAGGAAGGGAGAGAGAGAGGGAGGGAGAGAGGGAGGGAGGAAGGGAGGGAGGGAGAGAGAGAGGGAGGGAAGGAGGGAGAAACAGAGAATGGGTGTGCCAAGTCCTCTAGCCACTGCAGATGCACTCCAGACACATGTGCCACCTTGTGCATCTGGTTTATGTGGGTCCTGAGGAATCGAACCTGGGTCCTTTGACTTTGCAGGCAAGTACCTTAACCACTAAACCATCTCTCCAGCCCCACAACTTAACATTTTAATGATAAGTATTGGACTTATTTTTCCCATGCTAAGCAGATATGCCCTTTAAACCTGCTTTGGTTCCCATTGTTTTCATATGTTTATGGTGTCAAGACATATCATACCTTTTCAGCCCATTAGTGTTTTTTTTTTTTAATGAAATGGGGCACCCTAATACTTAGTGTATATATACTTGTAATTGTTATAGCCTCTTGATGAATTATTCCCTTTATTACTGTGTACTGGCCTTTATTATTCTAGTTTTGGTTTGCGGTCCACCTTGTTAGATATCAGAACACACTGAGCTGTGTTTCTAGGAGACAACAGACAGTTGGATCTAGTTCTTAAATCCAGTCAGCTGGTCTGCATCTCCTTAAGTGATGAGTAGGGGCCACTGGCATTTAAAGTTATTATTGAAGGTTTTACTGATTTCTGTGGTTTTATTGGTTGTTATTTTGGTTGGTTGGATTATTTTTTATTTTCATATATTTAATCTTGAAATTACTGGAGGAGTAAACTTCCATCAGAATTGATAGTATCACTAGAGAGGCTCATAGTAGGATTACAGGTTCAAAGCCTGCCTAAGGCTACAGAGTGAGTTTAGCCTGAGCAACTGAGACCCTGTCTCAAAATGAAAAAAAATATGTAAATATACATAAGAAAAATACCCTGAATTCATGTTCAACTCTCCAGATCCCACATAAGCCAGATGCACAGTGATGCAAGTGCACAAACTCACACATGTGCACAAGGGGTCGCACATATCTGGAGTTTGATTGAGGTGGCTGGAGGCCCTGGTGCACCAATTCTCCCTCTCTCTCTCTCTCTCTCTCTCTCTCTCTCTCTCTCTTTCACACACACACACACACACACTCTCTCTCTCTCTCTCTCTCTCTCTCTCTCTCTCTCTCTCTCTCTCACATTAAAAAAAAGGAAGAACCTTCAAAGACATATTATGGTTTTGTGTTGATATACAAACATAACCTGTATGTCGAAGGGTTGCTTAAAGTATAATTTTAGCAGTTCTCAGGAGAGAGCGGATCATTGCCTATAGTGTGCCTATCCCATCACTGTGGGACTTCACGGCCAGACACTGCCTGTGGATTTATGTCTCATATTAAACTCTGAAAGAAATGCCAGATGATTGATTTGAACAAAATGGGAAATGCCTTGCCCAACAAGAAGCTCATGTTCATCCGTCCTCTGCGGTAGTGCATGGAGAGTTGAAGGTGATGCCCCGATTCAGTATGAAGTGTTTCCCCTTGGTCAGCTTCTCTTCATCCCCTGCCTTCACCTATTTCCCATGCTGAGTAATTACTGAGACATCTGATAGTTAATAGCTAAAAATCCAAAGCCCTAAAGCTCATTATTCTGTTTCCCTGTAGCTCACGGGGTATGACTCTGTAAAGGGACTCTGACCACACTGCTAGGCTGAGTGTAAAAGCTGTACACAGGCAGTCGCCAGTGTCTGGATTTGGCACCTACAGTAATGGGTACAGGCTCTGTAATTATGTTCTTTGGATATTGCACCATAATTATTCTGCTTATTGTGTCTTTAATTCTACAATTTGCAGTTGTCCTCACTTGGTGACAAGGACCTGAGACGGTGCCTTAAAAATGAATCAGGATTTTGCCAAGGGGAGAGAAGGGGGTTGCCAAAAATAATGCCCATGGAAGCCTGGGTTCCTGCAATTATTTGAAATTCAAGAGCATAAGGACTGTGTCTTTGTGACCCTCTCAGCCTTGTTGGCCATAAGCCCTAGAAATGAGGAAGGAGGCATGGAGAAAGGGTGATGGCATTGGTAAGGAATGGAGCCACAGACGCCCTTGTAGACCTCTGCTTGCATCCTAAAGGCCCAAACTGTGTCCCCTGACCACCTCTAGCACCAATGGAAGCTCGGAACTTCCTTGTTTAGGTACATTAACATAATGAATAAAATTGAACTTCTCTGGGTTTGAGATATTTTAGCAGTTTCTGCCATAGTTTTTCATGAGGTCTTAAGCTCCATATAGAAGTGACTTCTTTTAGTAGATGCTACAAAGAAACTGTGTGTGTGTGTGTGTGTGTACATATACACATATACATATATATGTGTGTGTGTATATATATATATACGTATACACACACACACACACATTCTTCACTGGTTGACATTGTGGATATGTTATTAGTCCCACTAAAATATTGCCATCATAAATGTTGTTAAGATTCATGTGAAATTCTAATGAGAAGTGAAGGAATGAACAAAACATCTGGCCAGCACCTGACACATCAACACCCATGCTATTAAGAGTTATTAATAACTGAATGTTATGATTTGTAGCTTGTTAGGAGTGTGATCCCCAAAGGGTTGGAAGCTTGGTTCTCAGTGTGAAATCTGTAAAAGGTGGACCTAGTGTAAAGTGACTAAGGGACAGAGACATTGTCCTCGGATGAGATGGGTACTGATTTCCAGAATGAATTGTTTTTTCATGAAAGCAGAGTATTATAAAAAGAAGCATATCCACCCTTGTAACGCTCTGGCTTCCAATCCTTCACTGAGAACTTCTCCATCATATCCATGATACAGCCAACAGGTCCCTCACCTATAGTCAGACAGATGCACTCACGAAGCTAATCTTGGGCTTTCAGGTCTTCAAAGTGCAGGCCAAATAAACCTCATTAAAAAAAGTAAACCAGGGCTGGAGAGATGGCTTAGCGGTTAAGTGCTTACCTGTGAAGCCTAAGGACCCCGGTTCGAGGCTCGGTTCCCCAGGTCCCACGTTAGCCAGATGCATAAGGGGGCGCACACGTCTGGAGTTCATTTGCAGTGGCTGGAAGCCCTGGCGCGCCCATTCTCTCTCTCCCCCTCTATCTGTCTTTCTCTCTGTGTCTGTCGCTCTCAAATAAATAAATTAATTAATTAATTAAAAAAAAAAGTAAACCATATTTCTTTGTAAGTAACTAGCTACAGGTATGGAAAATAGACTAATACATTCAGTAAATGATAGCTGGTTAATAATTAAATGTGAAGATAGTCATGCACATTAAATAAAATAACTTATTTTTAAGGTACATACGATGTATACCATATTTAGAGATTTCTCAAATCACAAAGAACAGAAATTATTCTTTATAATTACCTATGCAAAGTTTTGTATTTCTGTACCAAAGCTTTCTTTAAAAATAAAGAATGGAGGGCTGGAGAGATTGTTCAGTGGTTAATGTACTTGTGTGCACAGCTTAATGACCTAGGGTTCAATTCCCTTATACCCACATAGAGCCAGATGCACAAAGTCGTGCATGCAACTGGAGTTTGTTTAAAGTGACTGGAGATCCTGGCATGCCCTCATTCATTCATTCATTCATTCATTCATTCATATTCTTTCTCTCTCTCCCTTGCAAATGAATAAATAAAATAGATAATAGAGATACATGTTAAAATTATTTCATAAGACTGGATCTCTTACTCTTTTGTGGGTGCAGAGCAACCTTGGAAAACAAAATATTATGGGTTAGATTTTAAATAGAGTAAATGTCTGCTGCCCAGGATAACAGGTGTTAACATGTCTCTAAAGGCTGAAGACAGTCTAGAAGATTGTGCCATGACTTTCCAGTGCAACTTCACACTGTACATATGTTGCTGTCAACCCAGCCATCCATGGCTTTTCATTTTTATTTTAATACCCAGCATTGTTCTTCAAAATCATATAAAATATTGAGACACTAAGTAACAATATGTGTTAGAATCATATGCAACACATATTACATATCCTCATGACATACTTTTTCAAAACAAGAGATCATATTTAAAAACAAGAACTTCATCATGTCAAGCTTTTAGTCCTTGGAAGAGTTATCCACATCCAATTTTCAAGACGAATTGCAGAGAAAAAAACAATTTTAATGGGAGCCTTGAAAATCATAATTATTAAGACTAACATAACATTTCAATTTTATGTTTACTTATCTTTCAGAAGCACCATTCCTCATCTCTGACAGTTTCAAAATACATACATATACAAAATCAGGCACGTAAGAAATAAGTTGAATAATACTCAAGTCAAACGGTTGAAAATATTTTTTTTTACTTTCTATTGACTATTTTCAGACATGAACATAATGTATCCTGATCATAACTCCCTCCCAATGCCTTCTTTTGTCCTCCCCACCCACCCCTGTCCCCGTTCCCCCAAAGTCTTTCTTCTTTCCAAAGAGTCTCTCTTCTACTTTGAGATCTTTTATTTTTGCCCTCCTCCATCATGCCTGTTGAAAGGTTGATGGACTCACTATTGTACAGATATCCACAGTGTCTCAGGCGTCATGAATCCAACGACCACTTCATGTCTGGTAGCATTCCACGGTTCTCCTCATCCTCTGGCTCTTACATGTTCTCGGTGCCCTCTTCCCCAGTGTTCTCAGAGCCTGGGAAGACATGATCGAAATGTGTTACTTAGTGCTAAGCATGCTGTCCTGTCACTGACACATAGCACTTTGATGAATCTGAGTATATTGCCACCTGCGATATAGAAACAGAAGCTTCTCTGACCAAAGTTAAGGGCATCACTAATCTGTGGGCACAAACATAAATATTTAGAGGACAATTTTGTGGGCATATCATATCCGTTTAGCAAACAACCATAGTAACTTTCCCCCTTGGGACAAGGACTGCCCCAGCAATAGGCTTTTTTTGTTGTTGTTGTTCTTTTTTTTTTTTTTTTTTTTTTCTTTGAGAGGGACAGACAGAGAAAGAAAGAGGCAGAGAGGGAATGGGCGCGCCAGGGCCTCCAGCCACTGCAAATGAATTCCAGATGCGTGCGCCCCCTTGTGCATCTGGCTAACATGGTTTCTGGGGAATCGAACCAGGGTCCTTAGGCTTCATAGCAAGCACTTAACCACTAAGCCATCTCTCCAGCCCACAGTAGGCTTTTTTGTTTTGTTTTTAAAATTATATTGACTTCCTTATGCTCTAAATATTATAAAGAACAAATATATTCATATAGCCATAAGATACAATTGAAAATAAATTCTTACAATGAGCAAGTAATTTTTACTTTTTATTAGGTAGGTTTTCAGTACCAGGAATGAATGGGCTTCAAATTCGATCAGAGCAGTTTGAGTTTTGTTTTTGTTTTTCCTTCCTATGGTGCTGGAGATTGAACACAGAATGCCTTGCACTTGCTACTCAGTAAACCACTAAGCTAATCTCCAGCCTTTATTATTTGACTATTTAAGATGGGATTGCACTAAGTTTTCCAGGTTGGCCTTGAATCATCTCTGTAGCCCAGTCAAGCCTTGAACATGCCATCTTCCTGCCTGAGCCTCCTAAGTAGTTAGTCTGTTATAGACCTGCCCCTTCCAGGCTTAGTTGTGCTTGAATTTTTGATATTCTTTTTGAATACTGGGGGAAAAAAAAAGTAGATCTGGACTTTTAACCAAATTACAGACTTCTGGGATAAATGGGTCCATCATCCTGGGCTTGAATAGAGTAAGCTTTGCAGGAACAAAATCCTCAAATATGCCTACACTATTTATCTATCTGACATGATGTGTGATTGTTGATTTTGTGTATGTATGTGTTTCAAAACTGTCAAAGACGAGGAAGAATGTTTCTGAAAGGTGTGTGAACAAAAATTGAAATGTTACATTAGCCTCAATAATTATGATTTTCAAAACTCCCACTAAAATTTTTTTTTCTCTGCAATTCATCTTGAAAATTTGCTATGTATAACTCTTCCAAGGATTAAAAGTCCACCTTAATGAGGATGTTTGTTTCATTATGATCTCTTGTTTTGAAAAAGTATGTCATGACTAATTGTATATAACATGTAATTTTGTATAGTATACAATATGTAATATATGTTGTATCTGATTATAAAGTATATTACACATATTCAATAACTTTTATACTATCTCAATATTTTGTATAATTAAAAATGGATCTTAAAAATAAATGAATAACATCATTCAGTGCATCATTATGTTTCCATGTTAATGTAATCACAGAGTTCATACAAGAATGGCAAATGTGATGTCTACTTTCTATAAAAGAATAATTGAAGTACCAAAAGTATGCTAAGACTGTTAACACAAAGGCCAGAGGAAGAATGGCAAAAAAAAGAAGGGGCCTTCGGCTGGAGGGATGGCTTAGTGGTTAAGGCACTGGCCTACAAAGCCTAAGGTCCTAGGTTCAATTCCACAGGACCCATGTAAACTAGATGTACAAGGTGGTGCATGAGTCTGTAGTTTGTTTGCAGTGGCCAGATGCCCTGGTGCACCCATTCTGTCTTTCTCTGTCTGTTCTGCCTCTTTCTCTTTCTCTTTCTTAAATAAATAAAATGAAATAAACAATACCCAAAAGCCGGGTGTGGTGGCGCACACCTTTAATCCCAGCACTTGGGAGGCAGAGGTAGGAGGATCACTGTGAGTTCTAGACCACCCTGAGACTGCATAGTGAATTCCAGGTCAGCCTGAGCTAGAGAGAATCCCTACCTCAAAACAATAACAACAACAACAACAACAAAAAACCCGAAGTCTTTAAAGGGGGTGGCTTGGAAAAAGACTCAAGACTTGTATCTGTGCCATCATAAATATGCCCTTGTTCTCTTCTTCTCGAATGTTCTTGGCCTGCCCATGATTGCTTTATCTTTTTCTCAGGCTATAGATCAGCAGGTACTCCTCCATACACGCCTTCTCCAGACACATTCTCTGACTTCCTCACCTTCTCTGCACACACGGCGCATGGCTGTTCCGCCAGCCTGTGTGTATGTCTTTTGGTAATCATCATGAGTTAAAGTGTTTGTCTCCCTACTAGACAGAAGACATATTATGCATGACACTTCATAAGAGAAGCTGGTTGTAACTCTTGTTGGGGAAGTTGTCAAGGCTTTGGGGTAGAGTTCTATAATTGTTCCCAATCCCTGTGCAGAGATTGTTTTGACTTGGCTAAAGACCATGTAAGTCTTAGGCAATAGAGCCAGAGTTAGAACCCAGGACTCTTCAGCTCCAAAATCTTTCCCATTGATACCATACAGGCCTGACCAAAAGTGAATTATTATGAAAGCCCAACCAGTGTTCACCAAGGGCTGAAAGCCACTTAGGGCATCCTGCTCTTGGAGGATGCCGTATCCAGCCTGGTGGTCAGAGCAACCAGTCATAGACGGTGGGAACCTCGAGGGCTGCTCTCTGATCCTGGAGCCCAGGAGCTTTAAGTGAAAGCAGCTGTCTTGTAACATGCTCTGTGTAACTCCTGAGTGGCATGCCAAAGTACCTCTTCAAACTTTAAGTTTAAATACAGATCGTGGGGCAGAGTTTTACGTTGGAACTTCCAGAGAACATTTGTAAAAGTTAGTGTCTACTTAATACTTCAAGTCTTGGACTCCATCCAAAAGAAAGAGTTTCAGATATTTTAAGGGGAAAAAATGCTTAAAACATTAACTTCTAACATTAAATTGATGCAGAAGTAGATATTGGAGAGTACCTCATCCCCTTTTGTTTTGTCCTTAGTTTGTAGAGAAAAGATTAGAGTTAATGAAAAGATTCAAAATTGCTTGATAATTATTCAGCATTTATTAGTTAGAGTATATTAAGTTTTCTGCTAATGAAGAATAAATTTTACTTTATGGAGTATATTAAAATGGTCTGTTTTGTGATTTCTATATGAATTTAAAGCATCTTTTAGTACCTTCAATATTTTCTAAGGAGCTAGCTTTATGGGAACTTGCTTCTGGGGACTCATCCGTTTTTGTCCCTATGTTATCATTTCAACGGAGAAAAATCAAATCATGCTATAAAAGTTGTGTATGTTTTTGTAGTTTAATGAAATTGTTCTTTTTAACTTACTTAGCTATGGAATGAAAATAAGAGTTTTTTGCAGTTAGAAAAATCAATTTAGGTTTCAGTTACTTTTCTGATGTTTTAGTGAAAGACATTTGGTTATATACAGCATTGATGGTGATTTAGATATACAAGGATTGGTTGGACATAAATTTTTCTCAAAATGCCTTGAACTTCTAATGAATAAAATGAAGAAACTTTGCCCCAGGGAAGACATAACCAATTAAAGTTTTATTACTCATAAGTACTAACATATGGATTTTTAGTCTCTGTTTATATATGCAATTTCTTTTACATGCTGCTTTATATTTACATGACGTATCGTGAAATAACGCGTCTGATATGTTCAGTACAACTTCGGCACTGTGATTGTTCCAGAGGGCTGAGAAGTTGCTTAAGACTCAAGACTGTTTGGTTTTGGACATTTGGAACAGAAATCCGTCTAAAGTAAATTGTCTGTGACCCTGTCTTCTCACATAGATTCTACTGGCCAACACAAATCCTTGACGAATGAGGGAACTGGAGTTTACTGTCCACTTCTTGGGAGCTTAGCAGTGTTTGTTAAGGGTAACAGACACAGGTCAGTGTGCCTGGGTCACTACTGACTCTGTCCACTTGGAAGTTCGTGGAGAGCAAGATTAGCATTTTTAATTCCTGGCACATTTACCATGACACATGGTCAATGAATTTACTGGAATGAAAGTAACTATTATGCAGAAATATGAAGATGAAGTGGCACACTGAATTTTGCCATCATAACCAATCACCTTGGATTGCTGGCACTGCTGCCTGTTGGTGGGTGAGGGAGGCTGTCATCTTATCTAGCTCATATAGTTCAACCTAAACACCATCTTCCCTGTCGTGGGTTTGGAATGTTTAGTTGAGCATGGCGCAGTAAGATGTACTGTGAGAGACAGATACTCTGCGCGCCAACCCGTTCCGCGGGTAAACTGGGTGTCATCTCTTTGAGCTGTTTTCACTCCATCCTGTCTGCCGTTTGCTTCAGTCTTTTCTTAGGGAATGGATCAGTGGAGGCTGGGCTCATCTCATGGCCCAGTTGAAACTCTCCACTCCTAGTTGCTATGGTCCCCACTTGGTTGGGACCTTTAACTGGTGCCAAGTTTCCAAAACGTGCAGCGTGAGGATTCCACAGTGGCATAGCTCACTGTGCCCTGAGATCCCAGCCTAATAGGAAGAGAAGCCTCAAGCCCAGGCATACAGCTCTTTGCAGAATTATATTTTCTCTTAAAAAGGAATGCCCCTTTAGAATATATACATAGTATAGTCACATCTATTTTAATGAACTATTAGAAGATACCATGAGAATCTTTTTTTAATTCTTTGTGTGTGTATGGGTACACATGCATGTGTGCATAGAAGCCAGATGTTGACATTGGGGGTGTCTTCCTCAGTCATCTTATTTCCTGAGACAGTATCTTATCTGAGCCCACAGCTAGTCTAGTTAGCCAGCTTGCCCTAGAGATATCCTTTCCTGACCTCTCTGGAGCTCTGGGATTCCAGGCAGGCTGCCACGCACACCTGGCATTCCCATGGGTGCTGGTCCTTACGCTAGCATGGCAAACACTTTATCTACTGAGCCATCTTCCCAGTCCACCAAAATGGTGAGAATCAGTCTCTCTGTCTCTGTCTGTCTCTCTCTCTCTCTCTGCCCTGCCCAGTGTTTCTTTCTCTTTCCCTTTCCCCCTTGTCCCTCTGATTCCTTCCTTTCCTCCTCTTCCTCCATCCACATATACAAACACTGCTAAAACATTTTCTTTTTTAAGTATTGCCCACCCCATTCATTGATTACCTGTAACTGTCAGAATTTTAAGGATGAGCAACGTGTGGTGGCAAACACCTTTAATCCCAGCATTCAGGAGGCAAAGGTAGGAGGATTGCCATGAGTTCGAGGCCACATAGTGAGTACATCATGAATTTCAGGTCTGCCTGGGCTAGAGTGAGACCCTATCTTGAAAAAACAATTAAGGACAAGAGAAAGGATTATTTCGAAGCCACCAAACCTTGGGCTGTTCTTCTACATTCTGCTTGCAACTTGAACAAGTTTTGCTTCATCTCATCGCCCCTTCCTTTGTCATAGGCAGACACCAAATTCAACTTTTATCATTCTAACTGGGAATCTTCCCACAGCCAGACATCATTCATTGAGTGCATCTGTTTTCCAAGTTATCTCAGGCAAAAGAAAAAGAGAGAGAGAGAGAGAGAGAGAGAGAGAGAGAGAGAGAGAAGGAAAGAGGGAAGGGAGGGAAAAGAAAGCTAGAAATAAAAGGGAAAAAGAGAAAGGAAGGGTAAGAAGGGATGAAAGAAACATGCTGGGTATCAACTAATGTACTGGGAAGGCCTTTGTCTGTGTATGGTCCATTATTTAGCAACCCAGAGAACGAGTCCTTATACAGTGGCAGGGACATTTACAAAAGGGAAAGGGGACAACGTGAAGGCCTTCCTGAGGCACAGTCTCTGGAATACAGCAGATTTGTTTTTGTTCTACTGGGCAAAAAGAAAAAGTCTCACAGGGCTACAAAGGCATAAGGGCTATGGAGGTAAACCCCTGTACAAAATACTAGGGCCATGTTCTCTTGTTTGTTTTTATCTACTTATTTTTTGCATGCATGTGATAGTACATGCAGTGTGATATATGTGATATATGTGTGGTGTATGAACATGCATGTGCCAATGTGGTGCCCCTGGGCACTCTCCTGTAGTGCCCCATGGGCTTGTCCGAGCCCAGAGGAGAAATTCAGGTCTCCCTCTTCATCGCTTACCTGCCTTGTGTTTTCCTTGCTGTGGGGTACCTTGCTGATTCACTTGCTGAATCTAGAACATGCCATTTGTGAGTCCCGGGGATTTTCTAGGCTCCACTCACACAGCAGGACTGGGGTTGCAAGCATGCATGGGCACACCTAGCTGTTTAACATGGGTCCTGGAGATTTGAACTCTCAATCCCTCATGTTTGTACAGGAAGTTCAGTTAACTACTGAGCCATCTCTCCAGCCTTGTGGCCATGTATTTTAAACCATCACCTTACCATTCCTTCAAAGTCTTGCAATTTAGAAGCAAAAATTATTTTTTTAAATTTTGTTTATTTTTATTAATTTATTTGAGAGTGACAGAAAGATGCAGAGAGAGAAAGAGAGAGAGAGAATATAAATATGGGCACACCAAGGCCTCCAGCCACTGCAAACGAACTCCAAATGCATGCACCACCTTGTGTATCTGGCTTACATGGGTCCTGAGGAATCGAGCCTTGAACCAGGGTCCTTAGGCTTCACAGGCAAGCGCTTAACCGCTAAGCCATCTCTCTAGCCCACAAAAATTAGTTAATGCTGCTGATTTTGTAAACTAGGGATTGCAAACAGATTGCTGAGGCCTCATTGAAATCATTGGTACCTTGAAACGAAACTAACCCAATTGTTCAAAATCAAGAGACTTTATATTGAATCATGAGTTGTATGCTCTTGAACAAAATGGAGGCTTGGTGGGCAGGGGTCATGGCTTACATCTCCGTGTCCCCAGGAGCACGAGTTAGGTATACTTCCCGCTTTAAGAAGGCTTGTCTTGTCCAGTATTCCAGTCTCCATGACTACCTGTTCACACATTCACATTGCCTGACCAGCATTGAGGCATCTGAGCCTGTGAACAGCTCATCTTCCTGCGTTATGTCAGAACCATTGGGAGCCTCTTAGGACTGAAAATTCCGTGGTTCTTCCCAAGACCTCCACTTACTACAGACTCGATGCATATGCATTTAAGCAAGCATCATGTGTATGTCTATTGTCTTCCCGTCAGTAAAGACCACTGACTTGTGATAATGTCACCACAAGGGTTAGTGGAGATAATTGAGGAATGCCTATACTTTGAACAACTTCTCTGCTGAAGTCACTATCACACTGATACCACTACTGTCCCCAAGTTCTCTGTGAGGAAAGTATGTAATGACACTAAAATAAAATAGGGAAATAAAATAGAGAAAATAGGGAAAATAAAATAAAATAATAAATTAAATAAATAAAATAGGGAAATTAGGAATTGCATTGAAAGCTGATTTTGTCTCCTGAGACTCTTATCTCTTCCATATTTAATATATATTTAATAAGTAAGAGGGCTGGAAAGATTGCTTAGTGATTAAGGCACTTGCCCGCAAAGCCTAAGGACCCAGGTTCAATTTCTCCCCAGATCCCACGTAAGCCAGGCACACAAAGGTGAGGCAGGTGCAAGGCCGCACATGCGCACTAGGTGGCGCAAGAATCTGGAATTCAGTTGTGGTGACTGAGGCCCTGGCATGCCAATTCTATTGCTCTTGCTCTCTCACTCTCAAAAAAAAAAAAAAAATCATAACTAAGAAACATCAAATTATATTATTGCTTAGAGAACCACCCGCTTCTAGTAAGTTATACAGAAGTAATTTCTATCAAGGTACCTTTTGATGTGCACCTCAATCTCTACCTGTGGAAAAATTTGTTTGAAAAGATAGGAAGGCGATGACTATGAGCCTGAACAGCTGCTAACCGCTTACAGCTTGAACTTGGTGCCTTTTACCATGAGATTAGGGTATGGCTATTAAAAAAAAAAGTAATGCTTCTTATCTAAAAGAGAGTGTATAAGCACACCAGGGCTTCTTGCCTCTGCAAACTCCAAACACATGTGTCATTAGGTGCATCTGACTCTACATAGGTACTGGGGGACTGAACCCAGTCTAGCAGGCTTTGCAAGCAAGCACCTTGCTCCACTGAGCGATCTCTGCAGCCCGGGAACTTGTTGTAAAGGGACCATGAAGCAGCTCACACCGAATCGTCTTGGATCATGCGACTCTCCTGACTATTGTAGTGAAAACTTCTGCTTCCCAGTGAGTACAATCATGGAGTTTAGATACTATCAGCTGTTAATGAATTCCTTTTTATCAATATTTATTTATTTATTTATTTGGGAGACAGAAGAAAAGAGGCAGATGGAGAAAGAATGGGCCTCTGGCCACTGCAAACAAACTCCAGATGCATGCATCACCTTGTGCATCAGGCTTACATGGGTGCTGGGGAATCGAACCTTGGTTCTTAGCCTTCACAGGCTAGCGCCTTAACCACTAAGCCATCTCTCTATCCCAAGATACAATCAACTCTTAACTGCAGGTCAGTTCTGAAGAACCATGCTGTCTCCCTTGACCTGCCACCCAGTTTCCATAGTGGAGCACCTTCCCTCTATGTAGTACACGTGCCTGGAGTAGTAAGCAAGTGCTGGGCTGGGTCCTGGGAATGCCAGGAAAACATGTGCCTCCAGACCCCCTTCCAGCTGCCACCCCAGGGAGTGTAAGGGCAACAGGAAAATGTGCAGAGAAAAGTTACAATGCATTTGCCGTGGTTTGGATGAGGTTTCCCCAAAGGAGGCCCCTGTGTTGAAGTCTTAACCTCTAGGGTGACACTGTTGTTAGTGGTGGGTGCCCACCGGAAGGCCCTGAGGTCATAGGAGTTTGTCCTCGAAAGGGATTGTGGGATTCTGGTCCCTCTGCTGTCCTCCCTTTGCGGTCCAGCCATAAGGACGTAGTTTTGCTCTGCCTTGTCTTTTCCACCATAACGTATTATGTTGCCACAGGCCCAAAGCTATACGGGGAGACCACGGACTATGGCTTTGGCCTCCAAAATTGTGAGCCAAAATAAACCATCTGTCGTCGTAAGTTAATTACCCAGGTGCTGGTTAATAGTGATGGGAAGGTCACTCAACGCAATACTGTAGCTGTCCTCAGGGAATTATATTAGCTCTTCCAGAAGCAAGTGAGGAGAGCCTGATTTTAATCTTACTGGTCGTAAATATTTCAGAAAGACATTAGTTTCATGTAGTGAATTCACTGAAGATGGGGAGGTAGGCACACTATTATCTTTTCTATTTCATAGTGCAGAGCATTAATAGGAAATCTGAATTGATAATATAACCTGGAAAAGTCATGAGATGGTTTCTTTACAGTTCTGTCCACATCTCATGAATTTTTTCTGTATTTGTAAATGTATTTTATTGTTCTGCCAGAGACTTTTGGATATATTTGAGGGGGCAAGAGAGATGGCTTAGTGGTTAAGGCTTTTGTCTGCGAAGCCTAAGGACCCAGGTTCAAGTCCCCAGTACCCATGTAAGCAGATGCACAAGGTGGCACATGCATCTGTAGACTGTTTGCAGGGGCTAGAGGTTTTGACATGCCCATTCATATTCATTCTGTCTCTCTCATAAATAAATAAAATATTTAAATATATTTAAAAGCTATGTACATTTAGTATGTGTGTTGTTTTAAATGTGAAATGCCCTTGGTTAGGCTCATATATTGAATACTTGGTCCCCAGCTGGTCATGCTGTTTGGGAAGGTTATGGAACCTTGAGAAGGATTGCTGGAGGAAGCAACTCACTGGGAGCAGGCCTTGACTTTCATAGTTCAGCATCACTTTCAGTCCCCTCTCCAGTTGACCAGCTACCTCATGCTCATGTCCCTGTACCTCCCACCATGATGGGCTGAATTTCCTCTGATTGTAAGCCAGAATAAGCCTCTGTTAAGTTGCTTCTTGTCAGGTGTTTGGTTACAGCAATAAGCAAAGTAAGTAATAATGGTATATTTGGTTAGTCATTTTCTTTCCAAGCCTCAACCCCTTTCAAGTATAGTGCACATGTTTAAATCACATATCTGATGGCAATTGCTCATTTTGTATTTAGAAAATTGTTTACCAATTTATATAAATTTTTATATGTAACTGTCTTTAGCCACAAAGATTTTTTTATTTCTTTATTGTTTTCATACACCAGCTTTCATTGTAGAGTGAAGGAGACATTTGACCTCTTGTAGACAGAAAAGGTTAAACAAAGTATTATCAATGCCAAAGGCAATATTTTCAGGAGTTATATGTGCTTTCTAAAATTGAAAAAAAATTGATTTTCCCCTGACACCTTATTGTAGCTCACTTTAAGTATATAATTCACAATTGTGGAGCAAGTATGAAATAATGAACACAAACATTTTCCTCTTTTATTTCTTATGTTTTTCTGTGTTATCATTTTGTGAAATAGGTTTTATAAGCCTTGGGATCTAAGAAGAAACTGAGGCCCTGTCTGGCTTATAAATATGTGTGGGGTATTATTTAGGTCTTCAGAAATAAAAGCAAAGAATCATTTCCTTATGTTATCAGTTCCTCTATGGGAAAGCATATTAAAATGTAGAAAAATATAATAGTATATAATTTAGCAACATAATATACAATGTGGGCTGAGAGACAATTACAGTGTTTTATTTCCCTATATTTTCCATTTTAACTGAATGCATTTTAGCAACAATTGGTTTCTGGCTGTAACATTATTTTAGCTGTTTCATAAAGCTCTATAGCAAATTACTGTGGTGTACCAGATAAAATAAATTCCTGACTTTACTCTTAAAAGTCACATTATGAACAGCCATAATTTTTTCCTTTTATTGGTAAGCATATATTTTATGTGTTTTTTTTTCCTATGCTGTCAAAATCTTAGTTCAAGATTGTTGCTTCTAAGCTTATTTTAGTGGTTTCCTCTGTATTTAAGATTAAGAGTTCATTTTATGCAACAAGCTGACCATGGCGTGCACATTTGGTTTATAGTAAGCTGATATATACAGTGCTGAATTCTAGGGTCGCATCGTCCAGTAAAAATACAGCCATTAGAATAGAAACTTTTGTGTTTTGTGCTCACACTGTGCTGGTAGTGACTGGTTTCCCTTGGCAATCTTGCCTTGTCCTCTTTTCCAGGTATCTTGGTACAACTCCTTTTCCCCCAGGAATACATTCTCTGCCTACCACCCTTACAAACATTTGAACTCCACTACTGTCTGACACCTTTTTCCTAACCTAAATCCCATTTGGCCATGTTTTGTTTTGTTTTTTTTTTTAACCTGTAAATGTTGTAATTCCACTCCAAAAAAAAAAATTTTTTTTTCTACACAAAAGACTGAAAAAGTATAAAACAGGCTGGTGTGGTGGGTCAGACTTGTAACTCCAGCAGTCAGAAAGTGAACCAAAAGGACCACAGGTTTGAGGTACCCCCAGTCTACCTAGGTAGTGTTGCAGTCAGGTTTGCGTTGCTGTCAGAAATCACCTGACCACGGGCAGCTTTTGGGGAAAAGGGGGTTTATTTTGGCTTACAGACTTGAGGGGAAGCTCCATGATGGCAGGGAAATGATGACATGAACAGAGGGTGGAAATCACCCCCTGCCTGACCAACATAAAGTAGGCCATAGCAACAGGAGAGTGTGCCACACACTGGCAAAGAGAAACTGGCTGTAACCCCCATGAGCCCGCCCCCAACAATACACCGCCTCCAGGAGGCATTAATTTCCAATTGCCATAAGCTGGGGAACCTAGCATTCGGAACACCTAAGTTTATGGGGGACGCCTGAGTTAAACCACCACAAGCATACTGTTTCATAGAAAAAATAAGAAATAATACCCCCCAACATACACCACCCTCATGGATTCATAGCTCTCAGATTTCATTATGAACATTTTCCTAAAGGAATATATACATAGGGTTCTTGATCGCATCTCCATCCTGCTTGGTGGTTTCTCCTGCTTAGCCCGTTCCTGTGTACCTGCATTGAATAGTCATGTGTTTGTGTATGTAAACGGTAATAATTCTCCATTGAAGTAGACTACCAGGTGACAGTTTTTACCCCCATTATCTGATTGTCTTTATATCGCTTCATAAGTTTTTCTCCTTAGGTTTTTAGTCTTTTGATCTTAATGCCCTGTGTAAAATTAAGATCACCATGTTGGCGGGGGGGCTAGGGAGCTAGTGCAGGGGGTAAAGTGCTTGCCCCATAAATGTAAGGATATGAACTTGGATTCCCAGCACCTACATAAAAATGTCAAGCATTGGGCTGGAGAGATGGCTTTAGCAGTCAAGGAGCTTGCCTGTGAAGCCAAAGGATCTGAGTTTGATTCCTCAGTACCCACATAAGCCACATGCACAAAGTGGTTCATGCATCTAGAGTTTGTTTGCAGTGGCTGGAGGCCCTGGTGTACCCATTCCCTATCTCTCTATCTACTTCCTCTCTTCCATAAATAATAAAAAGCAAACATATGTGTGTGTGTGTGTGTGTGTGTGTGTGTGTGTGTATGTATGTATGTATTTATTTATTTGACAGGGAGAAAGAGAGAAAGAATGGGTATACCAGGGCTCCAGCCACCGCAAATGAACTCCAGACACGTGCACCCCTTGTGCCTCTGGCTAACATGGGTCCTGGAGAATCAAACTGGGCCCTTTGGCTTTGCAGACAAATGCCTTAACTGCTAAGCCATCCCTCCAGCCCCCAAAATATTTTTTAAGCTGCCAAGCATGATGACACATGCCTGTAGTCCCAGCACTAGGGAGGTGGAGGTAAGGAATCCCTGAGGCTAGGTAGCTAGTCTAGCAGAATTGGCAAACACCAGGTTCAGTGACAGACCTCATCTCAAAGAATGAATTGTCCGAGGAAAACATTTGAGGTTGGCTTCTGGCTTCTGGCTTCCACATGCACAGGCATACATGTACACACACACCCCACACACATAGCCCACACATATCCAAACCTGCATATACACATGCATGCATTCCACACACATACACATGCAAAAACATGACGTGTAAATTTAAGAGGTGGTGACTTGATTGTAATCACCCACGAAACAAAAGAAAATGCAAGATATGTTTGCATTGATACAAAATGAAGTATTTTAGGCATGCAAATTAGATTTTAGTTCTCTTCTATACACATTCTATTCCTAAAAGTTAACCTGAGATGTTTTCTAAATTAAGGCTTTTTTTCCTATGATTATAAAGACAAAGATACCTGATAGATATCTCTCCACAAAATGGAAAAGAGCTAGTATGTCTAATGATGAAATTCAGTATATGTCTTCAAGCAGATTGAAAGAGCAAACGCTGGTAAATTTACCAAACTGCTGTAGTACGAGCAGCACGATGACATTGGGAGCTTTACCTGATCAGTCCTATGGCTGAACAATCACGGTCAAGCACCTGTCCCCTTTTCTGTCCAAGCGCAGATAGACTGAGTTCTCTCTGCAGCTTGTCACTTCTGTTCATTGCAAGCTGGATTGTTTCTGTACCATTTATATGTGTCTGTGTGTCTGTCTGACTGTCTGGGAGAGGCTCTCATTTTCATTTTCTTTTAGGAAAAACCACAAGAGCTGTTTTGGTAGATGGATATGAAACTCTGAGATTGTAGCAGTGAGTTTCTCGTTGCTGGGACAAGCCACCTGAGCAGAAGCAGCTTATTGGGGAAAAAAGGTTTATTTCAGGCTGGTAGTTTCCAGGGGAAGTTTCAGCATGGCCAAGCAGGAAGCTGAGGTGTCATAACTCCATACATCAGCTGCAGAGAGAGAACAGCAAGGGGAAGCCAGCTAGCTCTGAACATTCAGGAGGCTAAATGGATAAACAGCAAGGCCCGCCTCCAGTGACACCCCTCGTCATCAGCTCCACACTGATGGGATAACCATCCGAAAAGATGTGGTTTATGGGAAGAAGGGATTTCTTTCAGTTTACAAGTCCAGGGGAAGTTCAATCAATGGCACAAGAGGCTGCTCCTTGGTACAGACCCAATCAGAGAGAGACCACCACCGACATCCAGAGCTTACATTGCTCTCTCCATACCTTTGGGCTTGAATCAGACCTGCCCTAAAGATGCACCTTAGAGCTGGGCACCAGGATCCATACCCCAGTGACACCTCCTCAGGCTGTGTGGCTGGAGGTGCAAAATTACAAGCTCATATATTTTCTCTTTGGTTGGCTAGGGTTTTTTTTTTAATTTAATTTTTTTTATAATTAACAACTTCCATGATTGTAAACAATATCCCATGGTAATTCCCTCCCTCACCCCACTTTCCCCTTTGAAATTCCACTCTACATCATATCCCCTCCCCCTCTCAATCAGTCTCTTTTATTTTGATGTCATCATCTTTTCCTCCAACTATGATGGTCCCATGTAGGTAGTGCCAAGCACTGTGAGGTCATGGATGCCAGGCCATTTTGTGTCTGGAGGAGCATGTTGTAAGGAGTCCTACCCTTCCTTTGGCTCTTACATTCTTTCCGCCACCTCTTCCCACAATGGACCCTGAGCCTTGAAAGGTGTGATAGAGATATTGCAGTGCTGAGCATCTCTGTCACTTCTTCTCAACACCATGGTGGCTTCAGAGTCATCTGAAAAAAAGCCATCTGAAAAGAGAAGGTTCTTTAACAAAAAAATGAGAGTATCATTAATATAAGGGTATGAACATTAAGAGAAGTGCTTACTGGGCAGTTTGGTGAGCATAGTATGTACATTTAGCCAGACAGCAGAAGACATTACACCCCTAGGCTTCATGGCTACCCCTGTTGTCAGTTTTTAGTATCAGGGATGTATTCTCTTCCATGATAAAGGCCTCCAGTCAAATTAAAGGGCAGTTTGTTTCCACCATAACAGATGTGCCACTATTGCACCTATTGGCTCATTTGGCTTGGTTGCCCAAATATAAGGGCAAACTTATATTTTTAATAAAATGCCATAGTCAACGGAGCCATGCTATCCACATTCAAACTACCACATGCCCCTGCTCCAGCAAGGCTCCACCTCACAAAGGCTCTGCTGTCTGGAGACTTGATAGTAGGCTCTGAGAGACATTATAATTCAAAGCCACTGTAGAGATAAATGGTATCCCTCTCATTCAGCATCAAGTTAATTGAAACATAGAATGATTCTTGAACAACTGACATTATCACACAATATAGCCACCATCTATGAACCAGTCTTCCTCTTATAAGCCAGCATACTGCCTAGTGTCCAGCAAAAGTGATGCGTATGAATGCTGCTGTCCCTTTGTGCTTGCTTACTGTGGTTGTATGCCCCCTGTATTAGACAGCTTCAGGTTCACTGAGATGAACTTCCAGACCAGGCACAGTTATGGAGGAATGGATATTAATTAAAGCTCACAGATCCAGGGGAAGTTCCATAATGGCCAAAAGAGCTGGCCTGCCTTCTTAGGTCCAAGCAGAGAGAGAGAGGCACAAGCCAAAAAGCCAAAAGCCACATAGCACACTTTAGCAACTCCAGCTAGGCACATTTTGCCTATCTTTAGATTGAAATCTGAAACCCACCACCACACGTTAAGGTCCACCCAATGACTGCCTCCAGCCAGGTGGCTGCAGATGCAAACTACAAACAATAAAAAACTGAATATATGGGTGCCATGTCTTCGAACTACCTCAACCCTCCCCCAGTTCCTCCAAGTGAGGTCAGCTGATCTAAGGAGCCAGGGAAGCTGACCTTTCACTCTCTGTCTGCTGTAATCTGCTCCCTGTACATCATCTGCATGATTCCATGTGTTGCCGTCTATGATCATGGATCAGACAGTAACACAATATTTTATATAGTGGCTGATTTTCATCCCCCCGCCCCCCAAAAAACAATGAAATGACAATCCAGTGTTCTTTCCAACCTCTAGCTAAGCATTACTTCACGTCCTATCCCACTGTAGGTTTTTGATGTTTGGTTGATAGTATTTTATATGATGCTATGGGGTGTAAAAATGCTTTCTGTACAGTAAATTTCATGTCATTTTAAACCTAAGATGGTGGCTATCCAAGGCTGGCTCATTCTTTCAATACTTTATTGCTTTCCCAATATATTGGACTTGTATTTACTTGCCTAATATTCAAAGAAAAGGTAACAAAAACTGTGCTAGCATATAAGTTATGTCCAGAAAGCAGTTTTCTTATTTTAATAGAATTTCCAAAGGAGTCAAGAATATAAGGGAATGTGTCTACCCAGAGCTGCTGGAAGTGAGTCTGGATATGAGGAATGACTTCCGGGAAGTACAGTGTTATGAACGGGGATGGTTTAGTGAGGGGTTCCTGTTCTGGCTGTGGGCCTAGCCACACATGCTATTTGATGGTACGTGAGCAGCACCTGTAAAATGCTACTTGTTTTAAATTTTATAACTACGACATCGAAAATGTGCTGATTAGAAAAGAAAGGACTCACAAACTTCTGAGTCAAAAAGCATGTCCCTTTATTCCATGGCTGGTTGCTGTCACACTTAAATTCGCAGAGATTACCACAATCACTGACACAATTGACCTGGTCTTTTCTCAGGCTATACAACCATAATTTTAGCACTTTGTGCATTTAGGTGACTGTATTGTTACTGCCACCTGGGGGTTATTGAAAGAAGTCCCTGCTTCCAACAGTATCATCCTGGTATGTAAAATAAGCATTTGGCCACAATTGAGCAATATTTGCATTGTAGGGGTTTTTTTTTTTTTTTTCCTTTTCTCTTGTTCATGATCACAATCACTGACAGCCAGTTTACCAGTGAGGAGTAATTCCAGCTGTATGTGGCAGAGAAACTCAAGCCAAGGTGGCTCAATCAAATAAGGGACTCTCTTCCTCTACCTAGTGTAAGCACAGCTCAGGGCAGACAGGGGAGGGCCGCAAAAATATCACCAGGGCTGAGGTTGTTTCTTGACTTACATACAGCCTGCCTTTTGGCTCTTCAGCCTCCAGCCTCACACTGATCGCCTCCTGGAGTGGCAAGGTGACTCGTGTACCTCCTTGAAGAAGATTAAAAGTTTGCATAGAGATTAACCAGGGCACAAGCCAGTCATCTTTCCTTCAAGTGTTTTTCATGAAGAGAAGATGGATCCGTAGTTAAAAGTGATTGCTGTGCCAACCTGGTGACCTGAGGTTGGATTCCAGGACCCACATAAAGCCAGATGTAAGTAGCACATCTGTAACTCATCTGTAATCTCAATGCATCTATGTGGCAGGCAGAGCCAGGCTAAAGCTTGCAGGGAAGCCAGTCTGACATGAGTAGAGAGAGAAAGCAGCAAGAGAAACCTTATCTCAAAACAGGGTGCACAGCAAGGACCAACATCCCTCGGTTGTCCTCCGACCACCATACATGCTCCGTGGCACACGTGCCCTCAGGTACACATCATACACACACACACACATGCATACAAAGAAAGAATAAGCATCTATGTAAAAAGGCTTTCTAGAAGTTCCAGTGGTGAGTTCTGTTCGTATTTCACCAGCCAGAAGCGGAGAGAGGTGGACGGCCATAACTCTGCAGGGGACGGACTATGTCATTTACTGGCAGTGAGCTGCTGTTTTGTACCGAGTGGGAGTTAGATCAGGAAGGAAGAAAGTCTAGGCAGAAGGATTTCCCACGTGGTGCACACCTCCAGCAGGAGGTGTGAGGGGAGGCCCAGGAAAGGGGCTCAAATGAGAGAAGTCTGTCTTTTTTTTTAGTCATTGATTTGGGAACCGTAAGCAGTTACTATCCTATGCCCTGCCTTTGGAAAATGACCATAAGGACTTCTTAAATGACAACACTTTGTAGTGTAGGGGAAATTCTGCAGCTCCTGAGATAGAGGACTTTGGAGTCTGGCCCTGGTCCTTCAATATCTGGCATTGTTAAGCTCAACAAATCAGCTGCTGCTGCTGCTCCTTGTTCTTTTCTTTTCTCTCATTTTTTCCTTACGGTCTCCTCCTACTCTTTCCAGGGAGCTGGACTAATGATTTTGATGCCAGCTTGTTTACAGAGGCAAAATAGTCAGAGAGACCTCGTCATGAAACTAGGTGGAAAATAAGTGCTGATAGCCCACGGTTGTCCTCTGACCTCCACACATGCTCCCGTAGAACACTCCCCCCCCCATACCCACACCATTCACACACATGTGCATCGATACATACATACAAAGAAAAGGAGGGCAGAAGAGATGGCTTAGTGGTTAAAGTGCTTGCCTACACAGCGTAAGGACCCAGGTTCGATTCTCCAGGACCAATGTAAGCCAGCTGCACAAGGTGGCACAGGTGTCTGGAGTTCTTCTGCAGTGACTGGAGGTCCTGCCGTGCCTATTCTCTCTAGATATATCTGCCTCTTTCTCTCCTTGTCTCTAAAACAACTTAATGAACTTTAAATAAAAAAGAAAGAAAAGTGAGTATCTGTTTAAAGAGCTTTCCTATAGTGACTTCTATTCATATTTCACCAGAAGTGGGGGAAGCAGTGACTTCCTGGTTATCTTTGTTAATTGTTTACAGTCTGCTCAGTTTGACTGTCATTCTTGCTCTATATGCACGGCCCCATCTGGAAGCTGGTTGAGCTTAGCATTTGGGCTCATTTCATCACATACCATCATCTGGTGACTAAATACCCTTAGTTAGAAATCTAAAGATACATGTTTCATCAAGAGTGTCACCCCTGAGAGGCATGTCTGTGGCTTGGGGCTATGACTACATAAGGAGGTAGCCCTGTTCTTTTTGTGATAGTTGAAGTTTCTGTTTTGGATTATAATATTCATTGCTGTGGAGAGACGGGAAGGGAAGCTTTCACATGGTTGGGAGGAGCTTATGGCCAGGGTTCATTGGTGGTAATGCTAGAGCAGCCACTTCCCTGAGGGCTGAAGATAGAAGGAACATGGAGTGTATTTGGGCTCATGAGCACCAGGAGCATCGTGTGTGTGTGAGTGCAGAACTGGCCCAGCTTTCCCCTCCCTGGGTACTTCCAGCAGGGAGTATCTTTGGCATACCTGTGCATTGGAAATCAGCGGGTGGTTAAATGTGTGGCAATAACTTCATCTTCAGTGGCAAAATGAGCCAGAGAGGCAGCTAAGTAATTAGCCATGGAACCATGATAGGAAAGGGTGCAGGGATCTGAGAAGGTGCCCTAGCAATGCCTTCTGCCACCTTTGGGGGCTGCAGAGAGGCCTGGACAGCATAGGGTATCTATGGACTACAGATGGCACAGGAGGGGAGAATGCAGTGAGATGAAGATGATGAAGATGAGGACTCCTGTGCAATAGCTTATCAGAGATGGGATGGAGAATGAGAGAATAGGGTGTCTGTCTGCCTGCCTGCCTGCCTGCCTGCCTCTTCTTTCCTTGTTCCCTCTGAATGAAAATCAATCAATCTCCCCCCCCCCCCTCTCTGCCGTATTTTTATTCTAAACAAATATATCTTAGTGTTCAGTAGAAAGTAGTGGGTATAAAGCTTTGGTCTCTAAAGGCATTGGCCCTTGAATAAGAAAAGGCATAAAAAAAAGATTGCAGATAGGAATCTGAGCAACCTGGGGTTTCTGTGTGGAATATAAGAAGAGTCGTGATGAATAATTAACAAGTTATAGCTAATAAAATATACAGCACATTGCTTCAAACCAAAACATCCTAACTCTGCCTTAGGGATGAATGCTTTTCATTATTTTTTAATTGTTGCCAGGGTTGACCTTGGAGGTCTTTCCTGGCAGATGATTTGTTATGGTAAGGGTGAGATCACAAAACATTTTAGCACAAGCTGTCTGGCACACGGAGTTTCTTCCTGTTATGTAATGGTGATGGGATGGACAGGTCTATGTTCCTATGAATTCGCTCTTTGATTTGAATGGTAGATTTTTTTTTTTTTTTAAATCAGATTCTGTTTGGGGGAATCTCATTGTCATGGTCCTTAGGAATGTCTCTGTGGCTAGCCTACCGATTTCTCAGCCCATGTCATGCTCCTGCGTGGGCAACTGAGAACTCCCAAGTGGCCCATGGATACCAGAGAAAACATGGTTCATTTGGGTAAAATGGACATGAGAGAACATAGGCCCTTTTTCCTACTTTCAGGAAAATGGCATTCGGGGTATTCTTCCATGAGAAAGGTAGTCCAGGTTTCACACTGATGACCGGGCTATGCCATCTTGGTATCTCTTCAGTTTCCGTCGCAGTGATTAAAGAGACTCTCATTGCCCAGCGGTTGCCAGCATGCCCACTTACAGTTACGTTTGAAGTTGATGTGGAAGAGAATCGCAGTATAAAATTCAATGAAATGTTTTATTAACATAATTCCCATCTCCCCATTTCCATTGCATCTCATGAAGGGCAGATAATAGAACATTCCAATTACAGAATGACAAAAGAATAGCTTTCATCTAACAGACCAAGAAAAACCTGTTGTATTCAATTGGGGAATTAAATTTAGCAAATATCATTTCGTGTTTGCAGAGAATGTGTACTGAATCTTGACATGAGTATTAAGTTCAGGACCAGGTGGTGTTGATATACGTAACGTCAGTGGGTTTCAGGCACATGAGTGGAGAAAAATAGTTTGCATTCTGTTGATTGTACCATATGGTATGTCTTTATTTCTCTCTCAGAAGCATCCAGAAAAAAAAACATAGTAATACAGTTTTCATGATACTTTCCTCCTGACAAAGGAAAGCCAGCATGTTTTGAAATAAATGTGCAGATTTATGTTGTATCTGACACGCATAAAAGAATAAGAAATAAAATTACTGCTGAGTATTCTTCTACAAATATGAAAAACAGCAATCTAATAGCTATTGCATTGAAAATATTTCTTGCACATTTTAAATATTTTTGATAATCACAAACATGAGTTATTTATTCATCATAAATAATTAATGTTCTATTTTAATGTACACAAATATATACCAAATATAGGCTTTATAAATTGCCTCGTTCTTCCTTCTGAGGACTTGCAAATGAATCCTGGTTTTTAAAAACCAACATAATCCCTTAATTATTTCAGCAAATATGTCGATTGTTATATTCACTTATAGACCCTCTGAGGTCAAGCTGTGTCCTTGAACTATAGGGCTAATGTTGTAAGGTTAGGCTCTTTGCACCCTTTGCACTTTGGTAAGGTTGGCTTGTGTTTGGGCATGGCAGTTCCTCACCAAAAAGCTGTTATTTAACATTGATAAAATTTCATAGGCTTGGAACAAAGGGGTCAATGTTTGATTTCAGATATGTTCCAAATGTAGAAGACCCATACTTGTTAGCCAAGAGCAAGGTTATGAAATCATTTCAGAGCAACAGAAGTCGACTGGATTTCTAGACCACTCCAGATGGGAATACAAGTATGTATATCAATTTTCACTAAGTTGTCATAATTTACATGAAGGTGAAACACCTCTTTGTACAGAAGATTAATCTTCTCCGTAGTACTTTGTTTTCTTAGCTTAGTGTAGTGCCAGAATAATTCTTCAAAATTGCTGTTTGAATTCCTACATAACCATTTATTTACTTATTTATTTGAAAGAGAGAGAGAGGGAGGGAGAGATAAAGAGAATGGGGACACCAGGGTCTCCTGCCATTGCAAATAAACTCCAGACACATGCGCCACCTTGTGCATCTGGCTTACATAGGTCCTGAGGAATTGCACCTAGGTCCTTTGGCTTTGCAGGCAAGCACCTTAACTGCTAGCCATTTCTCCAGTCCAAATAACTTTTTTTTATACCACAAAATGAAACATGCAGTATACTGATGTTTCATGCTACCAGCATGTTGAACATCCATTAAATATCATATTGTGAGTATCAGTCTTTGGTCAGGTTATTTTGGAGATTATGCTGAGTGTTTTTTACTTATTGTCCATTTTATACACCATTTATACACAAGGTGGCTCAGCAGTTAAGGCACTTGCCTGCAAATACTGATGACCCAGGTTTGAATACCCAGCACCCATGTAAAGCCAGATGCACATACACAAAGTGGCACATGCATCTGCAATTTGTTTTCAGTGGCTAGAGGGCCCAGGCATGCCCAAATTCTCTCTGCCCTCCCCCACACACTTGCTAAATAAATGTGCATGTGTGTGTGTGTGTGTGTGTGTAGACAGAGAGAGAGAGAGAGAAAGAGACCATCCTTTTAAATATTTTATTTATTTATTTGAGAAAGAGGCAGGTAGAGTGAGAATTGGTATGCCAGGGCCTCTAGCCACTGAAAACAAACCAAATGCATGCACCACCTTGTGCATCTGGTTTTACATGGGTACTGGGTATTCAAACCTGGGTCCCTAGGCTTCGCAGGCAAGCACCTTCATGTCTACACCATCTCTCCAGCCCTAGACCTTCTTCGTTGTACTTGGTATAAATTATATTTGTCTGTGCTTGCAACATGGATTTGATACGATCTTCTTGGCTGTGGGAGGTGTTGAACTGAGGACCTTCGATGTGCTAGACAGGTGCTCTGCCACTCAACTATATCCCCAGCCCCTGTTGCTTTGAGACAGAACCTGGCCATGATCTCAGGCTGGCCTTGAACATGCTTTATTTTTTTTTTAAGTTAATTAAATTTATTTATTTGAGAGAGAGAGAATGGGCATGCCAGGGGCCTCTAGCCACTGCAAATGAACTCCAGACACATGTGCCACTGTTTGCATCTGGCTTACATGGGTCCTGGGGAATCTAACCATGATCTTTTGGCTTTACAGGCAAATGTCTTAACCACTAAGCCATCTCTCCAGCCCTTGAACATGCTTTATATCCCAGGTTGGTCAGAACTCACTGTGAAGCTTGGGCTGGAGATTCACCCACCTCAGCCCAGAGCTGGGGCACCAATCATCATGCCCAGCATGGATTTTAAAATATTTTCTGGGATGAAACTGAGATTTTAGTTACATACATTTCTTAAAGACAATAGAGTAGGAATTTCATATTCTTTGGTTGTGGGAGAAAACAGGTAGTGCCATTTATCTGCAATCCTACCTTACTTCTAAGATCACATACCTTTTAAAGAACTGCATAGGAACCTTTACTTCACACTTTTCTCCAAGACAGATCTGTTGATAGATAGTAGGAAGCTAGAAGCCTGTGACTGATACTGTGAAAAGTAAGTACTAAGTTGGTTACTATTTATCATATAGCATTTTTTGTGGTTTTTTTTTTTTTCTAAGGTAGGGTCTCGCTGTAGTCCAGGCTGACCTGGAATTCACTATGTAGTCTCAGGGTGGCCTCGAACTCACAGTGATTCTCCTACCTCTGCCTCCCAAGTGCTGGGATTAAAGCCGTGCGCCACCACACCTGGCTCGTACAATGTTTTTACAATGGTGTTACAAATTTAAATACCCCGAGTAGCCTATTTGATATGCACTATCATGGAAATTATAGACATTAGTTTTACGTGCTGTTGGATGCATAATTACTGCACATGTGTAATATTGGACCTTGCATGTCCTCCTCACTGGGCTACTTGAGGCATTGTGCTGAGGTAGCTTAGGAGCTGCACAGACTCATGTTGACTTCGGGTTGCCTGCTGGTAGTTTCTGTGAGCCTGGAAAAGCCACTTACCTTCTTAGTCTGTCTTCTCTATGCAGTGACTATAGTACTATGTTCTGAACCAAAGATTCAGAGTGCTCACGTGGACTTTGTGCAGCTGTCGTAAGAGCTTGACTAATATCATATATTTATTAAAAGCATGGGCTGTCTTCTTATTTTTATCTTTAGTACCTAGTACATGGTCTGGCATTTGGAAAGTAATATAATAAATGTTGAATGATGAATGAATGAATAAATAATAAGTAACTCATTTAGCAATCCTGGAATGGGATGCAAGTTCTTCTGTGCCTTGTACCTTGGAAGTTGTTCTCTTCAACTTGACCCGGATCTTTACAATGGCTTTTACATAGTAAGTCAGCCCAGAAGCCCATAATCCAGCTGCTTTCTCTGCCTGTGAATCTACTCACTCCTGACGTGTTCACTGTGGGAGTAGTCAGAGGCAGGCATCAAGTGTGTATGAGATTTAAGTAGATGGTAGTGGTGGGGGAAAACTTGAAGATAAAACAATTCTAGATAGACCCCAGTGTGCAGAGGCCGGAGTCCCAGTTGCATTTGGGAGGTTTCATGGTTAGACCTGAACAGCTAAGACACATACATGCAAATGTTAGTGGCTTTCCCTGTTGATGGCATTCAATGAACGGTAAAGCAAACATACCCCACAGGAGTTGGAATACTCATGTTGGAAGGATTAACTGTTGCCTTAACCAGTGACGTGAAGGTGTTACCCCTTATGTATAGGAACATTTTGATTGAAATTTTTCATTTTTTAAGCATCACTTTTCACACTAACTTTTATTATAAAGAGATCTTCTATGTTATAAGTGTGGTAGTATCTACAACATAGGGAAGTATACTCTTTTGTGCTTAATAATAAAATATCCTTAAATAAAATTTGGTACTGTTTTATTTTGATCTAACAAATAGAATGGTCACAGAAGTTTATTTGAAAGCAACTTGGGAAATTTTACCAAATCAGTTGATTATTTAGAATTAGTAAATTTCCTAGAAAGGAGTAAGTGGCATTTGAATGACAGGGAAACCTCACTTGTAACTATTTATTTACTAAATACTGCTCTGTGAGATAGTGGATTGATTTTGCCAAATTTTAATCCTATCCTATGTTTCTCTGATCACCTGTTTTTAATAAAGTATGGCAGAATGTGCTTATACTATAACTGTATAAATGCATAAAATTTTTATCAGTATATAAATGTATAATTTATTATTTATATCAGTGGATTCTTACAGATCTTTTTTGAGGAAGTGTCTTATTTAGCCCAGGCTGGCCTTGACATTGCCCTATAGTTCAGGATGACCTTGAACTTCTAATCTTCCTATCTCTCTCCAAGTGCTGGGATTACACACATCATCATCATGGCTAGGAAGCAAGCAAGCCCTCTACCAACTGAGTCATATCCCTACCCTGTTTTTTAAAGATTTTTTTTTGTTTTGTTTTACAGTTTCCTTATTCACAATAAAAATACTCATTGATTGCCTCAAGTCTTTAGTAAATCCTAAAATATGCAAAACAAAATTATACAAGAATTTTTTTTTAAAAATCATTATTATTATATAACTAGTTAGATCATGTTAGTCTGTATTCCAAAGAGATGCTCAGTGGTTGGTAGTGAAATGCTAATGAAAACCACAGTGAGGTACCACTTTGTACCTATGGTGACAGCTATGGTCAAAGGATAGTAACAGCCATTGGTACAGAGGTGGGAAAATGGAAATCTAAGGCATTGCTGGTGGGAATGTAAAATGGTCAACTACTTTGCAAAACACACTAGTATTTCCTCAAAGTTCAACATTAAACTTAATGCATGGGGCTGGAGAGAAAGTGTCACAGTTAAGGCATTTGCCACAAAAGCCAAAAGACTCAGGTTCAACTTGCCAGTCCTCACGTAAAGCCAGATGTACAAGATGGCCCATACTCCTGGAGTTCATTTGCAGTGGCTAGAGGCCCTGGCTTGCCTGTTGTCTCTGTCTCTCTATCTGCCTCCTCCTTTCTCTCTCTGTCTCTCAAGTAAATAAAATATATTTTAAAAAATTGCTGTATGACCCAGTGGTGGTTCCAAAAGAAATGAAAATACGTTTTCACAAAAATTTGAACATGAATGTTCACAGGGTATTATACATAGTAGCCACAACTGTAAGAACCACCCAAAAGTCTATCAACTGACAACACAGTAGAATATTCATGAACCCTAAAAGTGTAGCAGCGATACATGTAGCAGAGTATATGAACTTTGAAAATATTGTGCTAGGGTTGGAGAGATGGCTTGGCAGTTAAGGCACTTGCATAGGAAGCCTATGGACCCAGGTTCAATTCCCCAGCACTCATGTAAACCAGGTGCACAAGGGGACGCCTGCGTCTGGAGTTTATTTGCAGTGGGTAGAGGCCCTGGTTCGTGTTCTCTCTTTCTCATATCTATCTCCCTCTTTCTCCCCTCTCAAATAAATAAAGAAAATATTTTTAAAAGAAAGTATTGTGCTAAATAAAAGAAATCAGATACAAAAGGCCACATCCTGTCTGATTTGCTTAAAACTGAAGGTTGTACCATTTCACATAACATGGGAGTATTAAAAACTACTGACTTGCAGTTTAAAAGCATGAACTCAGTGCTATCTGAATATGCCTCAGTGAAACATAAGTCTTTGCGTTCATGGTAACCCTGGCATCCTGTGAACCCCAGAGGATACATTTTAAGAAGATACCTAACTTTTCTTTCTGGCTTATGTGGTATGTGATTTTTGTTTTGTTTTGTTGGATAATACAATGGTTTTCAGTCTATTTTTAGGAACTTTTTTCATTTGATTCTTAATTTTACTCTTCCAAATTAGGTAAAAATAGATGCTACTGTGATGTCTTCATACTCAAGCGTGGAGTTCAGGAGCGTGTGTGAGAATTGCAGGACCAGCTCCCGTGTCGCCCTGCTTCTTGTGAACCTGGGGTGGAAGATATTTTCTAATTACAGTTTGAACCCTCTCCTGCATCTCACCCTCGCCTCTATCAGCAGCATCGTTAGAGCATTGAAGTGACTTGTTTAGTGGTAATTCTGGAGAACACTTAGAATATAACATTTTTTCCCCCTATTCTCTCAAAATAAGCCTGTTATCTCTTGCCAACTCTTGTTTCTGAATAGAAGCCTAGCTGTTAACAAAATCGCTCTTTAGAGCCTTTGAACATTCGGCTTGGCAAAGCTGCTAATGTCTTGGTGATCTACCTCTGTGACTTCAGGCTCAGCAGAGGGCCTGTGTGGAGGGAGGGAGGGAGGGAGGAAAGGAGAGGGGAGGAGAACCAGCCTGCTGCTTTTCTGTGTGTTTCTCTGGTGCCCACTTGCACACGCTGATTTGGCTCCTTCCTTTCTTTCTGCCTATATTCATTGATGCATTTCCAACCACCATGATTTGAGGATTTCTGGTATTAAAGAATAATTTACAAAAATCGGCAGCTTTATTTGCAGCCTTAAATTAAATCACTAAAGAAAATGTCCTCTTTATTTTTAATTTTCCACAGGAAGTATCTCTATACTTCTTATCTAAAAAATTAAATATGAGATAAATTTTTATTTCAACTCCATTTTCATCAGATCCTTTCTTTAAATAGTTATTTATGTATTTGCATGCAGAGGGAGACAGAGAGAAGAGAGAGAATCGGTGTGCCAAGACCTCTAGTCACTGCAAACGGACTCCGTATGCATGCACCACATTGTGTATCTGGCTTGATGTGGGTCCTACCAGGGAATCAAACCCAGGTCATTAGGCTTTTCAGGCAAGCACCTTAACTGCTGAGCCATCTCTCCAGCCCCCCAATCCCTTTTTAGCATTGTCTTCTAGCTTTTAATCTCTCACCTGCCTCTATGTCTCTCTTCCCTTCCCACAGACTGCAGGCTGGCCTCAAACTCAAGATTCTCCTGCCTCAGCCTCCCCAGTGATGCAATTACAGCTGTGCCGCGCCATGTCAGGCTCAGCTTTTAAACTTCACACATCACATTGTCCTTTATAATTTGTCTTCATTGGCTCATTTTGCAGGTTTTGTATTAGATAGTTTTGCTGAGTTTTTTTGTGATATGTATTATATAGATCTTTGTCATTGTTGAATAATGTTCTCTTCTATGTATGAACACGACTTTTCCTTCTTTGGGTGAAAGTTCTTTGTGCTCTTTGTCTATCCTAAATCATAATGCAGTGGATTCTTTCATTTGTTCCCTTGTGTAAAGGTACAATCCCATGAGGGTACCTTACTGTAAATGAAATGGTCGGGGCCAGGGTGAGGTGTATCATTGCTTCACAGTCACTGATAGCTTCTTCAACAGTTTATAATCCTGTCATCTTGTTTCACATTCTAGCCAACACCATGATTATTAGTGACTTTAAACATTTTGATTACCTAATGGGCATGAAAATGTTTTTATTATCTTTCAATTACTTATTTCTTACTAGCCCCCAGGCATCCAGATTATAAGGAAACTGAATCCTCCAAGTTCACGTTATACCTCCCATGGCACATCCAGGAGTTATAGAATGGAGCATTTGAGGAAAGCACTCTGGCTGGCTGTCCTGCTCCATCTCTCCATATCTGGCACACCTGTTACTCAAGTCTGGCTAGCCCCTTGAAGTGGCACCAGGATCTCTGTGATGTGCTCACACTGTGGTCTTTTTAGGAGGCACACCCCTGTCCTGCTACATTCTTGGCACCAGAAGTCGCTCCTTGTTGCTGCCTATATCCAAGTGAAATTCCTGACCCCCATCTACCTCGGCAAGAAGCATACCTCCGCAATCAAAGCAGAGCAGAACTGAAGTCTTTGGTAGCCCACCTGCCGTAGAAGCCCCGACCTGGCTGTAAGCCATCCTCTCCTAGCTCCCCAGCCTTCCCAAAGATGCCTCTTCCACCTAGGACTTTGTCTCCAGGCCTGTCCTCCCCTCCCTCTTCTCTTTGACATTCTTACCAGCTGCTGGTGGCCCTGCCGACGAGCCAGCTCCCTGTCTCTGTGTGTGTGAACAGCGTCTATTTTTAAGTAAAACCCTGTGTTATCCCTCCCCTTGGGGAAAAGCTTCACAGGGGTTGAACATGCTTACTTATCCCCCAGGGAGCCCCGTCATTTGCTGATAAGAATAGCTAGCTAACTAGTTCTTTTTCCTGATCCTCAAGGTTAGTTAGCACCCTCGTATCATGCAGGTGTGAACCCCAAATGTACCTTCCATAGAGACCTTCATTTCTATCTAAAATTTTATCTCCTTGGTGCTCCAGGTCCTAGTCTTCCATTCTTTTTTTTTTTTTTCTTTTATGCAGCAGTTATCAGAGTAGAATAATGTATATATTATACTTATTTACTTTTTTTCCTCTTTTACTACAACAAAATCTCAGTGAGAACATAAAATGGCAGTTGTTTTTTTAAAAAGAACGTTCAATGTATAATCCAAGATATTTAGAAATGCCAATACAAAATAGTATAACTTCAAAGTGGAAGATTTGTGATTATTGATTTTAATGTGGGTCAAAAAAAACTATACATTTTAGTTATGGATTGAATCTAAGGATATACTATATTAAAATAGGTATAGTCTGTAATTTTCCTGATATTATTGACCTATCTGTTTAAAATTTCTAGTAACACAGTATGACTGTACTTTTATTTATTTTCATTAAATTTTTTGATTCAGGGATTCACTGTAGCCCAAGCTAACTTGCAGGCTAACCTCAAATTCAGAATAATGCCCCACCTCAGTCTTTTGAGTGCTGGATTTGTTGGCCTGAGCCACCACAACTGTCTTTGTACAAGGGGTGTGTGTGTATCTTTGTGTCTATGGCGTATGTGTGTGTGCATGTGGAGGCCAGGGAACAACTTTGGGTGTCATTTATCAAAGACCACCCACTTTTTGAGACAGAGTCACTGATTGGCTGGGAGCTCACCAAGTAGGCTAGCCTACAAGAGATTCCCCTGCCCTCCCACCGCCTACCTCTAGCCTCCTTAGCCCTGGGTTTACCAGTGGGTAACACCATGCCCAGCTTTTGCTAAAGTGGGTTCTGGACATTGAAAACTCAGATGCTCTTTTTTTTTTTTTTTTTTTTGTCAAGGCAAGCACTTTTATGACTGAACTGTGTGTCCAGTTCTTACACGTGTATTTTAAATCTCACCAAGAAAAGTGGAACCCTCGATTCACCTTAGGACTCTTGCTTTCGGGTTTCATCATTCTGGGAAGATTTGCCAGTGGTGCTTAGCATCTTGGTGAAGTTATCTGAAATACCAAATATTAAAAGTAAATGAATAGGCTGGGCTTTTGCTATGGTGAACTGCGTGGTTCTTTGAACAGTAACTCATGACTGCTGGCGTGTGGAGCCCTCCTTCACCCTCGTGTGCCCATGGTGTCTCGCAGCAGAGCCAGGGCCCAGAGGAGAAAAGGGTCCCTTGCATTGGGCCACATTCCTTCCTTGCACAGCCTTCTGCAGGGCAGCCACAGCTCCACACGAAGCCCATTGTTCTCCCTGTTGGGGAAAACACTACTGTAAATATGGCTGCCCGCCAAGCTGTGGCGCAGCTCCTTTTCAGAAAATACTGTAAACTGGCACCAGCTCAAGAATTACAGTTCTTCCTTTTATTTACTTTCCCCTTCTACCCTGAAGAGTTTCTTCTCTTCTAAGAGAGAGAGAAAAAAAAAAACAGTTGTTATGGATGGGGAGTTGGGGGGGGGGCGGGATCACCCACAGTCCTTTGCTTTTTTGGCCATGTTCCTAACCTTGGGTGGATTCCTGGTGGAGTGAGCACTTAGCTTAAACACTTTAGTACTCTTCTTTAAGTTTTACAAGGATGATGTCCACACAAGACTTCAGAAAACTGTGTGGGGATCTGGGTGTGCTGTAGAGAACTGTGCACACATTCTTCTAAGAATAGATTCCGCATAGGTGATTTCCTGTGCGTTCTTTGGCCATTTCGGCTATATTCTCCTACCTGTGCGTATATTGGGATACTTTGGGTTTTAGACTCTGTCTTCTGTCCAGTGCCAGCTTCCTCGGTGACCTTGCTGGCTTCTCCCCCTCCCCCCAGCCCCCTTCGGGGTCAGAATCTGTGTGACTGCAGCTGACTTGGAAAAAGGACACAGGGAAGGGTGTAGCACTCAGCCTTTCAACTCCAGGGCGTGTCCCGTGTCCCTTTGCTTTCAGAACTTTCTTCTTTCAATTTAAGAAAAAGCTTGGAAATCTCGTGTTTTTGGAAGGGCTACTTGCTGTGGTATTAAAATAGAGATGCCAGGAAGCAGAAAATACTTTCTTGATATAAAGATGATTTTGTCAAAAGATAAGAAATCTGTACTTTTATTGATTTTTGTTTGTTTGTTTGTTTTTGCATATAGAACCAACTTCTAGGCCTTAGTAGAAATTACAGATACATTGTCATTATTGGTTTTTGAAAAAAAAAATCAAGCTATGATCATGTGTATTGTTTCTTCATACTTTACTGACATTGAAATTATTTTTATGACAGACACATGTCAACATATTTACTTCTTCATTTCACTCATTAATTATTTTCTTACTAAAAGGAACTGTCACTAGGATGTAAGTGATTACTTTCAGATACAAGTAAGAGCAGAGAATCTTGTGCACATTGTCAGACAGATTTAATGTCAGTCTCTGGGTTGTGCGGTGGGATCTAAACATATGTAGGTGGAGAATATCCAGGGTCTACAAAGATGCTCCACAAGTCACTGTGGCCAATTTTCTTATACCATTTTATGTTTTTAACTTTAGGAATATTTTCGTTAGATTAACTGAAAACAATTTCAAAATGCGGGCAAAACATATTGGTTACGTATGCCTGCATTTTCTCATACAAAATTTCTGATTTTGAGAAAAGCCCTGTAAGGACCCCCTGGGGTTCTGTTCAGTGTTGGCATATGTAGGTCATGTTGGTTGTTTTCAGAATAAAACAATTTGTATGCAGTGCCACCAGCATAGTGAATAAAGAAATGAGAGAAGCTCACTTCTTACTCTGACTTGCTTTTAACAGTAGTGCGACCTCGTAGATAGCCAGTAACTCCAGACCCGGTCTCCTCACCCACGAGATAGTGAAGAGTATTGGATGTTCTGCAGGCCTTCTTCCAATACAAAAAAGAGTCTAGACCAAAAAAAAAAAAAAATCCATGATTATTTCACCTTTATTATAGGCTAGATTTTGTAAGTGATAAGAATATAACATTCTGATGTAGTGAATATTTTATATATGTTCAAAGAATGCTGGTATAATATCATATATACCCCGTGAATATCTTTTGTGATTTTGTGTCAGCTAAAACTAAACTTAAAAAAATAAATAAATAATGATGTAGCTATATAAATTGCAATATTAGAAAACTTAGTCTGAACTTTACAGTAAACCTCCTCTTCTACCATGTTAACTTGGTTTTCTTATGCAGGTTAAATGTTCCTTCTCCAGTATGCTTAGGTCTAGAAATGTATCGGATTCTGGATTTTATTTTAGGTTTTAAGCATTTGAATAGATTTTAGGATTTTATGAGTAGAGCATCTCTTTCATGCAAATCTAAAAATGCTGCAAGACCTAAAAACTTGGAGCATGTTTTTAAACATTCAAAATTAGTTCCCACTTACTTTAGAATACTTTTTCTTTATGATAGGCGGTCATTGAATTTCATTCATGGAGTGTATGTGGCCATGGCTTTCAGATGATGGTATATGGTCATTTTAAAGTACAGTGGTTCAGTGTAAATCTCTGACTAATGAACACATCTCATCATGAGAGGCTGCTGTAGGACCTGGAATCCATGCCAACCATTTGAGTCTGGTTCCATGCCCCACGAATTTGGATCCCTGGGAATCCACTCACTGATACAATCCTACTCTGAAGTTCTTTACCTCTGAAGTGAGGATAATGTCTTTCACAGATATAATGTAAGCATTGCCTGAGTTAAAATTATATGGTATGTGTGACTATACTAAACTTCAGTTTTAACATTTAAGAAAAAAAAATGTCATATTTGAATTGAGGTTGGCAAACCTTTATTGAGGATTTACAAGTACTTGGAGGAAGCATGTATGTGTCTGGGTAACAATGTGAGGTTGGATATTAGTTGTAAGTCAGATGAATGAACAGATGTGCACTGGAGGCAGAGCCATGAGCGTGAGTGGTGGGATGAAATGATGCCAGACTGCCTCAGAAGAATGACTGGAGCTGGCCTTATAGAATCAACGGGGGTACCTACACAAGGGAGGGGCAGGAGGACAGGCATCCAAGCAGAAAGAAAGGTGCCATGGGCACCAGAAGCTTGATATGTTGATGGAAATTGACTCCTGTTGGAAACGAAGATGAATAAAAAGAACTCTGTCTGGAGGAAGTGAAAGCATGTTGTTACTACTTAATGTAGTAAGAACTAACATTTAATCCCCCTAGAATGATGCTCTGTTTCCATAGAGAACTGGTTCAGCCAAACATCCTTTCAAGGATGTTTACCTTCTTGCTATGCTTTTGGTTTCAAATTGTAAAATATACATGTGTGTAGGTATGCAGGTATATAGTCAGATATTAGTTAAAAGTCAACTTCAAGTAGTTCAGAACTGTAGTAATATAATTCCTCCAGATTTTGCACCATTTAAGAGGTAGGAAAGTTGTTGAAAGGGGTTAAGCTATTAGCAGAATGGTCAAAAACCAGTGGAAGATGAGAATATTTCATCTTGATTATTATCCTTGTTTTAATGTCCTGTGAATGTCTTAGTTTAAGGTTTAATGAACAGTAAAGAAACTCACTGTTTTGGGGCTAGGGTGATGCGTTGGCAGTTGAGGAACTTGCCTGCAAAGCCAAGGGACTAAGGTTCAGTTCCCCAGGATCCACATAAGCCAGATGCACAGGGGGGCATATGCGTCTGGAGTTTGTTTACAGTGGCTGGATGCCATGGTGTGCCCATTCTCTCTCTCTCTCCCCCCCCCCCACCTGCCTATTTCTCTCTCTCAAAATAAATAAATAAATAGTATTAAAAAAATAAGAGAGACAAATGTGGCTTTAAAAGAAAAATTCACTGTTTTCATTTTTCTGTCTGATAAGTTGTTCTTGGAACTTCATAATATATTATTTAAAATAAGTTGCTAAGAGTCAGGTCACTTATAGGCATTTATTTTCTTCTGTCAGTAAGAAATATTCTTCTTATGATGTGAGGGAATGGGTTTCTTGCATGTTAAGAAAATGTCTTGTAGGCGTAGCTTTGCCTGCCCACCTCCGAGATGCTGAGGTTTCAGATCACAGAACCCCCAAGGACCTGAATAGAATCACTGAGCACTAGTGGTCAATATCAAGGATTTTGTCTGAAGGAAGGATGAACAAGCCATGTCAGCAAGAGGAGCTGCTCCACATCTTTAACAACATGCCATGAGAGCATCTACAATGCTGTAGCAGCCATTGCTAAGTCACAATGGAGACTTTCAGAATGTTAGACATCTCTCCACTTTGATGTATTTATAGGTACAGCTTTTTATTTAAGACCGAGGATGGTATCTATAGTTACATCTGATGAGATACTACATCTTAATTCAGATTATTTATGTCTGAAAGAACATGTTTTCTAAAACTTGCTGGGATATTTTACTTCTAGTTTTAAATACATTCTGCTAAATTTATGACCATAAGTAGTTATATAAACAACATTCATTGCTATTTCTCTTTGGACTAGGAGGGAACCTGTAGATCGTATCTGGTAACTGTTTGAATGAATGAAATGAAAGGCAAAGAAATCCTCCTTTTCATGAAAAAGCATTGAAAAGTTGAGTCTGCTCTTCTTACTCCTTTTGTAATTTTGTATTCGGTCATTCACTAGTTTGCACACTTTTAGACTTACCTAAATCCTTAGTTTCTTCAACTTTACAGTTTTACAGTGTCTTTCCCATCATACCTGACTCTCAAATCCATAAGAATCACATTAGATATTTTCATTTCATCACAGTTATTTTTTTAAAAAATTGTTCATTTTTTATTTATTTGAAAAAAAATATGGAACGCTTCACGAATTTGCGTGTCGTCCTTGTGCAGGGGCCATGCTAATCTTCTCTGTATCGTTCCAATTTTAGTATATGTGCTGCCGAAGTGAGCACTTTCATCACAGTTTTAAGGAAAATGTATAGTGTAAGCTTGTTTCATATAGTTTTCAATGTCTTGGTGCTTTGAATATTATGTTAAAGTTTTTGTCATTAGAACAAAATACCTACGGAGAAAGGTTTATTTTGGCTCACTGTCTTTGGAGGTTTCAGTTCACGATTGGTAAACCTTGCAGCCTTTGGGCTGTGATGAGACAGCACATCAAGACTATGTGGTAGAGGATGTTGCTCACCTCATGGACAAAAACAAGAGAGAGAGAAATAGAGTAAGAAATGTGTCCCAAGATCTTCTCTGCAAATAGTACCCACAATCACAAAACCTAGTCTCCACATCTCAAAGTTTCTATTGTCCTCTCAGAATAACAAGCTGGGGACTAACCTTTTAACCTTTGGTACCTTTGGGGGGCATTCCAGAGTCAAACCATAGAAAGTAACTTTTTATCTATTTTTCCCTCCCTGATGAATTAGGCATGACATGTAAAGGGACTGCTTAGGCCCAGCATTAGGACATTTTTTACTTTTATATGACATGCTATGCATGTTTAATTCTCTTGTAAGGGGTGCCTCTGGAAGCCTGTTCTGTATGTATGTTTACAGAATTGTGAAATTAAAAAATCAAATCCAAACCCCTTGGAAATGTATTATTTAGTTCCCTCTTTAGACACGTCCAGAAAAACGGTCCAATGTACTTATGAAAATTAAAAATGATGAAAGGAGCTTCATACTCCTAATACTTTAATAGTCTTACATACTGGTAAGTCAGATTATGTTTTAAGATATTTATTTTTTATTTATTTCTTTGAGGCGAGGGGGAAGAAAGCGGCAGATAGAGAGAAGGAGAGAATGGGTGTGCCAGGGCTTTTAGCCGCTGCAGTCAAACTCCAAATGCATGTACCACCTTATGCATCTGGCTTACATGGATCCTGAGGAATGGAGCTGGGTCCTTAACCACTAAGCCATCTCTCCAGCCCAGATTCTTTATATTAATAAAGCAAATAAGACTATTAGATTATATTCTTTCTTTGTTCAGATATTTAACCCACCCCATTTCACCCATTTCAATTTCTTATGAATTTTACAGTTGAAGAAATTCCTACTATGATCCTTGATTTTTTTTTTACAGCATTCCATGTGATTTTACCCAAAGCAATATATGTGTGTCTGTTCTGCATATGCTCATAGTAACACAAACATACAGTATTTGAAAAGAGTCATGTAAGAAGTTAATTACATGTCTCTTCTAACCACACCACTTTTACGATTACATTCACACGAAAGACCTTAGCAAAATAAAACTGAGCAGAAACCCTTCCGTTGCATCGCATGAAAAGTATTCTTGTACTGTTGAATTATTTTCACTGGTTGGCCTCGAGGCTGCTTAATGCTGCCCCAGAATAAGGTAAGCAGCCAGTAGAAAGAAGCTGGGTGCAGAGCTCTGGTATGGGCTGTCGTGTCTTCCTTGACCTCTCTGACCTGGTCAGTCCTGGGGCTTGTGGGCCCCAAGGAACCAGCCTCTTCCCATAAGGCTCAGGGCTCCGTTTGTTCTGTGGTCAGATTGCATGGCGGTCTCCCAGCCAGTTGGCTTGCACCTGTCACTCGTTATCCGTGCTCCTGGGGGCAGAGCTCACTGTCCATCACCACCGTTAGAATGCTTTAAAGTGCGTATGTTCCTAGGGATGGGCTGTCTGCATCGTGCCAGGGTGCATGAAAGTGTCCCTGTCACTGATTTAGAAAGTTACTGTTTGTGAGATAGTGTGGCCTGGTTCTAGCCACCCCGACCATCGATTGGCATGAGTACCTTTGTGGTCTGTGGAGAAATGGTGATATCCAATCTGGTTAGCCATGAGTTCAGGGAACGAATCTTGCTGTCTGGTCACTTTTGTTAATAAACTGCCAAGGGAGCAGATAAGCATCTCTAGAAAAGGCCTTAATAGGCTGGAGAGATGGCTTAGCAGTTAAGACATTGCCTGCAAAGTCAAAGGACCCAGCTTCAAATTCCTCAGGATCCACATAAGCCAGAGGCGTCTGAAGTTTGTTTGCAATGGCTGGAGGCCTTGGTGTGCCAATTCTCCCCACCCCCTCTTGTGCCTCTTTCTCTCTCACACAAGTAAAATAAAATGTTCAAATACAAGAAAAGAACTTAATTAGTGACTTCACAGTGGGCCCAACCCTTTTGCCAAACACAAAAAGGACGGGTAGTAGTATAAATGAAAGGATGTAAGAGAGATGATGAGCATGATTGCACTCTGAGTGTTGAGGTATTTGAATTCCAACTTTCCATTCTCCATTCTCTTACCACTTGTGTGCGTTAAGTTTACCTCTAATTTGTCATGCTTCAAGGTGACATAGATGGTTCTGAAAATGCTACTCATGGGGACATATATATTTTTATGAACAAATGTTATAAAATGTGTGTGTGTTTGGGGGTACAAATTAAGCAGGTTGAAAGATGGCTTATGTACATCAATGTGTAATTATAATCTAATTTATTTTTAATTCATGTTATGGCTATTTAGAGATTTTCTAGAGCCTTTCATTTTGCCCATTGAGAGCAAACATTTTGCAAACCACTTAAAGTCATTAACACAATGCCAGGTGGAATCGCAGTGTAGATGCTTGGCCTTGTAATCCATTCTAGGTTTGTTTTTTTTTTTATATATACACTAGATTAAAGGATATAAATTTCTTCCCTGCTGACAGGTAATTGCCAAGTGTGACCAGCCCCACTACTTCCCAAGGATTCTAAATCACAGACTGTATATTTACAGAGTGTTGTCAGTGGCAACAAAGAGGGGAGGGGAGTGAGAAAGGAGCTGCATGCAACAAATGCAGCAAAAGCCAAGAGAGAAAGTTGGTGGGTCAGGTAGAGCAGCCCCAGAACACCAAAGACAAAGTCTGTCTCCACGGGACTGTGCCTTCAGGAAAGGCCAGCTGGACCTAGAGGGCCAGGGCCCTTCAAATGACGGTATCCACGTCTAAGACTTACTGATTTATGCTTTTCTGTGGACCTGCCTTTTCTTTTACTCACTCCTTGCTCTCCAGTGTCATCTTCCTACCCACTTCTGGTCTTCGCCCCCCCCCCCCACCCAGCTATCTTTCATGGTCTCCCACGTTTAGAAGGTATAGCAGACAGCTTCAGGTTCACTGAGATGAACTTCCTGACCAGGCTTAGTTACGGAGGAAGGGATATTTATTGAAGCTTGCAGATCCGGGGGAAGTTCCACAAATGGCAGAAAAAGCTGGCCTGCCTTTACAAGACCAAGCAGAGAGAGAGAGAGAGAGAAGCATAAGCCTAAATGCCAAAAGCCACATAGCATTCTTTAGGAACTCCAGCCAGGCACACTTTGCATATCTTTAGATTGAAATCTGAAACCCACCACCACACCTTAAGATCTGCCCACTGACATTGCCTTCAGCCAGGTGGCTGCAAACTACAAACAATAAAAAACTGAATATCGTGGGGGCCATCCATTCAAACTACCACAGAAGGCAATCTCTGCTGATGTGTAAGGCACCGGACTCTCATCGTGGTTGCTGTGCCTGAGTCTAGGGAAAGACTGACTATACACTGTTGACATTAAAGCACATCCCATCTAAGGAAGAGAGTAGCTGTCATGAGGACACATCCTCCTACCACAAGTCAACCCCAGGAGTCGCAAGGAGAAGCTGAAAGAACCTATGCCCAAGCGACGCAGCAAGTCCTGGTAGGGTGACTGGAGTCCGTGGGATCGGAGAAAGGCTGGCAGAGGTGGAGAGAGGTTGGTCCACCACCCTCCCAGGCAAGGACATCAAGAGAGGGAATGCTTCTGATGAGTAGCACATAACTGGTGAATGGGGATGGAGGGAGAGGGACAATTGGAGAGGGCACCTGGAGACCAGGTGTGGGCTTTATGGGTAGCTGACAGAAGACAGAAAAAAAAAAAAAAAAAAAAAGGAAGAAAGATTGTTGCCTCCGTGCCAATACCTGAGAAACGCAGGGCTTTGGGGTGTGTGTATGTTTCTCAGAAGTTAACTTTTTCCTCCAAGACTGTCCTAGTTCTCCCATCACTGTGACTAACGTAATGCAGGGCATAAATCCTTCATGATGGGCGTAATGAAAAATTTGTGTAGTTCCCTAAACTTGGGAGGTATATTATGCTTGCCTTTGTGACTGTGTGGATATTAGGTTGGGATTGTGGTTCGGCTAATGAGCTGAAGAGCTCAAGCTAACGGCCTCATCATTCACTTCAGCAGCCTGTCTTTAAGTGTCAAGCTAATATCTATGTTTATACATGATTGCTTAGCTGGAATTCGTTTGGTGTGTTAACATTTTTCATATTAAACCCAAACTGAATTTTAATGGGCAGACATGTTTCCAGATTATTTGAGAATATGTTCAAACTTTCAAATACTCAAAGAGTTTTCACCTAAATTGTTGAATTTTTTTTAAACAGTACAATTGTATTTATGTGATACAACATAGCCCCAAAGAAAAATCATAATATGCTGAAGGCTTGTAACAGTTGGGTTTATATGTAATATTTTGGTGGTGGATGTATCAGCCCAAATGATTCTATTCATTGAAACCACCCAGTAACTCTATGAAATTTCTGAAAGGCAGGAAAATACACAATATCATGAAAAATGCAACATATGATGTAGCTTGATTTTTAAAAGGTGTTTTTGGTAGCAACTCAAATGGAGAAGTGCTGGAAGCAAGTTGCATTTTCATGTGAACTCTTGCCTATAGGGGTAACCCTAGAAATGACAGAATACTCTTCCAAGTTCTTAGAGTAACATGCATCTTTCCACTATTATATAAGAGGGTGTTTTTCTTTTTTAACTTCTTAATAGATTGACAGTGTTACCAAACCCTATAAGGAAAAAAAAAATTCAAAAACAGTAGTTTTTAAACAGGTATTATTGAAGTCATGTGTCCATTATAATTTATCTATATTTTTATTAATAAGCTCCTGTGTTGTAGGAAGTTTATTTCAATTATTATTGTACAGTTGGGTGGGGATTTTTCATAATTTTAGCTTTTGGCATTCAACAGTGGAGTGTTCAGTCTGCCTTTAAAACAAAGCAGAATTTTAAAAACTATTCTTATTTATTTGCAAGCAGAGTGAAATAGAAGAAAAACAGAGGGAATCGGCAAGCAGGGACCTCCAGTCACCACAGATGAGCTCTAGATGCACGCACCACGCTGCACAGTTGGCTTGATGTGAGCCCTGGGCAATAGAACCAGGGTTGTCAGGCTTTACAAACAAGTGTCTTAATCACTGAACCATCTCTCCAGTCCACAAAGGAGAATTTTAAGGTGGTTTTGTAGGTTTCATCTTTGCTTCATGTATGTAAACACTTCAGACCTGATGATACAAAAATGGAGACATTGTTCTGTTAAAATACATCAACTTTGACTTGATCAGGTTAGCACTGATCTTGGAATTAATTTAACAATTTATTTCTGTTCTAGCGCATCTCCTAGAATTTCTAAATGTTCTAAAACAAATGGATATGAATTAGAAGAATAATTCCTAATCATTTCATTCAGGTAATTGGCAAGGAATAATTCTCTCTCTTTGGGAAGCCCTGTGGAGACTGGGCAGGTATATATAACCACTGTAGCACAGGGAAGCCAGCCTGATGCTGAGGAGGGAGAGTTCCTCCAAATGTGCATTAAGTGTCCCCAGTACATGTTCTAGGAGCCTTTGGATAGCAAGTGTTGTGTCTGATTGTCACGAGAGTGGCACATTCAGAGATGCCAGACAGGACCAACTCCAGGCAGAGAATCCAGTACTATCAGGAAATTGAACTTCACTCGGAGCCACCCAGAAAAGTGACAGAGGTTTTCTGGGGGATGGCTTACAAGCCATTTCCTTGTGGGTTTTCTCTGGAGGGCCTTATCTGAAACAAACAACAGTGACAAAACAACAGGAAGGGCTATTAGCAGTCATTTCAAGGAGCTGAGCTACCTTCCTCGTGCTAACACAGTTGTGTCTCCTCCTCTTGGATTCCGAGATTCCGAGACTCCGAGACAGTGGCCCGTGTGTCTACCAGGAATGAGACATGAAGTTGTCTGAGGGCTTGCTAGGGAGGACATCGTGGTGTTCTAGGTGGAGTTCTGAAGGACTCTGCTGTAGCCATGGGGCCAGCTGCAGGTTCACGGGATTCATGGAGTGAAGGGCACAGTGAGGGGAAGACAAATGAAAACAAACGTCTTCATGTGTCTTAATAGCCTTGGGGGTGGAATCTTATAGTGTTTTTATTTTCTCCGATGGGCATACTGAGGTCAATTTATCCAACATTATATAACAGAGTTAGGGTTTTAAAAACTTTTGCGATTCCTGAAACCTTCTTGGGGATTTTTGTTTTAATAAAGATTATCAAACTTGGTGGAGGTTGGGAAACAGAAGCTTTGAATTGGCGTAATAGAATTTTCTGGAATTGTATTGTTGGATTTTTTTTTTTTTAAAGAGCTTGTTATTAAGGACAGCTTTTGTCATATACTGAATCGCTCAAGCTTCCCTGTGGCTTTCTTATAATTAATTGTTGAACTTTGCTGGGAGAGTTGGCTGGCCTCCCAGTGGGGTCAGTGCCTAGAATTTTCTGAAGTTCACGAACTTGGGTGGAGAAAACAATTACAGTTTTATGTTCGCTAATATCTAACTGAAATTTATCATCCTCCCCTGGTGGTGAATGTGTGCCACGAGCCTTGGTAACATTAACAGAACTCGTGACTTTGCCTTTGATAGAAATCTCAGTTGACTTCTTACTACATTATATGTTATATAAAGTATTATGTGTGAATCTTGAGATTGAATATACAAGTAAAGCAGAATGTTACTGCATTATGTTTTAAGAGTATCTTAATCACTGCCAATCTTACCAGTTTACATGTAGTCCAGTTACGATGCACACACACACACACAACATCATTCTAAGAGGGATTCATAGATATCAGTAGGTTAAAAATGGATTCCTGGCATGCACGCGCACGCGCGCGCACACACACACACACACACACACACACACACACACACACAAAATGCTAAAAGGTTTTGAGTAAGAGATTCTATCAATAGCTCGCTTGGTGGCCATGAGCACTTAGACCATGTGCTACAGCATGCCATAGAATGATGACGCCCATCAATTTGTGAGATGGTGGTAATGATAAAATGAGGAAAACCATTTTGAAAAATGGTCATTTTATACATGTAGAAGATGTTATTAAATGGAATTTTTTTTTTGCCCTCATAAGGCCATGACACATTGAGGACTGTTAAGACTATAAATGAGGCATGTAATATAAATTCTGTGTTGGCTCTGCAGTTGCAGAGAGCAGCTCAGTACCATTACTCTTTGCAGGAATTTGCCGCCGGGATATGCCAGTTCCTGTAGAGCTCAACACCATTACAACTCATGGGAAAGAGGATGGCTTTTTTCCTAAATATTTCTTTTAAAAGTGATTTCTGTATCCACTGATCTTCTTCCCCAAACGGATGGGCTTCAAAGCAATAGTCCAGTCATGCAAAGTTTAGGAGAAAAATGTATACTTATTTTTCAGCAAACCAAAGTGTAATATAAGGTTTGGATGTAAATGTCCCCCATAGGCTCTTGTGTTTGAACATTTGATCCTAAGCTGGTGGTGATCTTTTCTGTGAAACCATTGGGAAGTAGAACTTCACTGGAGGACATGAGTCACTAGAAATGTGTCTTGAGCTTTATAGCCTGACCTCACGGGCTGCCTAGTCTCTGCTTCCTGTTCTGTCAGGAAATGATAAGGTAAGTTCTAGCCATATGTCATGGAACAACCTGCTACCATGTTTCCCCATGCCTTCCCCACCATGATGGACTTACATCCTTAAGCCCTGAGCCAAAAATAAAATCTTTCTCTCGTAAGTTGCTCCTCTCAAGTATTTTGTTGCAGGCAAGAGAAAAGTCACTAATTCAAGTAATATAGTGAAAGTGGTCTGCTTTTTAAATATTATTAGTCAAGGTACATAGGAAATGGAAGGAGGGAAGGACACATTGAGCATATGTTGGTCACATTTTGTGTTCATCCAAGTTTAGTTTGTATGGTAACCTCATGTAGTTCATGAGTGTTTTGTTACAGACGAATGAGTAAATGAGAATTAACAAACTGTGTTAAATGATCACATTACTCAGAAGACACAAAACCCAGATTCAAGATTAAGAGAGATGGCTCAGTCGTTGAGGTGCTTGCCTACAAGGCCTAACAACCCAGGTTTGATTCCCTGGTACCCATGTAAAGCCAAATGAATAAAATGGTACATGTATCTAGAGTTCATTTGCAGTGGCTGGAGACCCTGACATAGCCATATTCCCTCTCTTCCCCTCTCTTCCCCTATGCCTCCCTACTTATAAATAAACACATAAGTAAAATTCAAGATTAACTGAAATACCATGTGGTTGAATTAAATTACAATTACTAAGTGAAATCCATTGGGAACTAATTTTGAAATGTGAAACCTTGTTTAGAATTTTCTGTCTCATGTACAATTCATTTTTTCCACTGGTGTTTGACACAATACAGTTTGGGCAGAAATCTGTTTTTTAAATTATAGGTGACACTTGTTGCAAGACTAAATGAGTAACCCAGTCTCAATTGTTAGGAGTGGTGTCATATTTCCATTTTCAAAAAAATGAGTTGGAGGGCTGAGATGGCTCAGCTGTAAAGGCACTTGCCTGCAAAACATAATAACCCAAGTTTGATTTCCTAGTACCCATGTAAAGCCAGATGCTCAAAGTGGTGCATGCATTTGGAGTTCATTTGCAGCAGCCAGAGACCCGAGCATGCCCATATTCTCTCTTGCTCATTCCTTGCAAATAAATAAGATATTTTTTTAAAAAAAAATCTCTTTGGACTGGAGAGATGGTTTAGAATTTAAGGTGCTTCCCTACAAAGCCTAAGGACCATGGTTCAATTCTCCATACCCAGATAAGCCAGATGCACAAGGTGGCACATGAATCTCGAGTTCATGTTCAGTGGCTTGAGGACCTGGTACACACATACACACTCTCTCACACACACACATGCACATAAATATTTTTAAATGACTTTGATACATTTATATCTTTGAAAGACCTGTAATATGATTGAGTGACTGATAAAGATTAGGAAGGTGTGTTGAGATGAATGGAGGACCTTGTGACTCCCCAGAAATCAGGACTTGGGCTTGGGATAAAGTATCTTCAGAGATACTCTCCCTGCTGTCTTTTGCTTAAGTGTGTACCCCTCAGGGACCCTTACTCCTCTGAGGAGTCAGGCTTTCCTGTGATGTGAGAGCCTTCTAATCGTCCACAGAAGTTACCACAATTCATCATTGATTTGGCTAATGTTTGGGTTAGGTGGTGCTGTCCTGTGATCCTGGGTGGTCACTCCCATAGCAGAGGGAAGCCAGATCATTTTTATTCACTGTCAGAGACTCCACACACACACACTACCTCTACTCTGCCTTCAGAGCAGTTAAAAGCAGAGTCAATGTGTGCAATTCTGTAGATGAATGGTAAGCATAGGACCCTCAGCATGGAGCTGGAAGCTCAGAGTGTTTGTAAAAGGAAAGATTGTAAACAGCCTATAGTCTTAGAATATACTACATATTAAATTTCACTCACATTGTCTGTCTCTCTCAATTATTGAATTAGAGAATATGGGTAAGCTATACCTCAATTATCGTTAAAGATCAGGTACACCTTGTAGAAACGGGAGAATGAAGGTGCCTGAAGGTAGTGAGTATGCACTTTCCTTACAGTAGTCCTGAGAATAGGGGTATTAAAAGAAATTTCACAGTTGAAAAGGTGGTGGGCCAGAGAGATTTAGCTTGTTCAAAGTTCAGATGAAAAGTATCAGAGCCAAGATTAAGAATCAGAGCCCATGATTTTGCCTTAATTACCCTGTGCTTATGGTGAATGGGAAAGGACAGTATGAATTCTCCAAGGGCACCAGGCTGCAGAGCCACCATGGGACAAGGTTTGGTGTGGCATTCTCATTGTTGGTTTATCTAGGCTGGAGTTAGAGCTCCTGCCAAGTCATACACAGTCACGAGGCTCACAATTGTGGCTATGTCATTGGCAGAGTGTTAAGTACACAGCATTTAAGAAGGAAAGGATACCACAGTGTGGAGAGTTTTATTCATAAACTCATGGTATAAACACTGTGATTGAGAATTTTCATAGCTGAATTTTGATCCGTGGTAACTGATTCCCTGAGTTTCAAAGTCATGGATTCTTTATTTTCATTTAAACTTTACTCTTGATTTCTATTGTTACCATTCTTTTGAGAATGAAGGAGCCTTTGTCAGCTGTTGATGGGCTTAGCTCAGAGGTCAGAGTGCTGGATATTCAATGGCTACTAAAACTCCCCAGGCCAGGCACTCAAGTTCTTGTCTTGCAACCCATAAAGAATGACCAAGTACAGGCTCAGTAAAAGAGCAAGTAAAACAAGGGCTTATTAGCAATGCAGGCATTGAGAGCAGAGAGAGAACACCTCCCAAGCCAAGAAAGGTCCTGAGCAGGTTGTCACGTGTTGAGTTGGATCAGGGGTTTCTAATACCCTTGAATATGTAGTAAAAGAAGTATCAAGTGGACATGCATTGGATGGGTTACTTTGTGCACAAAAGCTCTGATTAGTCGATGAACTAGATGGAATTGGTTAGTTTGGACATATGTACTGGGCTCCTGATGGGTGGATGAGTAGACAGAAGCTTGTTGGCACAGGAAACTTTGCCCCTGGGGACACTCAAAGACGCATCTTCACTCCAAATTGATCTCAGATGGCAGACCCAAATACAGTTGCACCCACACCAATTCGGTGTACCAGTGAGTTTATTGGGGTCACTTAAAGAGCATGGGGAGGGGTTATTTATAGGAGCATGGAGTCCCTAAAGCAACCACTTTGATGGGACTTCCAGTGTCAAGATTACTCCTCAGATACTCCTCCCTCAGCCTCAGGATGAGGGCTTGCTTACAGGGCCCGAGCATCGCAAAGCATCCGCAACACCACCACGGACAAATCTTATTCCACCCTGAGTGACCTTTGGCCTCTCCTTGTCTCTCGATCCAGGAGCATGAGGCCACAGAGAAGCACTTCAGTGGGCTCACTGTGTCAGGATTACCTCTGAGGATGCTCCCCCCTGAGTCGGTGGGGCGAGGGCTTCCTTAAAGAGCATGGCGTCTCGAAAGAAACCTCCTCAGCAGAACTCTCTGTCCCTTGATCTTTTACCCTCCATACGCTCTATCTTCCCCTGTTGCTGTGTCTCTGCAAACAGCTTGCCTAGGGGACACTTGAGAGCTCAGGTATGGATCTTATGACCCTCCCCACACCTCCTCTCATGAGTTGTCCCAGCTCCTTTTGATTAGGCTAAGAGTAGCTGTTTACTGCTCTCAGGGACAAGGAATTCTGCCATACAACCCTTGGCCACTCTGCATCGGCCAGCCAGCAAGCCAGCATCCTGGGGAGTCAGCATCCCTCACTGGCTGCCTTCAAAATAAGAGCTACTTTATTCACACTCCCCATTCATATGATCTTTGCATATATAAAATTTCCCAACATCTGTGGTTAGGTCATTAATAAATAATTTTTTTGTTGTTTGTATTCCACGGATTTATTATGAGGTGCTGAAATGCCCCACAATTAATATGGCCACACCCTGCACAATGATATTTCCCTGACTGATCATATAGATAAGTGTTCCGTACGATGTCACCTGGTGATGCCGTAATGAGCTTTCTCCCGTTGTGTCCATACAAGATGATGTTCACACGATGAGGAAATTACTCAATGATGCATTTCTTCAAATGTGTCCTGTGGTTCATCGACATATGACGATTTAGCAACATGCGGTAAGATAAGTTATATGCACATGTTCTCTGTTGTGTTAACACGAGTTCAAAGTATATTGATCTCAGAGCATGTTAATTACTTGATTGTTTCTGGAGAAAATGAGTTTGTATGACTCACCTGACGTAATGTTGTACATCACTTCACCCAGGATATAGCCCAGGAAATGTGCCTTGTCATTACAGAACATTGTAGAGCATGCCTACAATCCTGGAGGTGGCTGCCACAGTACTAGGAGATGCATCTGTAGGGGGCCACCATCATTGTTCAGTCTGTATTAGTGACCAAAATACCATTATGTTACAATTAATGGTGGTCTGTGTCCTCAAAGAGCTGCCACTTTAGGGGAAGAGAAACAGAGATGATTGTATAAAGGATCTTGGGTGGCATTTTGAGGATGTTGTCTATGAGGGTGACAGCTGTGGTCAGTTGTATATCCTATTGGCATGCAACCCTAGATGGCAGGAGTCCAACATACATTTCACATTACTATGTCCTGCCATTTTACATTTAATATTTCAAGTGATTTTTAACACTGATCATCAAAAAAAAAAAAAAAAAATGAAGCCAGGCATGGTGGCGCACGCCTTTAATCCCAGCACCTGGGAGGCAGAGGTAGGAGGATTGCCGTGAGTTCGAGGCCACCCTGAGACTCCATAGTGAATTCCAGGTCAGCCTGGGCTAGAGTGAGACCCTACCTCAAAAAAACAACAAAAAAAAGAGAAAACTCACATAAAAGCTCTGATAGCTGGCATGTAACACTGAAAGAATGTTTTAAATACTTTTTAATAAGCTCAGTTAATTGTTGTGTGAATTTGAAAATTCTCAAATCCAGGAAACCATTTCTAGAGCTGAGGGTATGGCTCAGAGGTAGCATGCTTGCCTAGTACACATAAAACCCTGGGTTCAATCCCTAGTACTACGAAGGAGGAGGAGGAGAAATAATCATGTTTCAACCAGCAATTGAAAAGCTTGATTCTCTTTATTACCCAAGCACATTTTAAATATAAATAGTGATGATTAATCTTTTTTTAAAATATGTCAGAGGCTTATAATTTTTTTGAGATTCCTTAGGGGAGGTAGGTTCATTAGCAAGGAACAGATCATTCTAATTATAATAGTTTTGTGATGCATTGATATTGTTTGCTTTCCCCATGTGCACATCACTTTGCAGTGAGCCTTTCATACATAACCGAGATGGAACTGCATGAGCATGCCCCAGGCAGTTAGAGTGTGGAATGTGGACTGTGTTATGCTGATCCAATTTCAGTGGAAGCATGCTTTTGGGTTTTGTTGAAAGAAAAAGTGTATACTGTTGAATATGACAGATAATTTATATACATTATTCCTATCTAGGCACATGTATATTTCTGTACACACATGCATATAAATAAGTGTTAATTTAGTTGTTTTCCTAAGTTATTCTCTACTGTGCCTGATGCAACTAAGAAGGAAAGGTATGGAAGAGTTAAGTAAGAGGAGATGAAAAAGCCTTCGTACTTCCAAGCTTTTACTAAGTGGCTTAGGTTAAGCTTTCTATATTTTTGTACTCGAGCAGACTCTCTTAGCAAATCTCATTTCTTCCCAGACACAGTCACTAAGAGATCCGTTGCATGCAGTCCCTTACACTAGCACTTCCTGCTTAGATGTGAACAAATCAAACCCCAGGCCCTTCCTGTACCATGGTGCCAAGTTCCCCATTCCCACGTGCCTGCCTCGCTTTCTCCTTCTGAAGACACCTGCCTCAGACCCCTGTGGTTAATTATGCAGCACAGCCTGGTGGATGTGGGGGAGGAAGACTTAAATTCTCCATATGTAACATTGTCATGCTTGATTTATAAGTTTTTAAAAATATCTTTCAATTTATTTTTGATTATTCAGAGAGAGAGAGAGAGAGAGAGAGAGAGAGAATGGGTGCACCAGGGCCTCTAGCTACTGCAAGCAAACTCCAGATGCATACACCACCTGTGCATCTGGCTTTACATGGGTACTGGTAGTTGAACCTGGGTTCTCAGGCTCTGAAGACAAGTGCCTTAATGGCCTGTTAGTTTATAAATTTTTGTTTGTTTGTTTGTTTTGTTTTTGTTTTTGTTTTTCGAGGTAGGGTCTCACTCTAGCTCAGGCTGACCTGGAATTCACTATGGAGTCTCAGGGTGGCCTTGAACTCATGGCGATCCTCCTACCTCTGCCTCCTGAGCGCTGGGATTAAAGGCGTGCGCCACCACACCCAGCTACTTTATAAATTTTTAACATAAGGGTTTCTATAAGCTTCAAGATTGTTTTTTTAACATTTTTCACACATGGATAAATGACACAGCTTTCTTCTGTTTCTCTCAAAGATGTTTGGGACACCAAAAGTGAGAAAAGAAACTGCTAATTCTTTCATTTCCACGAATTCTACCTTATTTTCCTTTCTGAAATTAAAAAAGTTTTCAAACTAATTAGAGCAAGGGCAGATGCAGTGATGAAAAAATTATTTTGGCCCAGATAAAATTGCTTTATTTGTTTGCGCTTTGTTTGTGGTAGATCTGTCTCCCCATTTTGAGTGGGAGAATGAATGAACACAGGAACACTATGGTTTTGGAGGTGGTGCAATTCCTTGTGTAACACAACGGGTGCGTTTCACCTATAGGTGCAGAGTCCTGACTTCCGACAGAAACATGTAATCACTATGTGGTATTGTACATTCTAAAAGCTTTTCTTCAGGCTATAAAGCCTTCAAATTGTTCTTTTTCCCCTTTAAATACCTCTGCTAATTGGATTAAATGAACATTTTTTTTGATCAAATGTTGGGTGTCATTGCTGTGAGAGATTTGGTTTATATTTTCAGGTAACATCCAAGTAGAATGGTCCCAAAAATAGAATTAATAAAGAGAAAGTTGCACCCAAAGTGTAGATCAGTGCAAGCAATTCATTCATCAGTCTATCCTAACGTGAATTCTTCCTTTCTATGCCTATCTTTTGGTAACTTATTCCAGAGGAATGATACTTGAAAAACATTATCTCCAGAGACATAGCAAGTAAATGACATTTATAGCAATTCCAATATTTTTTTCAACTTATTTTTAGTAACTTGTGATTTAACTTATTTTTTGTATTACAGTCTTAATGTTTTTGCAGATGCATGCCTTCTATGTATAAGGATTGTATTATGAAAATACTCTGAACTCTGCAAGTTAAATATTAGCTTGTTAGCCAGTTCCTCTCTGGATTAGTCACATGTGCAGCTATAAGCATCTTGAAAAACTGAATTTTTTTTTTTTTAATCTTGTGATTCTGGTACCCACTGAATTTAGAACTTCAGTGATTAAGCAGTTTCATATAATTTTAAGTTTAGCAAACACAAACAAAGATCCCAGGCATGGCATTTTAATAAGGGTTTTTTCTTGTGTTGGGAGCACGTAGCAAAATAAACATGACCCTTGGCAAAATAGGCACTTTCAGTTGCATTTTTATAATTTAAAAGTATTTTATTGTTTCCTAACAGTGTTCTGTAAATTGGAAAGGTAAAAGCTTCTGTTCTCAGTACATTTGCCCCTTTTTTGACCCTCCTCCTCCTCACCTGCAGAGCGCTTATCATGTTTTTAATTTTAGCATGCCATGAACTGAAGTGACTTGTATTGCTGCGGCATTTTCTTTATAAGTCAGAATTAAAATGTTACAATAAGAATTAGTGAACAGAGGAAAAAATATCAACATAATAAAAATGCTAAACATTAGCAGAAATACTGTTAAAGAAAATCCCTTGATGGAGGTGTTCTTGTATTTAACATAAAACACAGTCCTGTAGCTATTTTCTTAGGTTCTTCTAGGGAAAAAAAGTTTATTTTTTTTAATACATCACAAAAAGTTTTATATTTGAAGGAATGTATATGAATTATAATGGCTTAACTGTAAGCTATGACTTACAGGAAACTTCTGTGCTACTCCTACTGATAAAAAGATGATTGCAGTCTAGTTAATAATACACTGGCTTTCTACTGGAAAATGTATTTTTATAAAGGAACTTGATCCTCTATAGAGGAAGATGATGGTTTAAACATTTAAAAGGATGGCTACTTTTGATGAAATAAATGGGGTTGTCTTTGAGAATGGTAATGCTTTTAATGTAGAAATTAGAGGATCCAAATTTCAGAGGATTACAAATGCAGATTGCAAATGAAGGTCCTGAGAGCTTATTTAAATAAAAGTAGAAATGTTTTCTTATTCTAAAGTATTTGACTCCACATGTTGCAGATAAACCTCAGAATGCACACACACACACCATTAACTCATCAACTTCCATAAAACTGTAAGTTGTTAAGTATTTGTGAATGCATTTATTTTTGACTCCATGTACAAACTTTATTCATTAAGTGATCTTTTTTTTTTTTTTTTTTTTTTTTTGAGGTAGGATGTCTAGCCGAGGCTGACCTGGAATTCACTATGTCATCTCAGGGTAGCCTCGAACTCACGGCGATCCTCCTACCTCTGTTTCCCAGGTGCTGGAATTAAAGGCATGTACCACCATGCCTGGCCATTAAGTGATCATTTAAGAGTTGTATCCCTTCGTGCAATTATTGTTTTCATGGCGAACCTGTAACGTTGTGGCTTTCCACATTATAAGCAAAAAGCATCTCCTAACCCCCATGGGTATGCACGTGCATGTGCAAACACACACACTGTCTTGTGTATGCATTCTTTGCTTTTCTTGAAAATATAAGCATCTATGAAAAGGACTCCTTAAACATAGACAACCAGATTTGCTAGATCGTTTTTCTCTCTAGACATGCTAATAACCAAGGATTTCTTGCATTAGAGAGTTTTTTGGAAAGTGAAATTTTTATTTTGGTAACAAGACTGTTTTTACATACACACGCATAAGCTATGGCGACAGCATTTGTGTAAATCAATCTGTCCTTGGGTGTGTGCCATGTGCATACGGCTACTTGAAGAAGCAGTTTCTTTGAGGATGAAGTAATGGCATAGTTATCTACGGACCCCAAGTGTGCCTTTGGCAAATTCAAATTTGTGTCATATAGCTTTTTTTTTTTGAAGTAGGGTTTCACTCTAGCCCAGGCTGACCTGGAATTCACTATGTAGTTTCAGGGTGGCCTCAAATTCATAGCGATCCTCCTACCTTTGTCTCCCGAGTGCTGGGATTAAAGGCGTGCGCCACCACACCCAGCATTGTTTATTTTTATTTATTTATTTGAGAGTGACAGAGAAGGAGGCAGATAGAGAAAGAGAGAATGGGCATGCCAGGGCCTTTAGCCACTGTAAACGAATGCCAGATGCATGCACCACCTTGTGCATCTGGCTTATGTGGGTCCTGGGGAATCGAGCCTCGAACTGGGCTCCTTAAGACTTCAGAGGCAAGCGTTTAACCGCTAAGCCATCTCTCTAGCCCGTGTTGACATACAGCTTTATCATAAGCTCTCAGTAGATTTACAAGTAGGAAACTGTGGCTTAATAAACTGCAGCATAAGTACACCACCTTTGTGGAAGGCCTGCCGAGAAAGTAAGCCTGTTCTTCTGCATGTGTCTCAATGTGTAGCTGTAAATGAGGTGATGCTGTTTGTATGTTCATAGAATTTGCTTCAAAACTTTGATATGCTTATTTGGAGAGGCAGTCACAAATTTAATAGAATTAGCAAAATCATGCGCATTTGTGACAGATTCGAATCAGTATTAGAAGTCCGTCAAATTACTTTTCAGAGCCCAGAGTGAAAAATTTCCAAATGCATGGAGCTCCCACTTCACCCCAGCAACAGCGGCTTCCTTTGATTTATATATCATGTAGAATGCTTTTTTTTTTTAATTTCTCTGCTCTTGCTCTTAACTTGTATAATGAATTTTATTTTAGCCATGTGAAGTTTGCCTCTGAAAGTTTTGTCTTTTTTTTTTCGGTGGGGGGAGGAGGGAAGAGGTTTATTTTGGCTTACTGGCCCGAGGGGGAAGCTCCACGATAGCAGGGGGAAACAATGGCATGAGCAGAGGATGGACATCACCCCCTGGCCAACATCAGGTGGACAATAGCAACAGGAGAGTGTACCAAACACTGGCAAGGGGACACTGGCTATAACACCCATAAGCCCGCCCCCAACAAGACACTGCCTCCAAGAGGTGTTAATTCCCAAATGTCCATCAGCTGGGAACCTAGAATTCAGAACATCTAATTTTATGAGGGACACCTGAATCACACCACCATGTTCTGCCTCTGGCTCCCATAAACCGATATCCATACATGATGTAAAATAAAATGCATTCAGTCAGTTTTGAACTGAAGACGTTGATTGCTGCGAACACTAAGGCTGAAGAAAACCTGCTGCACGTGTCTCAAGTCAATGCCCCTGAATCCAGTGTGGTACGTCCCCAGCCCCGGTTCACAGTTCACATTGAAAACAAGGAAATAACAAGGCTCAGAAATGTTAAGGAATGTGGCCAGGGTCAGGTTGCAGGGCTGGGGACATAATCTTCAGAACTGCAACCCTACTTTTCCTCCTCAGATTTCTGACAAGTACGTCCTTTCTTCCAAGTGTCATTCATAACGTTGTTTGTGACCTCTGAGAGGAGACAGCTTGCTGGTGTCCTCCTGGTGGTGCTCATGAGAAACCTCTGACCACTGGGGGGTTGGGAGGGAGGGTCAGATGCTGAGTGTACTGGGTGGCAACTGTCCCCAGGTGTCCAGGAGGATGGAGGTGGCTCAGCCTGGGAAATGCAGGAAAGCTCTCTTCTCAACATTATGTACCTCTATGAAAAATTAAACAGTCGTGTATCTGGAAAAGAATCAGGATGGGGACAAGGATGGGCTGTCTGGTCAGAAGAGGTTAAAAAAACAAAAGGCAGAGATACAAAGACATGCATCGGTCTGTTTTCAGGACCCACAAGTGTGTGATGCTTTATTCCAGCCTTACTTTTGTCACCTATGTACGGGTATGTGGTTATGCTTAGAGGTGCATATACAAGTTTGTGTGTGTGTACACACACGCATGCATATAGTGGTAAAGGTCACCACTGAGTGACTTCCTTACCACCACTTCACCTTACTTTTGTATATTTTATTTATCTTTTGAGAGAAAGGCAGATAGAGAATGGGTGCACCAGGGCCTCCAGCCACTGCAAACGAACTCTAGACGCATGAGCCACCTTGTGAATCTGGCTTACATGGGTCCTGGGGAATTGAACCTGGGTCCTTAGGCTTCACAGACCAGAGCCTTAATGGCTAAGCCATCTCTCCAGACCTCCACCTTGCTTTCGGAGACAGGGTCTCTCACTGAACCCAGAGTTCACTGATTCAGCTGGACTCGCAATCCCTAGGGATCCTCCTGCCCCCAGCAACCCCCATGTCCTGAGACTACAGGCACGTCACCGCACCCAGCTTTTATGTGGGTTGTGGGGATCCAAACTTGGACCTCATGCTTTCATAGCCAGTACACTACCAGCTGAGCCATCTCCCCAAATCCCAGCTTTACTTTATCCTTGAAGTATCCTGTTCCGTAAAGTAAACAGGATGTATGCCATCATTTTTCCTACATACCTGGGACTTTTAATCTCAGGTATACTGAATTTTCCCTAGCTTCTGAATGGAATATGGACTTGGTTTACCTTGAGAAGCCTTTCAGTGTAATATCCTGCTAATAATTAATTGGGAGAAGGGTGACTGTATTGAAGAATCCTTACTACAGACCAATTCCCACCAAGGAGAGCAGCTAGTTCATTTTAATATTTTTTAAATTTTTATTTTCACCTATTTATTAGAGAGAGAGAGGAATAGGGAGATAGAAAGAGGGAATGGGCACACCAGGGCCTCCAGCCACTGTAAACAAACTCCAGATGCATGCCCCCCCTTGTGCATCTGGCTTACATGGGACCCGGAGAATTGAACCTAAGTCCTTTGGCTTTGCAGGCAAGTACCTTAATCACTAAGCCATTTCTTCAGCCCAAGAGTAGTTCATTTTAAAGTTTTAAATGTTACATGAATAAGTAGTCATTTAATTTTGTTTAATTCTGTTTAAAAAGCCAATACATTATCCTAACATGAATGCTTCATGATTTTTCTTTTTGTAACTCTAAAAATACTTTTTGAGAAAATTTTTAAATGTTAAGGTCTCTTGTCATCTCTGATCACCTCTGGGTGCACTCATTATGTTTACTTATTCATTGTTGGATTTTAGGTTATTTTGAAAGAAATATACTAAGTTATTGGTTAGCCTGTTTCATTTTCTAAAAATCACATTATCTAAGAATATTTTAGGGGTTTGCCTTGTGAATTCGTGTTCTGATTACTTATATCTCTATTTAAACAAATCAAAAGAATATGGTTATTTACATTAAGGAATGTAAATAACCCGTAGTTTTCTTTCTGTTTAGTTTCATTATGGAGGGAGCTTGTGGCTGTTTGATTGTGAATGTGACTGATGTTAAGAATAAGGCAGGTAGAGGCCAGTGACTTGGGCACATGCGGCGTCTCCCTTTCCGTGAAGGCATGCTGCTCCTGTGAGGCAGGGGGACGTGCTGTGGGATGGGAGCTGGCACGGGATCTTCCCGCTGAGTCCATCCAAGCCGCAACCCGCAGTGAGTCACCTCTGTGTGAACAGAATCTCAGAAACACCAAGCGTCATTGGAGATAGATAAAAATGGGACGCCCAGTACAATCATTGCCCCAAGTCTCACGATGCATTCTCTTTATTAGCTGGGAAAAGGGAAGACAAATATTCTAGGTGATCTCAAAGTATAGCACTGCAGAGTACCCTTCCTCCAACAGGTCACTTTCTTAGGACCATTTCTGAAAACTGCGAGCAAAAAAGATTCTTTTCTAATGCGTCATTGCCACAAAAGTGGGTAAAACACTGTTCTTTCAGAACTAATGCTTCCAAAATACATCCAGATTGTTTAAGGTACAGATCCGATTTCTCCATCAGCCATCCTCCCTCTAAGAAGGCAGGAAGTCAAATAACCTACTTTCGCATTGGTTGCTTAAGACTTTTAAAGCTCCCATTTCAGCAACACATCCGTTCTCCCCTTAAGGACCCTGAAAGTAGGAAGACAGTGGCTAGAGGAGAGAAGAGAGAATACTCGTGCTCCGTTGGTCATCACACACCATGTCTAAACGCCACCTCTCAGACAGACACATATTACCCTTTTATGCCAGAGGAAACCTAGACTCAGAAGTCTGTCTCTGCCGGCCCATGTATTCTTTTCTTCACTCACTTGCTCAGCAGGCATTTGATAGTCATCTTCCAACTTAACGGGGTGGGTGGGACCTGGGATACAAAGGGAACGAGAGACCACTCTTACCATGCTCATCAAAGGCTCTCAGTCTCATCAAAGTCATCTCTAGGAAGCTATGGGGTCAAGGTCATGTGTGGAGCGTCTTCCCGGTAGCCTACCACAGACAAAAGGTAGAGGTAAGACCTCCACTGACAAGAAGTGTGACAGATGCTCCTCCCCAAGGAGAGACAGAGGCAGACTTTCTAGAGCAAGTACACACGTCAGCCCCGAGCGTGACATTGATGTTCAAACAGAAGATGAACACTAAAGGAGTGCTAACAACCACAACAAAAAGAAACATTGAACTGTAAGCGTGGGAGGCTGGGTAGAGAGTTTTACTTTTGGAATTAGTAATTGGTTGGACCCTGCCCACAGCACATTAGATTCTTGGGCACTCAGAGGTACACACAATATAGTTTGATTTTCTTATTCTCAAGGTGAAAGGACTAAGACGTGAAAAACAACAGGACGAACACCTGTGCCAAGTTGGAGGTTATTAATTTAATTCACCACAATAAACATTAATTAAGGGAATAAAACCACTTAAGTCACCTGCAGCAGGTGCCAGCACCACGTCCCATATCCTCCATGCCAAAGAGAAGGCAGTGTGTTGAAGTTAAAGTGCTGGGCGACCACTGGAGGCTTCTAAAAGCGGGAGGGGCGTGTTTGAACTCGAGTGCCTTTGCAAAGATCCCTTGAAGGAACAGGAGAAGATCAGATGGCTCAAGCCAGAGTGTACCTTATAAATTAGTTTAAGAGATTAAGTACAAAAGAGCCTTTTTAGAGACACCTTTGGACAGTTAAGCTTTTTCATTGTCATATTACTACCACTTATCTGAAAATTTAGATAAAGGGTATGCGGTTGATCTTCTCCATCGAAATTCACATCAATCAAAAATATAGATCAATAAATTCCAATCCCAATGCCCGAAGTCTCTTGAATACCCCAGTATTTAGAACAGGTGGTCAAGTATATGAGGATTTCAAAAGGGTCAGCATGCAAAGTGACTTCCTGAAGCCTTACAAGCCTTCTTCCACACTGCGTTATTAGATTTCTTGACTGGGGCAAGTGAATGTTCACTGACCTGAATATTCCCTTGTGTAAAGTGGGGATAACGCAAGATTCCTTGTACTAGAGTTCAGACAAATGAGACCATGAGTATGGAACTTTCTAAGCAACAAATAAGTGTTGAAATTGTTTTTTTTATTTATCATTAGGAACTTGTCCTTTGAGAAGGAAGGCTATAATTGTAGTTTGGGACTGCTTGGTGTATTTTGCCTCTTGTATAATAGGACCCTTGCTTGCATATTTCCTCAATTTTATGTTTATCTATCTTTTCCTCTTCCTCCAAATGTTTTTCCCTAGGCCTCCTAACATTACCTCGGGAGCAGTATACTGAAGTGTTATTTGATGCCAACAATATAGACCATAAGCCTTTCTTTTACACTTTTCTAGGGACTGGATGAAATTTAGCAAATAATGAAAAATTGTCTAGTGGGGAAAGGAAGTCATGAAATTAACTAGGATATTGCTTATCATACATTACCATCAGCAACAACAAAAAAAAATCAACTGTGTTACAAACACTAAGGAAGGTGGTCATTATTAACTCTTCAACCACCAGCACGGCCTTTGTAGGGGGAGATGAGTCTCATTACAAAGGTTTGCCTTGAGCTGGAGAGATGGCTTAGTGGTTAAGGCATTTGCCTACAAAGCCAAAGGACCCAGGTTCCATTCCCCAGGACCCATGCAAGCCAGATGTACAATGTGGAGCATGTGTCTAGAGTTCATTTGAGGTGGCTGAAGGCCCTGGTGTGTGTGTGTGTGTGTGTGTGTGTGTGTGTGTGTGTGTACTCACACTCTCTCCCTCATAAAAATATTTAAAAAAAAAAAAAAAAAGGTTTGCCTTACGGGTAAAAAGGTGAACTCTGAGGCATCCTCCCAACAAAGACTGACCTGTTTGCCACCTGACCTTGAGAGCATTTTCAAGAGACAAAATTATGATGGCATGTGCCTCACCTCACAGCAAGGTTATTGTACCAAAGAGACAAAGGGAAAGTGAATATAGCTACAACCAAGTAATAGAATCATTGACAAGGAGAGACAGAACATTTGTGATACATAATGGGACCCTTAATACCAAGGGGTGACATAGTCTGAACCACCATCCAGTCGCTGGTTAAAGGGGAAGGACCGAGAGCCAGATGTACGGTGTACATATATGATCCCAGCATTTGGGAGGCTGAGGTATGGGGGTCAGTCTGGGCTAGAGTGAGAACCTGCTTCCTAAAATAAATAAAGTGGAAAGGAAATCCTCTCCAGACCCTTAGAAAGATGTTGCCACGTCTATGAAACACCTGGGTAAATGAGCCGAGTCCATGTTCAGCCATCCCACTTTCTAAAGTTATTTTCCTACGCTGGGTAAGAAGAACCAAAATAGAGTAACATTTAACTTACCCTTAGGGCGTGCAAGTGGTTGAAAAGTCAGAAGGATGAAGGGAGGGATGTCTGCTCAGTAGTTAAAATAGATGTAACATAATGCACTGAAACTGTGCCCTTTTGATAAGGCCAAGAAGCATGCGCCGGGTTCATTTCATTACTGTATATTAGAAACAGCAAATTAGTCATGAGAACAAACATACTGAAAATGGCAGAATGGGGTATTAAAACCCTTACACCAGACACAGGCACTTAGCATAGCAATTAGGAAGCTCTGTGCCATCCAGACAGCAGACCCTGTAAACCTCATTAGCTCCCCGATGGCATCTGTGCGTCTACTACCAGGCACAAAAGTGAGTGTTCATGAAAGTGGCCCTGGGAAGGTCTAATTACATTTGTTTCATACTACACATGAAAACTGTGAAGAATGCGAGATTTCCCTTTGAGTATTAAAAATGAAAGCTTGGGCGTGCACTTGACAGGCAGTTTCTACATCTGGAAGGCTTACTTTCATGAATTTACTTTCTTGACAGCTCCTGTGCTCCTGAGATTTTTCAGGGTTCTAGGAATGTAAAACCGCCTGAAATCCTGGCCACCACTGGGCATGCAGGTGGAATGAACAAGAACCACACAGTGGGAGTTACCCCTGTGGATGTTCTGCTCCCAGGAGGCGAGGGCACACCTTGACATCAGGTGTACAGCGGTACACTGGCTCATTGGAGATCGGAATTTAGCTTCAATCCCAATAAAGTGACTGTCTTATTCAAACAGTGTGGCTCCGGGACCACCTAGGCTGAGATGAGCCTTGTACGCTCCATTCTCTCTGAAATTCTCCCAAGGGAAAGAGGAAAAGAGATGCCAGCCATGACAATTGCTTTCCTTTTCTCTACAGAAACAGCAGGAGTGGGGTAGGAGATGGCATAAAGGAGAGGAATATGGTGGGAGGAGAATTTATGACCCTGAGTAAGTCGCCCACAATGTATGTAGACTGGGGCATGTTCTTATTTTGGCCTTGGTTGTTGTTTGTTGTTGTTTTTAATCTGTAAAATAGACCTGACACACAACAGAATTCATAAGTCTGTGGCAATCATCAACTAAAATATAATCAGTGTTAAAGAGTTAGATGGCTTAGCGGTTAAGCGCTTGCCTGTGAAGCCTAAGGACCCCGGTTCGAGGCTCGGTTCCCCAGGTCCCACGTTGGCCAGATGCACAAGGGGGCGCATGCGTCTGGAGTTCGTTTGCAGTGGCTGGAGGCCCTGGCGCGCCCATTCTCTCTCTCCCTCTATCTGTGTTTCTCTCTGTGTCTGTCGCTCTCAAATAAATAAATAAAAATTAAAAAAAAAATCTTTAAAGAGTTAATGGTGGATGGATGGCTGTGTTAAGAAGGTTGCTTGTTGGTGTTACTGTGAAATACTTTTCTTATGCCTTAGGTTGTCAGGTCAAGGAGGGCAAGGACATGGCTCTGTTTATTGCTGTATGCTCCTTGGAGCACAGAACTGACAATGAGTAAGCATTTGCTGAATCCATGTTTCAGGAGAGTTAGTAAGAAAAAAAATATATAAATGTTTCACATTCACAGTGGGCATTTTTTTGATGTTTGATTTTTATTTTTTATACATATCTCCCATAACACATAACTGCCAGATTATTCTTAAGTATAAAAATTTAAGTCTGCATATTAGTTTAGTAAGTACATGTAACTTACTCAAGCATTTTTCTTTAGTTGGATTTTAGTATGTTTCCATTACAATTAACATTTTCCCTTGTATTTTTCCCTCTTTCCTTATGGTAGGTGTGTAGAAGTGGAATCATAGTGTTACAGAATAGAAAGACTAAAAACGAAGCTCATCCAGGCCTCTCTGGAATGTCGTTGGTACACAGTGGGCATGTTTATGGAAGCCATTTGGGGAGAGCACTGATTGAATGGAAGATGGAGTGGAGAATTGGGGGAAAATTCACAATGTGCATAAGTTGAGAATTTGAGAAATTTTTAGAGGTTGTCTGAATTGGCAGTTCTACTATGCTAACTGATTATGGCCCAAGAAATGTGGAATCTGAGTCATAAAGTGGAGATGGAGTTTCTATTATCCTTTGGTTATTGTAGTCACAATGGGTCCGAGGGATTTCCAGCAGTACCGGAGGAGCACCGGCAGGAGATGGTGAGACCTGTGGGCTACAAAGAGGTGGAAGCCTTTGACATCAAATGGAAGGCAAGGAAGGGGCTGGAGAGAGAGCTCAGTGTTTAAGGCACTTTCCTGTAAAGCCAAAGGACCCAGGTTCAATTCCCCAGGACCCACGTAAGCCAGATGCACAAGATGGCGTATGTGTCTGAAGTTTATTTGCAGTTGCTGAAGGCCCTGGCACACCCACTCTCTCTCTCCCTCCCTCTCCCCACCACATACTCTCTCTCCCTCAAGTAAAATAAAAGCTTAAAAAATGGAAGACAATGAAATAAAAATAATGGCTATCTGTAATCATATATGCATACAATGTAGGAACATTAAACTTTAGTAAGAGAATTGGCTTTTGACAAATTATAGTTTTGGAAACCTTGTGTTCTTCTGTCTGTGCTCTAGCTTCAAAATCCTCTGCCTTTTATTTTTTACTTGACTTCCCAGAAGAATCTGACACCCTCTGTGCCCTTCCAGGCTGAGATCCTGTTCTTGTCTATGGTGCATGACATGGCCTGGCTTGATCATGTTACTCCGGGTCTCCAGCCTCTTCTCATCACACCCACCCTGTTGCTGACCCCCTCGGCCGGTCAGAACAAGATTCATCCCTGTGTTTTTCACCCTCCTGGACTTTCTTCACTGCCTTTGCCAGCATGGCACATTCACACACAGTGTGTGTGTCACAAAGCGAGCCCGCCGTGTGGCCACATTGTAGAAATAAAAGAAAATATAAGAAACGATTCTTTTCTAAATGTATTTTGTTGAATCAAATTCATCAAGTGCTAGAGAGTTGACTCAGTGGTTCAGGCACTTGCCTACCAAGTCCAAGGACCGATGTTCAACTCTTTAGATCCCACATAAGCCAGATGTGCCTGGTGACACATGCGCACAAGATGCACACAAGATGCACACAATGGCACATGCATCTGGAGCCCGATCACAATGGCTGGAGGCCCTGGTGTACCAGTTCTCTCTCACATGCGCTCTTGCTGTCTCTTGTTCTTGCTCTCTTGCATTAAAAAAAAAAACAAAAGGCTAGTCTGTTGGTCTTGCCTCAAAAAATTTTCAAGACTTTATTTTCCTGTATCATCAATATAAAAATGATGGAGTGCTTATATTCCTTTCAGGCTGCACCCTCTGCTTTTCCATTTCCGCCGTCCTGGCTTTTCTTCACTCACACTTTTCCCTGCCTGAAGCATCCTGCTCTGTCCCCTTGTGTGGAGTTCATATTCCATACAAGATTCTGTACATGGTGATAAACCCTAACTCGGTTTTGGCAGAGGCCCTGTCTTCCCTTGGTCTGCGTCTCTCTTCTTATACTCCCCCACAGATCTCATGCTTGTGAGCCCTCCTACGTGGTCTTGTCTCTCAGTTCCAGAAAGGCAGAAACTCAGACCATCCTGGGCTGTTATATGTGTGAAGTGTGTGGCAAGGCCCTTGGGCTGTAGTTAGCATTGCCTGTGTATATGGAAGCATGAGTGCATGAACAAATCCCAGAAAATCAAAGGACAGGGTCCTTAGGTTTAATTAACCTTCATTAGTACGAGAACTGCCTTTGGAACACCCAGCCTTTACTTATACCTCTGGGATGGACAGTTCACTAACTACCTGAATATTACTTCTTTTGAACAAGTCATTATTCAAAAGCTAGTTCATTATAGATAGAAATAGTGTCTTATGTGAGAATGCATTTCATATACTTTAAAAGATTAACCCACCCAGTATGACCTGTAAAGTCAAGACTGCAGTAATATAAAGGCTCTATTTTAACTTGTGGTTGAATTTGGTTGGTCATGTTATAAATTACAAATTTTATTTTATCTTGAAAATCATAATAATATTTACATACACTTCCAAAGTATTGTGTTCAACTGGGGGAGGAAAAAAAACACGTGGATTCATTTTTCGGTCTTGTTTTGTGGGTCTGAGGGTATGGTCAGGTGAATGTGCACATGCATGCTGACTGCTTCTCCCTGAGAAAAAGAAGAGTGGCCTTCCTCGTAGGAAGCTTCCAGTGTTTTCCATTAGGCCCCATTTGTTACACATTTCTACTTTTAAATTACTTCTGAACCACAGAGTCTGGCAGGCCTCATTGGAAGGCATTTGAGGATAACTGTTCAGTCTGGAATCCGGCCATTTACAGTATTTGAGAGCAAAGAACAAAGCAAAACAAATTGAGATTATTTTATTGGATGTTTAAGAGTTTGGGAAAGAGCAAATAAAATGAAGAAGGAATCCTTCCTTAGTGCATGCTTGGGAAATACCGCATGTTTCTCAACCTTTTCATTTTTGAGCATTTTGAAGCCTGCTTTGAATTTGGTTGTTTTTAAGCCAGTCAGAGGAAAGTAAAGATACAGGATAGATAAGCCTATGGGGCCACAGGATACTGTCAGAAAAAAAAAAAAAAAAAAAAAAAGAGCAAGAGGGCTGAAGAGATGGCTTAGAGGTTAAGGTGTTTGCCTGCAAAGCCAAAGGATCCCAGATCGATCTCTAAGACCCACAGAAGCCAGATGCACAAGGGGGCGCGTGCGTCTGGAGTTCGTTTGCAGTGGCTGGAGGCCCTGGCGTGCCCTCTTTCTCTCTCTGCCTCTTTCTTTCTTTCTCTCAAATAAATAAATAAAATATTTTTTTAAAAAGAGCAAGACAGCTTGTGGGTTATCTTCTTTTCTTTTCACTCTTAAATTCAAATCCGTGAGAGGCTCCGTTCTTGATCATGGGGGCTTTTCCAGCTCTTTCTGAAGAGAATCCATATTTAGTCATCTAGCTTTTAGAGCTCCTAAAATCACCTAATGACACTTGGCATGTTGAGTAGTAGCCATAGTGGTGATGTCACATTGGAGAGGAAGATGCAGGGAAAGTGATGGGCTTTGGAGGTGGACAGCTGGAGCCTCCCATCCCAGCTGCCCTGGGCTGTGTTCCCACTGAACGGTTTGTAAGTGCTGATGAGGTGCTGTGCTAGGTGAAATAAGTATGTTATCTCATTCGCTCGTTTAGCTTGGAAGGGCCACAGCAGAACCTCAGCTGTATAAATTGCAGAGGTTGAAGGACTCGCCAAGTTTACGAAGCTCCCAGTAGAATTTGAGCTTCAGTCCTGGTGTCTGGCTCTAATGACATCCTGCAACTGTGTGGTTTATGTTTCATGAATTAGTAGCTCTGCTGTTAACTTTGTAATTCCAAGATTGCACTGTGTTAGATACAATGATATTTTAGCTGAGCTGAATGTAAACAATATATTGTAGTATTTTTGGGGGGATGTTGAAAAAAACCTTCACCAGTAGTTGATTTGAAAATATAGCCCACAAGTGGCTATTTGTGTCTTTCTTTCCTTATTTTATTTTTTAAATATTTTTATTTATTTATTTGCAAGCACACACACACACACACACACACACACACAGAGAGAGAGAGAGAGAGAGAGAGAGAGAGAGAGAGAGGGAGGGAGATCATGAATGCACCGGGACCTCTAGCTGCTGTAAACAAACTCCAGATATATGAGCCATTTTGTGCATCTGGCTTTATGTGGGTACTGGAGAATTGAACCCAGGTTGTTAGGGTTTGCAGGCAAGCACCTTAACTACTTAGCCATCTCTCCAGCCCTCTTGTTTGGTTTTGCTTCAGTATCTGTATGTATGAGCTTGTGTGAGAGTGCTTATACACCTGTGTGGTAGCCAGAGATTAACATGAGGTATCCTCCTGCATCACTCTCCACCTTAGTTTGTATTAACATGTTTCTTATTATTTGAGCAAGAGAAACAGAAAGAGGCAGACAGAAAGAGAATGAGTATGGGTGCACACCAGAGCTTCCTGCCACTGCAAATGAACTCCAGACACATGAACCCCTTTGTGCATCTGGCTTCATGTGGGTCCTGGGGAATCAAGCAAACGCCTTGAACCACTGAGCCATCTCTCTAGCCCTTTTACCATATTTTTGTTTTAGTCTCTCACTGAACCAAGAACCCACCAATTCAGCTGGGCTGGCTAGCTCGTAAGTCTTAAGAATCCACCTGCCTCCACCTCCCCAGCACCAGGATTAACGGTCAGTGCTCCACAGCATTTTATGAGGGTGCTGGAGATCCACATCGAGGCAGGTCCTTATGCTTGTTCCATAAGCACTTTACTCATTGAGCTACCTCTCCAGTTCCTTATTTATGTATTTATTTATTTATTTTACTCATTTATGCATGCTGGAATTTGAATCCAGAGCTTGGCACATTCTAAGCACATGCACTACCACTGACATATACACCCAGCTCCCATTGTGTTTAAGATAGAGACACTGTGTGGAAATTTCTTTTCCTGGTTGGAGTAAAGGTAATCCTAGACCAAAAAAAAAAAAAAAAAAAAATCTTAACTTTAGAGCCATTCTTTGTGAAGTCTTGAATGAAGCATGGGTCTGTTGTCCTTTCCCTGGATGTAACGCTTGCCTTGGTGGGCATTCAGCAGTTCATGTAAAGCTGTCTGAGGCATTGTCAACAACCAAAGCCCCACTCATTTTCCTCGAAACTCAGCAGGCCGCAGTGTGACTGGCTTCAGAAGTGTATTTAAGAGCCAAGCGTGGTGGCGCACGCCTTTAATCCCAGCAGCACTCAGGAGGCAGAGGTAGAAGGATCGCCATGAGTTCGAGGCCACCCTGAGGACTATGTAGTGAGTTCCAGGTCAGCCTGGGCCAGAGTGAGACCCTACCTTGAAAAAAAAAAAACAAAAAATAAATAAAAATTTTTAAATCCCAGAATAGTATTTAGCTGAATTACTCTTCCCACTGAGCAGCCATGGTTTAACCCTCTGAAGCTGAATGTCTCTGTCTTGAAATGAGAAGAATTGGATTTGTTACATTGCCTTTCCCTGTTGTGACTTTTGGGGGTGGTGGGTATGTCTCTGTATCACTGTGGCATTCACTTTCTAATCCCACAGAAACTTTTCTCACATACCTTTAAAGTGGTTCTCGGTGGAGGGAGTATTTTACTTCTCATTTATAGAAAGGATTTTTCAACATTATTTTCTTTTTATTTATTTGAGCGTGAGAGTCAGATAGAGAAAACAGGTGTGCCAGGGCCTCCAACCACTACAAATGAACTCCAGATGCATGGACCACTGTGTGCATCTGGCATACATGGGTATTGGGGAATCAAACCTGGGTCCTTATGCTTTACAGGCAAGTGCTTTAACCACTAATCCATCTCTCCAGCCCATATAGAAAGGTTTTAACTTGGTCCCTAAAATCTTAGGTTAGAATTTTCTTTCAATGCCATGGGCTAGAAAGGTGACTTAGTAATTAAGGTGCTTACGAAGCCTAAGGACCTATGTTCAACTCTCCAGATGCCACGTAAGCCAGATGCACAAAGGTGAGGAAAGTGCAAGGTCACACATGCCCACTAGGTGGCAAAAGAATCTGGAGTTTGATGATTGCAGCAGCTGAGGCCCTAATGCACCAATTCCCTCCCTCCCTTCCTCTCAAAATTAGAAGTTATAAAAAAGAAAGAGGGCTGGAGAGATGGCTTAGTGGTTAAGCACTTGCCTGTGAAGCCTAATGACCCTGGTTCAAGGCTCGATTCTCCAGGACCCACGTTATCCAGATGCACAAGAGGGCGCAGGCGTCTGGAGTTCATTTACAGTGGCTGGAGGCCCTGGTGTGCCCATTCTCTCTCTCTCTCTGCCTCTTTCTCTCTTTGTCACTCTCAGATAATTAAATAAAAATAAATGGAAAAAAATATTGAAAGAAGGAAGGAAGGAGGAAAGGAAGGAAAGAAAGAAAGAAATCTGGGCTTCATGCCATCCAACTCCACCTCAGGCACCTCAGTTATAAAGAACGAACCTAATTACACTGTAAGAGGCAAAAGCTTGCCAGTCAAGGTGGCTGTCCCGGGTAACAGGGCCGCCTGTATTCTAACCTCTTTCCTCCTACACTGAGGAAGGTTTAAACATGAATGAATGAATAATAAATAGGAGCTGAAGAGGGGGTTCAGGGGTGAGAATACTTGGTGCACTAGCATGAGGGCCTGGTCCCTCTGAGTTCAGTTTCCCAACACCCATGTAACTCCTGAGCATGGCTGCCTGTGCCTATAACACGATGACTGTGGAGAGCCGACTTATGAAAACCACTGGGGTTCATGAAAAATTGCAGCTCAGAAAGAGACTGATCTCAAAGGAAATAAACATATGAGCTCGTAGGGGAGGGGCAGCCAAGGGTCTACGCTGGACTGTGGGCTCTGCAGGGGCACACTTAAGGTGTGCCTGTCTCTGTACGCATGTGCATGCACCTCCTTCATCACACATAGTGCATATGCACACGCAGGTGGGTGGGTGGATGGGTGGGTGGGTGGGTAAGTAGGTCCCCTAGTATATGGAGTTTGAACTACTCGTAATACAGAGTGCTCAGGCTTGAGCCCACGTCAAGGTTGATATTTCTTCCATAGCACTTTTATTTTGTCAATGGCATGTAAACTGAGGAAGGTCAAGTCATTGAACTTGAGATACAAATAACAAGAACCAGGGCTGGAGAGATGGCTTAGCGGTTAAGCGCTTGCCTGTGAAGCCTAAGGACCCCGGTTGGAGGCTCCATTCCCCAGGACCCACGTTAGCCAGATGCACAAGGGGCGCATGTGTCTGGACTTCGTTTGCAGTGGCTGGAAGCCCTGGCACGCCCATTCAATGATTCTCTCTCTTTCTCTTTGTGTCTGTCTCTCTCTCTCTCTGTCACACTCAAATAAATAAATAAATAAAAATGAACCAAAAAATTAAAAAAAAAAAAAAAAAAAAACAAGAACCAGAAGGGTGGAGAGCAGAGTGTGCGGTCGTCAGAAATTCCTCAGGACAGGACCGTCACCTTCTGCCCAAGTCCCATAGGACTCGGCCGTTCAGCTGTGCCGCCGCTTGGCTCTGTTTCTTAACTTTGGCTGAGGAAAAGATGCCCCTGTATTTGATGGAATAATTACTCCAAATCAGGTGAAATCCATTCTGAATCCAACCACTGTATTAACTTCCAAAATGGATTATATTTTTTTCTTTCCAGGAATGAGCTGAAAATCTGCCCTGGTCTTTAATGAACTAAGGAAAGATTATTTCCTATCTGAAGTAGTTGCCTTTAGTAATGGATCCAATCCAGGTCCTTTGAAGTCTCTCAGACTCTGTAAGAGATGCCAATTAACCTTATAGCTAAAGTCATTCACAGTAAAGAAAAAAAAAAAAAAAGACTGAAATAGTAATTCTGGGTTGGGGGGGGGATCTTAACCGTTATTTTTAAAAGGGAGAGATTTAGAACTGAGATGCAGTTTTTCCACAGTACTTTAAGGCTGCGTGAGAATCTTATGTGTTAATAATAAAGGCACAGCAGGGGATTAGAAGTTTTAGTCACCGCTAATAGCAGTTTAAAAACATCCCCCTACAGCAGGTTCAGATATGCGGGGAAGGATTATCTAGAAAGCTCAGCTTAGCTCATAAGGGGTTTATTGTGGATCAGCAAGCCTGGGCTTCATCAGATAGGAAGTACAGGTGTATTCTCAGGGTTACTTACTCGGTGCCACTTGATACCTTGCCGTGCGTGTATGGAGCACCCCAAGAGAAGTTTTTTCTATGATTTAAACATTCAGTCTCTTGCTAGATGGCATTTTTAGGTAGTTGGGATATTTAAGAAGTAGATTTCCTCATAAACCTGTGCCTCCCCACTCTGTCCCCCCCGCCTCCCCCACCTCCACTCACTGTCTTGCCTGTAGTTCTTTGTTTCATTGAAAATACCTTTGCTCCTTCCTCTTCCTCCTCTGAACTCTGGGTGACTCTGCACATTTTGGTCCCAAGTTTTATTTGGTGTGCCTCATGAACCCTGTGCTTCAGCTGCCGAAAGCTGAACTTGGCGTTACTTGAAATGACATAGGAAATGAAGTTTCCTGCCCTTAATATTTAATTTATTTGGAATTTCAGTCTTTGGAGTTAAAACATGCAGTGAAAAGAACAAAAGTGTAAAAGTATAATGGAATTCTGTAGAGCCAGCTAATGAGCACTAAGGAGTAACTTAATTAAAAAGCTAGCAAGTGAGAAGCAGGGGAGATGGCCCAGTGGTTAAAGGCACTGGCTTGCAGAGCCTACTGGCTGGCGTCTAATTTCCCAACAACATAGAAAAAGCTGGATGGGCATTTGTTGGCAGCAGCAAGAAACCCTGGCATGCTCATTGTCCCACCCCACCCCAACACACACACACGTCACCCCAAGATGAAAATTTAAAAGAGATCTAAAAATTTCAAAAAGTGACCAGCTGACATAATTTACCTAATGTTTTTAGCATCTCATTATTATCTGTTTTTGAAAATCGTCTAGCGGAAGTAAAGAATCATAACCAAATGAAACAGAGACATAGGATTTCTGTTCTTTTATCCTGTTATTTTATTTTTTGCTGGGGATGAGCCTTGCACATGCTGGACCAGTGTTCCGCCTCCGAGCTACATTCATAGTTGCTAAGCCAAGGTTAACTCCCTGGAAGGCCAGCAGCGGGTCGAAGCCCGCCGTGCGTGTTGGTACAATGACTTCTGTGCTCTGAGATGCAGGTTAACTGATGTCTGGTCTGACGCCCCAGATGCCGGATAGCTTCCCCCTTCTCCCATTCAGAATGGAGTGCTTGTGATGCTGGAGCCATTACTAAAATGTACTCCATCGGCAGAAAGGTTCTGGGCATTGTTACCGGGGCAAGCTGAATGATTGGTTTTAGATAATTAAATTGGAGACAATTAAAATCCTTCCATTAAACACATCCAAGTATTTATTTATTTATTTTACAGTGGCAATCTTGACTTAAAACAAACCCTTTTATGTTCGCCATTAGGAACTTTAAGTGTTCAAATCCAATTTTCTGAATAGCTTGGGTGTTTAACCCCTTAGGAGAAAAGCACAGGTGGAGTTGGGTATTGTCAGGCACATTTTCCCATGGTGTCTCACCTAGAAGAAAACAGCAGCTCTACCAGTTAATTCTTATCAAATGTTCACAAAGGCCTGGGGCTTTGCACGTAATAAATTTCCTAGAAAAGCTTGCTGGATAAAACAGATGTCTTGTTGAAATGCAGCGTTCCGTTGTGGGCTTTGTCCTGAGAGTGGGGTGAACTGCGAGCAAGCCTGTTTTGTGGTAATTACCATACTAGTTGGAGCTGCTGTGCTGCTTAGCAGAGCCAGGAGAGGCCCAGAACACCTCTCTGTGTCCTGAACTCCTGGGGTCAGGCTAGGCAGGGTGACTTGTCACTGAAGATCTCAGGCTGTTACATTTGACTCCTCCTGGTTGTCACACAGCCTTCCTCTCAGCTTCTTCTGGATCAATAAATCTATAATGGTCAGTGCACTTTTCAGCAAACCCATAGTTCCACTAAATGTGTCTCTCCCCACTTGCCTCCCGGGGTCCCCAGGCTGAGCACAGAAGTAAAAGCGGGTAAGACAAGCAGTGAACAGGGGTGTGAATATAGTGTGTGCATTTGTGACCACAGCATTTTCCAGCCCGCAGTCATTTTGCTGCTCTGTGGCTTTGACTGCATTTTTAAAGAAAATATTTATTTATTTGACAGAAAGAGAGAGAGGAAGAAGCACATAGAGAGTGGGCTTCAGGGCCCAGCCACTGCAAACAAACTCCAGATGTATGACCCATCCTGTGATCTGGCTTAGGTAGTTACTGGGGAATCAAGCCTGGGTGCTTCGGCTTTACAGGCAAGCAACTTAACTACTTAGCCATCTCTCCAGAGCCCATTGACTATATTTTTAAAATATTTTTATTTATTTGAAAGTGATATATAGAGAGTGAATGGTGCCTTGTTGGGACTGCAAATGAACTCTAAACACATGTGCCACTTTGTGCGCCTGGCTTTATGAGGGTACCGGGGAATTGAACCCAGGCCCCCAGGCTTTGCAAGCAAGTGCCTTTAACCACTCAGCCATCTCTCCAGCTCTGACAGCATTTGTAATAGGAATGTTGGGAATATCATTTGCAGCCATGGGGTATTTTTCTAGTTTTCAGTTACTTCTTAAAACTAAGTAGATATGTAAAAGTCCACACATGCACATATACATAGGTATATAGTTCCCACACAGCTCTTTTCAATTAAAAATATATTTAATTGTTATGAAAATCCCAAAAAGGATAATACTGGAAATGTTTAAGGTGATTGGGAACACAGACTGGCTACAGTTGGCCATTTGGCTTGGTACCTACATTGTGGTTTCTAGTTAAACTATGCCCTTAGTTGTTGATAGCAAATTATGCCCGGAGCTCCAGAGTTGGGGGCGGTGGGCTCCCATTCCCCAGCATCCATTATTGGAGTTGAATTCTGCTCATGCAGAGCAGCAGGTGTCTCCATCACAAGACACCTTTCTCCAGGTCACTGCTCCTTCCACCAGGCCCTGTGGACTCCCTCGTGATGAAACCAGGATTAGTGGCTATTGATCAGTGGGCTAGCATGTCCCATCCCAACGGCTTTGCTCCTGCATTGTATCTCCCTGTAACCATGTTAGTTTTATTTATTTATTTATTTGAAAGAAAGAGGCACAGAGAGAGAGAGGGAGAGAATGGGCTCAACAGGGCCTCTATCCTCTGTAAACAAACTCCAGACTCATGCATCATCTTGGGCATATGACTTATGTGGGTACTGGGGAATCGAACCTGGATCCTTAGGCTTTACAGGAAAGTGCCTTAAGCACTAAGAAATCTCTCCAGCCTCCATATTAGTTTTGAACCTTGATGTTTACTTGACTAAGCCAACCCTACACCAATACTTAGGAAACCTTTTCATCATGAACAAAGTACATAGTGAGATGCCATCATTACATTTAGATCTTTATTTTTAATTATTTATTTATTTTCTATATTTATTTGCAAGCAGAGAGAGAGAGAGAGAGAGAATGGGTACAGCAGGGTCTAAGCCACTGAAAATGAACTCCAGATGTTTGTGCCACTTTGTTCATCTGGCTGTACATGGGCACTGGGGAATCAAACTTGGGTCATAAGGCTTTGTAGGTAAGCGCCTTAACTGTTAAGCTATCTCTCCCGCCCACATTTCGGTCTTATACTATTCCTGATTCTTAATCTAGAAGTTCATTGCCTAAGTGTATACCTCCCTTTCCTCGTTACTTGGTTATTTAACATTGTGTTGCATTCTAGGGAAAAGTCGAATTTCTAAAGAGATGACTTTCCCATGTGCGTGTTATCCACATATGTTTGTATGCCCATGAGTGCGTGTGTGTATGCATGGAGGCCAGAAGTTGATGTCTCGTGTCCTTCAGGGATTCTCTGTCCCTTACTAATCAGCTGGCCCAGGGGATCCCCAGCCTGTGCCTCCTGAGTGTTTGGATTGCAGGAGAGCTGGCACATCCACCTGGCGTCTTACGTGGGTGCTCCGATCCCCATGCTTGCATAGCAAGCACTGAGCTATTACCCTCACCCTACAGGGTGACTTTCATAAGTTATGTTATATAGTTTTGCAATTTCCCATTGTGAAGGTAAGCTTTCCTTTCTGAGAGTGCATTCTCCAACAGCAATAGAAGAGCCATACATTGTTCCTACTCTGGGCTTCTGTATTGGTACATACAGTTTCATCCTTACACTATGTTAGTAAGGCCAGTTCTCATATAATCCCAGTGCTACCAATGGGGGAAATGAGTTTTAGAAAACTTTCACTAAGTAGCGAAGATGATGATAAATCTAAGATAATGAATTTAGGAGCATTTAACAGAATGCAATGCCACTTTTCCAAAATTATAAGAACTACCTTCCCCACCCCTGCCTCCAAACAAAACAACTAGAAGGTAAGCCCTCATCTTACACACAGAAATCACTGCATTCTCAAGTGTTAGTGAGAACACTGACCATGAGCCTACCTGTGGAATGTTCCAGGGATTTTTACTCATCAGAAGATCCTTTAAACCTTGATTTTCACAAAAACAGCCAAACCTAGATATTTAACCAGTGCTGGAACCAAAGCATTTCAGATCAAATTAAAAGCTTTATCAAAACTGATAAGTTATGCATAAATTCACCAGCAGCAAATTTTATTTTAAAAATGTATTTGAAACAAAATGAAACTCCAGTGAAAAGACTTTTTCTTCTTAACATTTCTACTTAGTAGGGGACCTTCTTAAAATGCAGCAAACCAGTCAACAAGCTATAGCTTCTATTATCAGACAAGCTTTGTGAAAACTAGGAATTATAATCAGTGGAAGACCACATGAACAAAAATTGATTGTTGACTTGGTTGGAAAAGAAAGACTATTCTAATCACATAGCCATTTGAATTGGTTTTTTTCCACTTTAAAAGTAATATAACCACATTGTAGAGGAAAAAAAAAAAAGAAGCAATATTCCTTCTTTGCCATGGAAAAGGAAGAAACATCAACAACTGGTATTTTAATGTATTTTCTCCCAAGTTTTTTTCTATGTTCTTTTAGACAGCAATATGTATGTCATTATGTTTTAATATATTTTTATGTTCTGTCCTTTTCTTCATAATATTGTATTATAAAAGTTCTTGGCAGCATTATAATATTTTCATACTATTTTCATTGTTAAGTAATAACATGAATCTTAATCTACAAACTGGGACATTTATTTCTTCTACATTTAAGAGATCCTACTGGGGCTGGAGAGATGGCTTAGTAGTTAAGGTGCTTGCCTACAAAGCCAAAGGACCCAGGTTTGATTCCCCAGTACCCATGTAAAACCAAATGTGTGAGGTGGCACATGTGTCTGGAATTCGTTTTCAGTGGCTAAGGGCCCTGTCTGTATATATCTGCCTCCTCTCTTTCTTTTCTCCCTCTTTCAAATAAACAAATAAAATACTAAAACAGAGAGAAATCCTACTGTGGGTAAGGGAGAGGACCATTGCATTTCTCAAATGGAGTTTCCTCCTCCAGGGCTTTGCAAAGATTCCTTATGTGTGTTGGGAGGACGGTACCATGGGGGTCCTGTGGTCGTGGGTTCTCATACTCACATCAGTCTAATCAGTGATCCAAGACACCGTGATCCTTCAGGGTTTGATGGTTATGTGTATCTTCAGTGTCTGTCCTGTGGGTCACAGGAATCCTTCCGAGCCATCCAGAGCCGGGACTCTGTCTGTGTAGGCCTGTCACATGGTCACATTTTTTGCGACACATGGTCACACTCTGATAGACCTGCTCCGCTTTTGCCTTAGGCAGAGTTCTCTGATGCTGCCATCTTCCAGTAGCTCTCAAGCACATGTTCTTCTCTCTCCTTCCCATCAGCAGGGGCACGTGGTCTAGTCCCTTAAAGGCTTCCAGGTGTCAGACGTCAGGTTATCTGCAGATGGTGTTGTCCTTATGGCTCTCTGAGGTACCATCACCTGAAGCAAAAGGGCACACCATGCCTGGCACTGAGGAGAGAGAGACAGGAGAAACTTCATGGAATAGATACTAATAACCGTACTACTCAGACACATTGCATGGCATTGTTTGGGAGTACCACAGTTTGCTGACTTTATCTTTCTCATACAACTGATGTTCAGCCATGTTTCCAGTGCTAAAAATAACACTGCGGTGATCATGTTTATAAATTTTTAATTTTTTTCTTGATTTTTATTTTTTTTTCTTGATTTTTAATTTTTTTCCCTCTCTCTCTGGTTTCCCTAGGGTAAATAGCCTGAAGTAACGTTATAGGTTAGGAAGAGTCTTAAATGACATTTTAGACATGGCCAAAACATTTTATAATACAGAATTTGAAAACTGGCTAGAATATTCTGCTGGTTATAAGTGTGTCATGAATAAATAGAGAAGGCTCTCAAAGCCACTCTTCAAGATTTTTATTATTTCTTTGTAATGATGAGTATTAGCAATTCAGATGCCTCATTTTAAAATTTTTTCCATGTTTAACCATCCTCACTGGACACACTGAGATACTTGAGAGGAAAGGATGCTTTCAGTGGCTCAGTTGTGTCCAAAGTCAATAGTGGCTCCTGTGTGTGTGTGTGTGTGTGTGTGTGTGTGTGTGTGTGTGTGTGTCTGTCTGTTTCTTTCTTTCCTCCCTCCCTCCCTTCCTTCCTTCCTTCCTTCCTTCCTTCCTTCCTTCCTTCCTTCCTTCCTTCCTTCCTTCTTTCTTTCTTTCTTGGCCTGTTTGGGATGTGGTCCCTTCTGTGTACATGTCTACCCATTTTTCTGCTGTCATTGCCACTAAAAGCTTTTATTCAGCTAAACATTCATTGATGAGTTGTTTATTTTCAGATCAAACACTTTGAAGTTAACATGTCTCTTACATATAAAATGTGTACATATTTTACTGGCTACAGGGCTTGAGCTAGCTGGCATCCACTTCCTTTCACGTGCCCCAATGGGAAGAAATCAGGATCTGTTAGTGTGTTCCCAGTGGTTGTTGGTTGAATTAGCGCGTCCCCACTCATGCATGGAGTTGTAGCTCTCACATGTCAGAATATGATCTGCTTTGGAACCAGCTTTACTCCATCTAGTTAGCTAAGCTGAGGTCACAGTGGAGTAAGGTGGAGCCCTGATTAGCGTACCGATGGCTATACCAGGAAAATTGCGGGACAGCTGCCCATGCAGGGAGATGCCATGTGAAGATGGAGAGTGGTCCCACAAAAGCCAGGGACAGCCACAGACTGCCAGCAGCGCACCAAGGGCCAGGAAGGAGCGGCGGCTAACCCTCCTCCATAGCTCAGAGGGAACCAATGTCTTCATCTCAGGCTGCTTCTGTCCTTCAGGGCTTCAGTGTATTTTTGTAGAATAAGCCTCCTGAGGTTTAGGATCCCTTATTTTGAGAGCCTTGGCAAAGGAAGGCACTGGATCAATAATGTTCTCAAATAATCTGATAGCGATGGGTGCTCCTCTCCACCAGACCCTCCACTGAAATGCCTCGTCGTCTTTCTCATCCAAAGCGTATGACAAAGCCAGGCGTGGTGACTCGGGCCTTTAATCCCAGCACTCAGCACTCAGGAGACCAAAGTAGGGGAGGATCACTGTGAGTTTGAGACCAGCCTGAGACTACCAAGTGAATTCCAAGTAAGCCCGGGCTAGAGTGAGACCTAAAACAATAAAAAAAAAATCAAAATATATAATGGTCTTGCCAGTGCCAACTGAACACCTCCAGTTATGTGTATTACCCCACACATGTCACTTCTGTAAATAGCCTTGAAGAAAGTTTTCAGCAAATGTTGATGTGCTTTTCTACTTGGTATAAAGGAGAGCTTCTCTCATTTAATCTAACAATGCCACTAGGTTTCTATAGAATTCTCCTGAGGGCTTGTGTGATCCTCATACCCAGGTCAATTATGGTCTGTCATGGCATCAGATTGTTACAAATCTACCTGCCTATGTTGTGTTTTCTCCATTGTTTTGATCTCAGTTTCTTTTTTCTTCTTCTTTTTCCTTAATATTTTATTTATTTATTTATTTATTTATTTATTTATTTATTTATTTGACAGAGAAAGAGGGAGAGAGAGAATGGGTGTGCCAGGGCCTCCAGCCACTGCAAACAAACTCCAGATGTGTGCGCCCCCTTGTGCATCTGGCTAATGTGGGTCCTGGAGAATCAAACCTGGATCCTTTGGTTTTGTAGACAAATGCCTTAGCCACTAAGCCATCCCTCCAGCCCTTTTTTCTGACTTCTAAGCCATATTCTCAGCAGAAAATAAAGGAAAACTTAATTTGCGTTTTTAAAACATGTGATCAAAAGTAGAAAGAAAGCATGCTTTTAGTCCAGTTTTTCTAAGCCAGCTTAAAGAAAACTAGTTGTCCAGCATGGCAATGACTTGTCTGAACATTTTTTTTCTATTAAGTAATAAATCTTTTTATAAAAACAAAAAAGATACTAATTTATTAGCAAGCAAAGATAGACATGTAGAGGTACAGAGAGAATGGGCATGCCAGGACCTGTGGCCACTGCAAACAAACTCCAGATGCATGTGTCACTTTTGTGCCTCTGGCTTTTTTATGGGCACTGGAGAATCAAGCCTGGGTCCTTATGCTTTGCAGTGAAGTGCTTTAACCACTAAGCCACCTATCTATCAAGCCCTTGTCCCATTATCTTGATTCCTGAGGACTAGGGCTTGATCCTAGACAGTCTGTTCTTAGAGCTGAAGTCTGTCTGGTTCACTCAGGAGCAGCTCTCACACAAATACTTAGCCTTGCTTTCTCCCATGGTACATCAGCCTGGATTAGGTTCTACTACAAATACAGAAAAGAAAATAGTGATTTAAGTAAATATTATGTCTTGTGGAAGAATATAACAGATACCTGTCTAGGGCTGCCATGATGGCTATAGAGGGTCACCAGAGGCTTTTGGTCCTTCCAACGTTTCATTTACCAATTACTAGGGAGATTTTAGGAGACTTTATGGGAATTCTTTGAAATATTTACACTTATATCTCACTGACTAGAACTTGGTCACATAGTTCTACGTAGCTGCAGAGGAAAATGGGTAGTCTTCTGCAGAGGAAGCAGTGTGCCCAGTGGCTTAGTTTTTAGAATTGTTTAAACATTAAACAATTAAATTAAAAAGATTGAATTTACTTATCCGTAGTAGCAATCATAATAAATATTAAATCTTGGCACAAAGTGATCTTTGTCTACAAATTTTTTGGTCATGATTATTTACTTGTTTGATTTTGAACATACATTTTCTTCAGTATTAACAATATAAAATTCTTGTAGCATTCAGTGTACTCACTTGAAGGACACAAATCACAATTTTAGTATTTTGCTGCTATTTTTCAATTGCTGTTTTTCTAGGTCATTCTTATTTCTATATGAGTGTATAATAGGTTTTTTTTTTAAATGTGTGTGATTTATTCTTTAGTTGTTATCTGCTAAGAGTAAGAGAAAAAAATATAGTATCAATTAAGGATAAAAATATTGTTTTCTGGTATCTCAGTTGGATTGCTTCTGCATACCATAAAAAGGACCCTGCTTACAGGAATACTGCAAAGTTTTGGGGCAACAGAGTAGCCTGGTGGACTCTCTGAAATACTGGGCCATGAAATGATGAAATACCACTGATGTTTCATCAGGACATTGGATGGACCTTGTGAATCTAAGGCTGTAATTCATAATGTGTGGGAGCCAGAAGCCTCATAAATTATGAAACCACAACTTGTCTAGTTTATAAATGCCTGTTGAGAATGAATTTGACCTTACATGTATTGTGAGCCTTTCATTAGGATTAATTAGCTAATATTTGCTGAGTTTTATGAAGACAAAAAGCATTTATAGGTGCTAAGAGGCATATTAATTTTTTTTCCACTGACATTTAATGCCAAAATATTTTCTAGATAATAGGAAATTAACCTTAGAAACTCACAGTTGAATTTTCTGCTCAGTGCCCCATTCTTCTTTCTCACCAACCCCCAAATCAGTATTTTACAAATGCTTCCAATTTGCAGGAGTCCAGCCTTTCTGGATAGGGAGAAATAGATAAGAGGTGATCATGAGTCAGCAAAGAGTCAAAAAAAAAAAAAATCACGTAAGTAGGTAAGTAGGGCTGGAGAAATAGCTTAGTGGTTAAGGCACTTGCCTGCAAAGCCAAAGGACCCAGGTTCGAGTCCCCAGGACCCATGTAAGCCAGATGCACAAGGGGGCACACACATCTGGAGTTTGTTTGCAGTGGCTGGAGGCCCTGGTGCGCCCATTCTCTCCCTCTTTCTCTTTCTCTTTCTCCCTGCCTATTTCTGCATCTCTTTCTCTCTCATGTAAGTACATAATAATAAAATATTTAAAAATCATATAAGTAAATAAAATAAGACTTTTTCCAGATACATATTAACATTCATGGAAGACCCACACAAGTTTTAATGAGGGAGGTATGTTGCCCTAGAATCTGTCCGAATTTACTTCTAGCCTCTTCCACTTTGGCCAAGTTACTTGGAACTTTCTCACTGTTTCCCATTTGTATTTCTCTGAGCACAGAAGGTCCTAAAACCTTTTACAAAAGTTCCATGAGGCAAGTCTGTGTAAATCTGATAGTATGGTACATTGGGAGTATGAAGAAAATGGCAAATGTATTTTCTCTTTGTTTCCTCTACTATTCAGAATTTTACAGAGAACTCCTGATAACAACCAAGTTGGTACCAGTGAAGAAATATCTGTGAGTTTTACAAGCAGGAACCAAAAAGCATACTATCAGTAAACAGTGTAAATGGAAGAAGGAAAGCTAATTGTCTTATGAAGGACTTCGAAAACTAGGATTCCAGAATATTCTGGAAGAATCATACAAAGTTAGGAGTTCAGGGCTTAAGTCCACTGACTTATGCATATATACGCACGCACATGTATGCATATGTGTATATATTCTTATATTTATATTTCTTCATGGCCCATAGTACAGTACCAAGATTGGATCAGATTGCATTAAGAAGAAACAGAACACCAGGGAGATGATTGGAGAGGAAAGGAAGAGAGGGGAGGGAAAAGGAGGTGTAGGAAAGGAAAGGGATTGGAGGGAATGGAAGAAAAAGAAAAAAGGGGAAAAGGGAGAAAGAGAAATAGAGAAGCAAAGAAGAAAAGTAACTACCCATGCCAGTTCCTAATACATAAAGACCATGCAAACCTATGCCATGGCAGGGCCGGGTCTCCTGCAACCACCACTGGCTCTGAACACCTCCAGTTTCATACCCAGTCCCAGTGTCCTTATTTAGATCACCAACCTGCCAGACCTGTGATTTTCACCTTTGTTGACTGTTATCATACCAAACATTGTTTCCTCTCATATATCTAGAAGGTCTGGATTTATTCAAATGGAGAAAATGAAAAAGACAAGAATAAACACAAATTTTATCATCAAGGAACCTAGCAAAATTGTGGTTGAAGCCTGGGTGAACCTGTGTGCTCAAATAACATTTTGAAAACCACCATAAATTACTTAAGGACGGGCCATGTTCTGAGAGAGATGTCCTTAGATAATTCCTTGTCTGTATAAACATTACAGGGTGGACTTACATAAACTAAGATGTCTGCAGTTTTACTCAGCCATATATTCTTTTGAAATGACCATGACATGAGTAGTGTGCTGTTGGCTGAAGTGTCCTTATGTGGTGAATTCCAAATGAGAATTTATTCGGCTTCAAGAGAGCTTGGTTTAGAACCTGGACTCTGCACCTCTTTAGCTGCATGACCTCAAATCACCATGCCTGACTCACAGGCGGAGGCCATTCTGTTGGTCCCCAACTTCTTCCCTTGGGGTCATTTTTGCATTAACAATGCTCTTTCACTCTCAGATGGAGGGGACACCTATTTCAGAATGTGTGTTTGTTGGCTGGAAAGCTCCTGAACATCAAAGAGAAGTATCTGGGCGCCGATAGTCTTTATTTATTGAGCTGTTTGTCTGATTTTGTTTTGAGAGCTACACTTATTCTCTGCAATCTGCCCAGAGTTGGTTACCATTTCTGTTTCCTTGGCAGAAGGCCAAGGAAGATGCTAGGATCTACTTCAAAGCCAGGCTTCGCCTCGGGCCCTTGATTCCTTTGGAGCACATGATATATCTACCTTGCAAGTGTCTGGAAATGTTTTGGATTGGGACGCAGGTCTGTTTCACCCCACACTTAGGCTGTACTTCCCTTAGACACACCTCCTTCAACAAGGCAGTTCCACAGCCTCCTCTACTTTCTTATCTCTTTCCCCAATGGGAAATAGCCTCTTCCATCCTCAACCCCTTAGTGCCACTTGCCCCGCATGGGTTTATGCTGCTGCAGGCAGAGGGAAGCTGGAGGAGCCACCCTCCCCCAGCTGCTGCTCCCTTTTTCCTTGTCATTCTAGGAGTTTCTTCGGCAAATGCAGCCTTGGCTCGAAGTGGCAGAGCACTGGCAGGAATCCAGTGTTAAAATATATACCCAGGGCTTCTGGGCCCCCCCATTGCTTCTGGAAAAGGCAAGCTGGGGCCCAATATCCAGGCAAGAAAGGGCAGTTGCAAAGACCAAAATCCCCTACTAGATGGAAGAATACTGGGAAAACACTGACATGAGGATTCGAGTTCAGTTGTGTGGTCCAACCATGTAGCTCTGCATTGCGGGCAGGAGTACACGTGCATGAAGACAAAACGCAAACACCATGGAGAGAATAGCATGGAGGCCAGCAGGCTTGATCTCCTTGGAGAAATGAGGCCAAGATTTCATCCCAGCTTGCTGGTGCCGACATGTCCAGTGCTATCAGGAACAACCATTTGTGTTTGACTTCTTTTTTAAAAATATCTTATTCATTTATCTGAGAAAGAGAAAGGAAGATAAAGAGGGTGGAGAGAATGGGCATGCCAGGACCTCCAACCACCTCAATGGAACTCCAGACACATGTGCCTCCTTGTGCATCTGGCTTATGTGGGTACTAGAGAATTAAACTGGGGTCCTTTGGTTTCACCAACAAGTGCTTAAGCCACTAAGCCATCTCACCAGCCCAGTGTGTATAACTTATTTAACACGCAGTGGCCCCTGTCCAGGAGTGTCCATGTCTGTCCACTTAGTGGACCCATCACTACAGGCTGCTGCACATGGCATCAAAAGCACCTGTACCCTGATGCTCTCAGCTCATTGCAGACAGTGGGAAAAGAACTCCCGATAGCTCGTCACTGTCATGCCGTTCCAGGTACTCCAGGCTGGAGACATATTTCCTTCTTAGTAATTCTCCCCAGGATCCTGGAGTATTGTTAAGGTGGAAATAAGTTTAAAGAGTGCAGGCAAGTCCGTGCTAAGGGTGGGTTTTGCTTGGCTTATAAGGTCAAGCTAGACAAGATTAAACTCACATTTCCAAATCCCTCGCGGCTGCAGCATACAGAGCCTTATTTTAAAAATGTGCTTTTGAGCTGGAGAGCTGGCTTAGCGGTCCAGGCACTGCCTTTTAAAGCCAAAGGCCCCGGGTTTGCTTCCCCAGTACCCATGCAGAGTCAGTTGCACAAGGTGGCACATTCATCTGGAGTTTTCCCTGGATAGAGGCCTTGACGTGCCCATTCTCTGTCTGTCTGTATCTCTCTCTCTCTCTCATAAATAAATAAATACTATTTTTTAAATGTGCCTTTTTTTCCTCTTTCATTTCTGGTACTTTCGGAGAAATAAGATGTTTCTTTTAGTCCATAAGGATGCATGGAATATAGGTTTCTTTGCTCAGGGAAGTGAGTTCCATATTGTGCATGGCATTTATACCCATGCTCTTGTAGTGACTGTCGAGGATCCACGTCTTAAACCCTTCATGTTCTCCCAGTGTAATTTTGTCATTTCTACATACGTGGAACTGAAAATCTACAGCAAAACCATCAAAATATTTTACAGTGAAGCTAGATGACACACTTGTGACGAAGTACTTAAGGGAATGTTTTATATCCATTCACGTTTTGTTTCATAAATGCATTTTCAGTACTATAAGCTGTTACTCTCTTTTTCCAGTTATATAGCAGATTATTGGAGAAAAAAACAATATTCAGCCACAAGCATTAGGGAATAGAGTATCTTAGCACAGGCGCAACCTTCCCCTGGGAAAGGTTGACCGTTGATAGGGAGCAGTGACTCCATGACAAGGTCAGCTCTTGGGAAGAGGTGGCCCTGCCCTTGCTGTATTGTGTAAATCTGTATGTTGTATACATAGTTGGTGTCAAAATCTCTTGAGCTAGTGGGAAGAAGGGGGGGGAAGAAAAGAGAGAGGAAGGTTGAGTAGCTCAAGTCTTTGAGAGACTGGCAACTTACATGCTAAAGTCAACAGAACTAATGGATGATAGGCAGGCCTGCCTTACCTGCACCTGAAGCTTTGTCAGCCGTCATCAACTGGCCTACAATTGAGGCAGACAGCAGGGACAAAAAAAGAGAAGAGAACAACTAACACTCTCTCTCTGACACTCTCTCTCTCTCTCTCTCTCTCTCTCTCTCTCTCTCTCTCTCTCTCTCTCTCTCTCTCTCTCTCTGTCTCTGTCTCTCTGTCTCTGTCTCTCTCTGCCCTGAGCCTTCACGGATTCTACAGTTTCCTCCCACCTCCAGACATTGTTGATACTATGGAATATAAGGACGACATCACTTGACAGATGAGGATTCCGGGACCCAGGCTGCCTTGCTCAAGGTTGCAAAGCTCTGTCTGGTAGCAGAGCTGAGAGATCCCTGTGAGAGGCGAATTTACAGTCAGTGCTGCCTCCCTGCCACATGCACACACCCTCTCTGTCACCCTTGCTTTGCTATGACAGTGGGCCTTATGCTTGTACTAGAGAATTACCCTGGCAGATTCATGCTTAGACAGATGACCCATAATTTCTAGATCTCCCTGTAGTAGGATAATTGGCAATATCATTTTCAAAGCATCGTTTGGCTTTTGTCACATGTATTTTGCCATACCCTTAATCTTGCTGCTTTCAACTGCCCGTGGCAGTTAACAATGACTCCTACAACGTTTTTCAAGGCAGGATACACTCCCAACCTTATTGAGATATAATAACAAATAAAAATTGTATATAAGATGGACAGAATGCTGTGTAAAGAGATATATATACTGATATGAATCCCTCAGTAAGTTAATTAGCATACCCATGACTGTCCAGGTCATCATTGTGTGTGTGTTGAGAACATTTACCAACCTAACACATTTCAGTTATACAATAAATGCACTGTTCATTATTATAATCACTTTGCTATATGTTAATTCCCCAGAACTTAATTACCCTGCATATGTGAAATTTACCTGTTCACCAATAGCTTGCTATTTCCCCAACCTCTAGAAACCACCATCACCCTCTCTAAGGTCTCCGAATTCATAGAATGATTTACAACAGCAAAGATATAGAAATAGAAGATAATGGATAAAAAAGTGTGCTGACACACACCCATGCATACATGCAAATGTACACACACACACACACACACACGGGAATGTTATTCAGTCTTTAAAAGAAATCCTTCCATATACAACTAGTACATAATCTCAATTATGTGCAGAATATTTAAAAGTAGGAAAGTTCTTTATCTAATTAGAGATGGCTGATCTTCAATTTATACTGTTTGCTCTGGTCACTAGTGAATCACATGGGAAGATGACATGTTGGTGTCATTTGAACTGAGATTTTCAGGGCCATTAATAAGCCCATGTGAAGAATGGAGGTGAGAGATTTGTGAAATAAAAACAGAGGCAGACATTTTGGGGCTGTATAATATTTAAGAAAACTTTGAGCTTTTGCAAAAGAAAAAAACAGACTTAATTTCACTTTTTTGTACAACTTTTTGTTACATTTTGATCATACTCTTGTATATAAATATATATGCCTAAATTATTTAAGATATACTTTACAAGGAAAGTTTAAATCCTTTTCTCTGTGTGACCATATTTTGGCCCAGTTCCATGGGCACAACCTTAAATCCTCACCTTCTCTGGTAACTCCTGTAGTGTGTACATTGAATCTGAATTCTGTTTCCTTAAGGGGAATTCTAAAGTGGAACAGTGCAAGGCAGAAAGTGACAGCTTTTTTTTTTTAAAGTAATTCCATATGCTTTATTTTGATTCCATTGTGAAATATTTCACCTTGTCTCTAAGTACATATTTGGTTTTCTACACAGATGGTGGCTCATTAGATATAACTTAATTTACCTTTAAGAATACCATCATAGAAGATTATATGTAAAGTACAAAATTATTTAAGTATAAATATTTTATCATTTTAATAATCAATAAATATTTATTCTATCTAACATGTCCCTGATATATGCATGGTCTTACATATATACTAATGTCAAAACAAATATTAATCCCTAGCTTACTGAAATGGCTGTGTAATCCACATGTGTATTCATAGTACTATTTGTGAAGAAAACTAAATTTTAATGTGAAAATAGAGTGCACAGAAACTTGAGCTGCCCGCACAGACTGCACTTTTCTAAGAAGAAACATGTTCAGCTCAATTTGAACCGTGCATAATGTACACATGTCACAAAACATCTGGAGCCTCACAAATGCTTTTATGTATTTATTATTTAAGTTAGCTCATTATATATTATTATAACTTACATATTATATACTAGAATACTTGATTTTTAGTTAGCATGTGGAGTAATGGGTTTCATTTGACATTCTCATGATAAATATTATTGCACATTGCTCATATTCCTCCCACTGGCCTATATCCTCCCTACAAATAGCTCTCTTCTATAGTCATGTCATGTTCATTTATATGTTAAACCTACATTCTGCATGTTAAAATGTGCAACATTCAACTTCTTTATCCTTTCTTGTTCCCCTGTCCTCTCCAACCCCATCCTTCTCCCCCAAAATCCCTCTGCTTCTATGTTATACGTGTATATACTTTTCCATCTAGATTTTGCATATGTGAGAAAGCATGGCATTTGTCTTTCTGAGTCTACCTTAATTCTCCTAACATGATAATCTCCTGTTTCATCAATTCCCTGCAGATATAATTTAACTCTCAGTGACTTAAGAACACTCTGCTGTGGGCATACACAGCATTTCTTCATTCATCTGCTAATGGGCATCTGGTCCTTGTTTCGTATCTTGGCTGTTGTGAATAATGCTGCAGTAAACATGGATGTGTAAGTGTCTATGGAGTATACTGGCTTGGCTTCCTTCAGGCGTAGACCCGAGAGTTGCATAGTTAAACCAGATGACAGCTCCACTAGGTTGTACTTTATAGGAACCTCTGTCCTGATTTCCATAGGGTACATACCAGCTTGCATCCCCACCAGCAGTGCGTAAAGCCTTTTGGCCCTACCCTTAACCACAATGTCTTTTCCAGGCTTCATTACCATGCCTTTGCTCGATGGTAGCCCTGTCGACTAGGACAAGATGGAATTGCAGTGTAGTTTTAATTTAGATTTCTTTGATTGCTAAGGTGTTGAGGTTCTTCATATTATTTATTGGCCATTTGTATGTTTTTAGTTCATTTTTTGGGGGGGTCCTTTGAGGTAGGGTCTCACTCTAGCCCAGGCTGATCTGGAATTCACTACATGGTCTCAGGCTGGTTGTGAACTTGAACTCAGAGCAATCCTCCTACCTCTGCCTCCCAGTGCTGAATTAAAGGCATGCACCACCATGCGGGGGGCTGGGGGAGAGAGAATGAGAATATGAATATATGGATGCACCAGGGCCTTCAGCCATAGCAAATGAACTCCAGATGCATATGCTACCTGTGTTTTAACTGGGCACTGGGGAATTGAGCTCAGGTCATTAGGCTTTGCAGGAAAGAACCTTGACCAATGGGCAATTCCTTCTAGCCTTAGTTCTTTTTTAAAATATATTTATTATGTATGTATTTATTAGAGAGAGAGAATGGACAGGCCAGAGCCTCTAGCCACTGCAAACAAACTCCAGAAGCATGTACCACTTTCTACATCTGGCTTATGTAGAACCTGGAGAACTGAACCTGGATCCTTAGCCTTCACAGACAAGTATCTTAACTGCTAAGCCATCTCTCTAGCCCCAGCCCTAGTTCATGCTAATATTTTTCACGTAGTTGGGGAAAAGTTGTCCCCCATTCTATAGGTCACCTCTTCACTCTGTTATTTTCATTTTCTGTACAGAAGTTTTTCAGTTTCATGCACCTCATGCATTTCTTCTTGCTGGTTTTATTTTCCCTGAGCTATTGTAGTCCTTTTCCACAAGCCCTTGCCTATGCTTGTATCTCAGTGTATTGTTCCTATGTTTTACTTTAGCAGTTCCAATGTATTAAGTAAGGTTTTGGGTTCATTTCAAATTGATTTTTGCATGGAGTGAAAGATAAGGATCTAGTTTCATTCTTTCACATGGAGAAATCGAGTTTTCCTAGCACCATTATTAAAGAGACTATTTTCTCTCAGGTATCTTTTGGGCACCTTTGGGCCATTCAGATGTACCCATGTGGGTTTATTGCCGGGTCCTTTATTGCATTCCATGGGTCTTTTCCACATAGCCTTTTCTGTGCCAGTATTGGACTGGTTCTGTCCCTATGGGTGTATAGTATAATTTGAGGTCAGGTATTATAACCCCTCCATCAGTGCTCTATCTACATAAGATTGCTGTTGCTATTTGGGGTCCTTTGTGCTTCCATATGAAGTTTTTGAGCTATGTGAAGTGTATGGCTGGTATTTTGGTAGGGATTACATTAAATCAGGAGATTGCTTTTGGCTATATAGCCATTTTCACAACATAAACTCCATGGATCCATGTCTTTAGGAGTTCTTTCCATCTTTTAATGTCTTCTGTTTCTTTCCTTGGTACTTTAAAAGTGTTATTATAGGAGTCTCTCTCTCCTCCTCTATTGTTTGGTGTCTAAGTATTTCATTTTGAAGGTAATGTGCATGAGACTTTCTCCCCCTGAGATGTTTCTCAGGAAGTATATTATTTATATATAGGAGAGCTCCAGAATTTTTTATGTGGAATTTGTACCCTGCTACTTTGGTAAAAAATATTTCAGATCTAAGGGTTTTCTAGTGGAGCCTTTAAATATAGGATCATATCATCTGTAAATAGGCATAATTTGACATTATTTCCTCACTAGTTGTAACTTTCTTTTGCCTGATTGCTCTAATTCTTTTAAGCTTTTTTTTTTAAATTAATTATTTATTTATTTGAGAACGACAGACACAGAGGGAAAGACAGATAGAGGGAGAGAGAATGGGCGCGCCAGGGCTTCCAGCCTCTGCAAACGAACTCCAGACGCATGCGCCCCCTTGTACATCTGGCTAACGTGGGACCTGGGGAACCGAGCCTCGAACCGGGGTCCTTAGGCTTCACAGGCAAGCGCTTAACCGCTAAGCCATCTCTCCAGCCCTCTAATTCTTTAATACACATGTTGATTAAGAGTGGAAAGGAGGCTCTCTGAGCTCATCCTGGTTTAAGAACTGCTCTCAGCTTTGCCCCACTCAATGTAATGTTTGCTATTGATTTATCGTACACGGTCTGTTATGTTGAAATCCATGCCTTCTCTTCTTGATTTCTTTAGGATTATCATCCTGAAGGAAACAACTTTGTCAAAGGCCACTTTTGCAAGTATTGAGAATACAATGTGATTTTTGTCCCTGAGCCTACTTATGAGCTATATTGCACATGTTGATTGTGTGTAATGAATCATCCTTGGTTCCCTGGAATGAAACAGACTTGACCATGGTGTGTGATCTTTTTATGTGTTGTTTAATTAAGTTTGTAAGGTTGGGTTTTTGGGGTTTTTTTTTTTTGAGAATAATTGTATCTGTATCATTAGTGAAATTGATCTACAGTTTTCCTTTCCTTTTTAGTGGCCATATCTAGCTTTGGTATCAAGGCAGTACCATTTCATAGAATGAGTTTTTTCATATTCTCTCCCATCTTATTTTAAAGAATAGTTTGGGGAGCATTAGTGTTCTTTAATGATCTGACAGCATTCAGCAGTAAAGCCATCTATCTAGTCCTGAGTTATCCGCTTATTGGTAGGCCCTTTATTACTGAATCAATCCTATTGTTTTCATTTATTATACATCTAAGTTGTATATAGACTTTTAAAATATTTTTTTATTTTTATTTATTTGAGAGAGAGAGAGAGAAGCAGATATGAGAGAGAGAATGGGCATGCCAGAGCTTCCAGCTGCTGCAAACAAACTCCAGATGCGTGTGCCACTTTGTACATCTGGCTTACATGGGTCCAGAATTGAATCTAAGTCCTTTGGTTTTGCAGGCCTTAATCACTAAACCATTTCTCCAGCCCTGTATGTAGACTTTTGATTTACTTTTTGTTGGTCATGCATATGTATAGAGGAACTTATCCATTTCTTTCAGGTTTGCCATATTTTGAATATAGCTTTTTAAGTATTCTCTAATAATCTGTTATAACATCCCCTTTCATGTCTAATTTTATTGATTGAATCTTTGTCTCTCTTTCAGTTAGGTTGGCTAAAGGTTTGTCAATCATGTTTACCCATTAAGAGAACCAACTCTTTGTTTCATTGATTTTTTTTTTTATTGTTCTTTTAGGCTCCATTTCATTATTTTCTGTTCTGATCCTTATTACTTGTTTCTATCTATTGATTTTCAGTTTGGCTTCGTTTTTGTTTTTTTTTTATTCTCTCCTAAGACATTGAAGTGCATCATTAACTTATCTGTTACCAGTATCTCTGATTTTTTTCATGTGAATGTTCATAGCCACAAATTTTCACCTTTAAAATTATTTGTGTTATTCTTTTATGTTCATTTGGTTCTAGGAAACTTTTAAATCCCACTCTGATTTTTATTTTTACTTTCTGGTTTTTTGAGGTAGGGTTTCATTCTAGCCTAGGCTGACCTGGTATTCACTGTATAGTCTCAGGGTGGTCTTGAACTCGTGGTGTTCCTGATCCTCCTACTTCTGCCTCCCAAGGGCTGGGATTAAAGATGTGTGCCATCATACTTGGCTCACCCTGATTTTTTTAATAACCCTTCATTATTTGAAAATATATTATTTAATCTCCACATATTTATATGATTTCTGTACTTTCTGTGTTGGTTACTTTTTTGTTTTATTCCACTATAAACTGATAAGAAACAAGACATTGTTTCAAATATTTTTGTATTTAAGACTTCATGACCTAAAATGTGATCAGTTTTAGAGAAAAGTCAAGGGGCCTCTCAGAATTTGTATTATTCAGCTATTGGTTAGAATAGTCTGTAGATGCTAGTCAGATCTATAAAATTTAACTCTGAACTTTCTTTATTGACTTTATATGCATGCCTCTCTTTGATGAGAGTGGAATGTGGAAGTCACCTGCTCTTAACATATTGGACCTATCTGTCCCTTATGTCCAATAGGTTTGTTTCAGGAAATTGGGTGCACTAACATTTGGTGCTTAAATATTATAACTGTCACATCTTTTTTTAAATATTTTATTTATTTATTTGAGAGAGATAAGAAGAGGCAGAGAGAAAGAGACAATGGGCATGCCAGGGCTTCTAGCCACTGCAAACAAACTCCAGATACACACAACCCCTTGTGCATCTGGTTTATGTGGGTCCTGGGGAATTGAACCAGGGTCCTTAGGCTTCACAGGCAAATGTCTTAAGTGCTAAGCTATTTCCCCAGCCCTGTTACATCTCATTGATGGATCATTCTTTTGGTTATGTGTTACGACCTTTAAAGCATGAATTGTTGTATATTTTGCAAAACTGTTTTCATACATACAGCGCAACTTAACATTTTATTAGCATTATAGAAACTACATTTGGCAATTATTCATGAATTTTTAGGGATTTTGTCACAGCATGTAGCTTGAAGTATAGGCAATAACTCTGTGAGCTTAAGGTTCATTATAGTAACTAAAGACTACTCCCCAAAGTGAGTTCTAGAATTCTTTACTTGGACTCTTTCTTGTGTTATTTTGTAAGAGAATACTGAAGCTCTTAGACTGGAATATGAAATGCCAGTCAAGCAAAACTCTTTTATTGTGATGCTCATAAATTTCTTAGAATAGTTGTCAAGTAAAGTGGTTTGGGTAATCAAAAAAAAATCCAATAAACTAATTTTCATAATAATATGATTGCAAAACCTGCTTTTAAGCTACATCAGGGAAAACATTCAAACCATGAGCCAGGATCTTACCGAGAGTATCATAGGGAAGTTATACAGAGACTGATGTGGTGGGGTGGAGGGTCAGAATTTCCTAAATGTGTTTTTATTTTATCTTCCTCCAGTTTAATTTAGAGAGTTCCATGGTAGGGAATTCTAAGACAACTTACCAGGGTAGACAGCTTACCAGGTGACGCCACAGATCACTTTTCATGACAGGTGGGCATTGACATGGTGACAGCCTCAAGCCACCAAGAAGGCTGTGGTTTGCTATGGAATGAATGTCTGAGTAAGTAAAAGCTGGGTCGAGTCAGTTCTGCAAAGGTCCTATTGGACTTTGAGATTAATTGGCAGATTAAAGTGACTGAGTAGCAAGCCCGTCATGTAGGAGGAAATGGTGTGCCGGCCCAAACTATTCTGGGCCCATGACATACTGCAAATGCTGGTTTTTAAAAATAAATTCTCATAGCAACTTTGATACTGTCAAAACACTGGTTATTTAAAACTTCTATTTGCCTGGATTGCAGATAATCGAGACTGTACATTCAAAGCCCACAATTGTCATTTATTGTATACAGTTAACCAAACATGTTTTTCAGTGTAAGGATTTCTAATTTATAGAGACTTCATATCATTTCCCTTTATGTCTGAAATGCTCAAAGTGTTTATACCATGTTAAAGATACATGTGTAATTATCAGACATAGTTTTACTGGTTATAAGAACATTATGTTATGATTTATTTGGATATCATCTATATGCACAGAATAACAGTCATAATAATATAATAATAGTAATTATGGTAAAAGAGCTATAGTAACCCTTAGACATTAACTCTCGCTCAAGTCTTCTAGATTATTAGAGGGACAGACATATTTAGTTCTCACTTCAAAATGAATGTAGACATTTGACATTTTCAAATGGAGTTGTCCCTTCTGACAAACTACCAAACTATTCAAGTAATTATTAAATTTAGGATCATGTATAAAATATGGAAAGACATTTAATTTCATAGTACTTTATTTAAAATGCTGTATTAAGCAGAGGCTTTAAGTATTTAATTTTCATTAATGTATAAATTATAAAGTACAAATGTAAAATCAAGTTAATTACCACATAGCCCATTTAAGCAATAAAACACCTATAAAATTGTAAGCACCAATCCTTACCTGTGACTGATACTATATAAAATTCTTAAATACAAACAGTTCTTGAACTATGTATCTGAAAGAACCATCATATAAAAAAATGTATCAAAAGTGTCTGAGTAAATTCTATTCTAAAAATAGTACTTGCATCCAAACACGGCCAATTTCTGGTGAAATAGAGAATCGCGCATGCTTCATCTCTCTCCTGTCATACGGGCCCCTGTTTGCATTTCCACCTTAAATGGTGTCTTGATATTTGTCCTTTCATTGTTCAACTCCATTCTGTCTTCGTGGCTTTTGTAGAGTTGACGCCTTCGTCACTCTTGGGGTTCAGAACCACGCTCTTGCTCACTTGCTCTGGTACTCATACCTTCTCCCTCAAGTAGAACTTGGGAGACTTGTAACTTCTGCAAAGGAGAAGCTCTAAGAACCTGCTTTCCTCCTAGAGGGAAAAAAAAAAAAAAAAAATATATATATATATATATATACATATATATATATATATATATATGTATATATATATATATATATATATATCTTAGCACAGCTTGTCTTAGTCATTGTTGTAAACCTGGCAGGTGTGTGCTAACAAGAGAGGCTTACTGTAGGACTGAAGGATCTTGGTTTGCACTGTAGAATTTAGGGAGAAAATGACTTTGTCCAGTTGTGATGCGTAGGAAGGGGAAAGTCAGGCTGCACGAAGGTCAAAGTGAACTGCTAAGCAGACAAAGCTTTTAGATTGCATAGAGAATCATTCAGAAGCTCTGCATAAGTTAATGCAAAGAATAGACCATTTATGATCAAAACATGGGCCCCATTTCTCTCACTTACCCATGTGGTCTTAGATAAATCACAGGAGTTGTTTCCTCTCTCGCTTTTTTTTTTTTTCAGACAATATTTTTATTTATTTGAAAGCAGAGCAGTAGAGAGAGAGAAAGAGAGAAGGTAGATAAAGTAGGCATCCCAGGCCTCTTGCCACTGCAAAGGAGCTCTACATACATGCACCACTTTAGGCATCTGGCCTTTCTTAGGTACTGGAGAACTGAACCTGAGCCACAGACTTTGCAAATAAGCACTTTTAACCAAAGAACCATCTTTGCAGCCCCTCCTTTCACTCTTTAAAGTAGAGCCAACATGGGCTAGAGAGATGGCTTAAGTGGTTAAAGCACTTGCCTGTGAAGGCTAAGGACCCAGGCTTGACTTCCCAGAATCCACGTAAGACAGATGCACATGGTAGTGCATACATCTGGAGTTTGTTTACAGTGGCGAGAGGCCCTGGTGCACCTGTTCTGTCTTCCTCCCTCCCCCCCTCTCTTATAAATAAATAAAAATAAACTTAAAAAAAGTAGAGCCAACAGTATCTATTACAAAAGTTTAACTCCAGATATTGCTTAAGATACATTCTTTTGCTAAATATACAACATTTTGTTAGTTTTCTTTGCTTACAGAATGTTAATGAAAACATGTTCCCATCAGATACCAGATCCGTGAGGTGCCATTTAGAAGTTGTACTATCTGTCAATTAAGTTTTCTTGAAGACAGAGCATAGTAGATGATTTAAATGTACCTTTTCTGGGCATGGTGGCACACACCTTTAGTTCCAGCACTTGAGAAGCAGAAGTAGGAGGATCACCATAAGTTCAAGGCTAGCCTGAGACTACATAGTGAGTTCCAAGTCATCCTGGGCTACAGAGAAATCCTACCTCAAAAAGCAAAATGGTCATTGTCATCATCATCAAACATACTTGTACTAGACAGGAACTTTAACCAGCTAAGCCATAGTGCCCACATTAATCATACTTTCACAAATAAAAATTTTACAAAATCAAAATGCACTGAGCGAAGTGGACATAAAGTTTACAAGCAGGTATCTTTAGAGGAGTTATGGCATATGTGTGGAAGCTTGTGCATGCACATGTTTAAAGTAGTTCAGTGCATCTGTTTAACGTTTACAAGACAGAGGTTGTTAGAATGTATTCCAAGTACTTCATAAATACTGAAATGTTTTGTCTCTTGGGCAAGTGAGCCACCATGTTTATCTCATCTTGATGTTACTGACTTATTCCCTTCAGTCAGTAATAAAAAATTTCCCAGGTCATTTGAACAGATAATTATGAAGACCATTTACTATTCCTTGCCTTTAGAAAGTATTGACTTTATTTGTTGTGGGTTAGTGATTCATTTATTGTCTGCACTATAAGATTCAAGTGTTTCAAAGATGAATCATTCTTCAAGTAAAAAAAATATTTTTATCTTCAGTAATTAATTGTGCTACTGATCTTTAATTAAAGACGTATGCTTGGGGCTGGAGAGATGGCTTAGTAGTTAAGCGCTTGCCTGTGAAGCCTAAGGACCCCAGTTCAAGGCTGAATTCCTTAGGACCCACGTAAGCCAGATGTAGAAGGTGGGGCATGCATCTGGAGTTCGTTTGCAGTGACTGGAGGCCCTGACACACCCATTCTCTCTCCCCCCCCCCTTCTCTGTCACTCTCAAATAAATAAATAAAACTAAACAATAAATAAATAAAGATGTATACTTTACCAAAACAAAAAAAAAAAAAAGCCTTTCTTACAATTTTGCTGAACTATACAGCTAAACAGAACTCTGAAGCAAGAAGAAATCAACTTAGAAAGTCTGATTATTTGTTTGGCTAGATGCCATTTGGTGCATTATTTTATGAGACATTTGTTTGTATTAGTGTGGTATTATTATTATTATTATTATTATTTTATTAGTTTTTCTAGGTAGGGTCTCACTGTAGCCCAGGCTGACCTGGAATTCACTATGTAGTCTCAGGGTGGCCTCGATCTCACAGCAATCCTCCTACCTCTGCCTCCTAAGTGCTGGGATTAAAGGTGTGCGCCACCATACCCGGCTTCAAATGTGGCATTATTTAATAGGGCAATATAACAAAACTGCATATGATTTGTTAATCAGGAATGCAAGCTAGTTTTATAGCTTCTTTTTATTATACTTTTGCAAGTTAGTTTCAGAGAAATTCACTTTTCATTCTTTTGGTATTTTTGTTCCTTCTAAGCTAGATGTTGTACTAGGTGCTGGGAAACAATATAGGAGAGCTAGGCAGTAAATAGCATGCTGATAATGGTAACTTTGAACTGTTCAACAACTGGCTTTCAGCAGGGACCAAAAAAGCCGGATTTTTTTAATGTTTGCTTATTTCTATGATGTAAATATTACCACCATACCCAATCTCAATCTACCAATAAAATGTTACTGAACGCAAATTTGGGAAGAGAGCATTACTAAACATAAAGTACAGCATAATAATTAGGAAACATGAGTTCTATGTTTTTAAAATATTTTATTTATTTATTTGATAGAGAGAGAGAATGGGTGCACCAGGGCTTCTAGCCACTGCTTAGGCCACCACCTTGTGCATCTGGCTTATTTGGGTCCTTGGGAATCAAACCTGGGTCCTTTGGCTTTGTAGACAAGTGCCTTAACTGTTAAGCCGTCTCTCCTTCCTGAGTTCTATGTTTTTATTTTGTTTGTTTTTAAAACTGATTATTTATTGTGAGTTTATAGTGAAGCAGAAGTAGGAAGTAAGCATTGGTGACTGTGGAGAAGGGCAGAATGAAGTGGATGTTGGACTGTATGTTCTGAGCATATGGAGTACACATGCATGCTGGAAAGTGTGTATGTGTAACACGTGTGCTTGGAGTGTGCGTGCCAGAGTGTCTTCACAGTGTTTGCTTGCTGGAAGGAGCGATTTGTCCTTAGAGACATTTGAGCGACCTTTTATTCGTTATGTTTCTGGTACTAAGCTTACAAAGGGGAAATGTTTATTCTGGCTCTCACTTTTGGCTGTTTGAGTCTGTGGACAGTTGGCCCCGTGATCTGGAGGCCCCGTGGTTACGACAGCACCTCATGGCAGGAGCGTGTGGTGGAATAAACTGCTCACTTCCTGGAAGCTGGAAACAAGGTCAAAGGAAGAGCCAGTGTCCAGTGCGCTCGCAGCGTCTTTGAGAAGAGCGTTCCAGGCAAAATGAACACCAAGTTCGAATGTCCTAAACAGGTGTCTTCCCACATGCCCGAGTTGTCGAGGAGCCAAGTGTAGGTGCAGAGTAGGTAAGGACTGGTCTGATAACCAATCGGGTGATGAGTGGTGTCATGAGAGCTCTTGCAGGTCATTATTATGCGCTGAATTGTTCCAAAGTTTCTAATATGAATAACATTAAACCCAGATGAATGACATGTGACTCAGGCGTCATAACATAGGACTATTCTGGCTACTGTGAGATTCTGTGGGTCAAGGACAAAGGCACTGAAACTTGTCTGGACACTAGTGTAGCAGCTCATCTTGTCGCCTGAACCATGGTGGTTGTGAAGGAGGTCATTAGACAGAACCATACCGTGCATCTGTGTATGTATTTGATGGTACACTTGGCTGGATTTGCTGACATGGGGCTTGCGAAGGAAGACGACGACTCAAAGGCTTGTTCTTGAGCAGGGAGAAAACTAGAATTGGCATCAACCGAATGGAGGCAGACTGCTGCAGGAATGGAGACAAGTGCCTTTTATTTCAAGTGTTAATCCTTTTAGGTAGCTGTCAGATGTTTAAGCAGATAACATTGTGAGAGCAACTGGATTCCTGAATCTGGAGAGATGTGATTGGTGATACAGAGTTACCTGTTTGAAAGGTATAGGAATAGAGAGGGAAAAGATTACCAAGAGGATGCGGAAAAGTCCTCAAGTAATCCAGCAGGGTGGGAAGGTGAGGAGGGATTGGCTGAAGAGACCAAAAAGTCTGGACTGGTTTTAGAAGGAAATAGCGTGCAGTGTCTGCAAAGCAATGAAGAAAGTGTTTCAAAGAGAGGAGGATCTTACATTTATTGTCACTGTGAAGCTCCAAGCTCAATATTTGACATAAAATATTAAGATATTTCATGTAGCATCTATAATTCATATAACCCTAGAGCTTCAGGTATTAAAAAAATCTGGGGGCTAGAGAAATGGCTTAGTGGTTAAGGCACTTACCTGCAAAGCCTAAGGACCCAGGTTTGATTCCCCAGTACTTTCATAAGCCAGATGCACAACATGGTGCATGCATCTGGAGTTTGTTTGCATCTCACCTGTTTGCTTGCACGCTCTCGTACTCTCTCCCCCTCTCTCTCTCCCTCTCTCTCTCTCTCCCTCTCTCCCTCTCCCTACCTCTCTCTCCCTCTCCCTCTCTCCCTCTCCCTACCTCTCTCTCCCTCTCCCTATCTCTCTCAAATACATAAAATAAATATTTTTTAAAAATCTAGGACTTTTCTATATGTCATTGAAAATTGTATTCTTATTTGTATTTATTTGAGAGAGGGAAAGAGGCAGAGAGAGAGAGAATGGGCATACCAGGGCCTCTAGCCACTGCAAACTAACTCCAGATGCATGCGCTACCTTGTGCATTTGGCTTACATGGGTCCTGGGGAATCAAACCATGGTTCTTTGGCTTCACAGGCAAGAGCCTTAGCCACTAAACCATCTCACCAGCACTGAAAAAAATTTTATTTATTTTTTGTTAACATGCAGTGTTTACTAGCATTTTTAAAATTACTATATGAAGTAATGACTTTCATGGTGGCATTTTTACAAATACTTTGTGTTGTTGCTCCTTCTTCCTCATTTTCACCCAGCCATCCCCCCCCCCACACACACACACACTGATTCTCATAGTCCACTATCAACCCCTAAGAGCAGGCTTTGGCTTTCACATTTTTATTGACATGACTATTTGTACATATTAATGGTCAAAGAGAGTGCTTTTTGTTTTGTTTTTTTAAGATTGATTATTTATTTATTTATTTATTTGAAAGCTGACAGAGACAGAAAGGAGAGAGAGAAAGAATGAGAATGGGCATACCAGAGCCTCTAGCCACTGAAAATAAACTCCAGATGCACATGCCACTTTGTGCATCTGGCTTTACATGGATCTAGGGAGTCCTTAGGCTTTTCAGGCAAGAATCTTAACTGCTGAGCTATCTTCCAGCCCCATAGAGAGTGTTTTTGATCCTTATTATTCTTTTTAAAATTCTCATTTGTACAGCCTCCCCTCCAAAATCTACATATGCAGGTGTATGTGTGTTTGATCACTGACCATTTTTCACTTCTTTTCTCTGCATATTTATTAATGCCTATGGTAATTCAGGAATAGTAGTAGTCTGTTTTCAGTTACTACAACACAATTCTTTAAGCTTTGGAGACTGATGGCCCATTGGTTCATCACCCAATGCAGGCCCCTGGTGAAGGAGAAATATGGCAAGACAGGATGCCAGCAAGCCAGGGAACAACTCATCAGTCCAGTGTCTATAACAACTCTTTGCTGAGAACTAGCCAGGTCACACAAACTGTATCATCCCTGTTGAGGGCAGCATTGGCAGTGACCTCTCTGTGGACTCAACATCTCAAACCTTTGACCACCTCTTAAAACCACCTCTCTGGGGATCAATCTTCCAACATGAGGAGTTTTGAGAAAGGAGCTACATCCAGGTCATAGTAGATAATATCATCACATTGTTCATCTGACATGCTCTGTAAGCATCAGAATTACTGTGTAGAGATAAGTTGGAAGTCAGAGGATTTGCTCTCTCGTACCACCCAACAACTTAGACCTGAGCAAACTCAGATGTTCCCTACTCCCATTCTGAGATCCGTAAAATGAGGATGATGGGGAAATTTCCAAAGCCTATTATGTTTTAAAAATATTTTATTTTTATTTTACGTATTTATGAGTGGGAGAGAGAGAAGGAGAGAATGGATGTTCCAGGGCCTCTAGCCACTATATATCCAGATGCATGTGCCACCATGTGCATCTGGCTTATATGTGTTCTGGAGAATCTAACCTGGGTCCTTAGGCTTTGCAGGCAAGTACCTTAACTGTAAAGCATCTTCCCAGCCCTTCAAAGCCTATTCTTTCTTTCTTTCTTTTTCTTTATCTTTTTTTTTTTTTTTCAAGGTAAGGTTTCACACCTGTGCCTCCTGAGTGCTAGGATTAAAGGCATGTACCACCATGCCCGGCTCCAAAACCTATTCTTGATCACACACACACACACACACACACACACAAAAAAAAAAAAAAAAAAAAATACCATATATTTTAACCAACTAGATCCATATCTCTTACTAGATTATGGGTTTCTTGAAGACCAAAACTTAAGAAGAACATTTTAATCTGCAATGTTAAATAACTTTAGTTGTAAACATAGGGATTGCAAACATTTTTATTTATTTTTATTTATTTTATTTATTTATTTGAGAGCGTCAGACACAGAGAGAAAGACAGATAGAGGGAGAGAGAGAGAGTGGGCACGCCAGGGCTTCCAGCCACTGCAAACGAACTCCAGACACGTGCGCCCCCTTGTGCATCTGGCTAACGTGGGACCTGGGGAACCGAGCCTTGAACTGTGGTCCTTAGGCTTCACAGGCAAGCGCTTAACCACTAAGCCATCTCTCCAGCCCGATTGCAAACATTTTTAACTCTATTTTGGATGTTGCTTTCCCAGAGCACAGTAGTTCTGAATGGTGATGTCTTTCCTCCTTTCTTTCATCACAGGTGTGATAAAGTTGTGCTCATTGAGTGATTTTTCTAGATTAGTACATATAGCAACTCTATCTAGTAGGAGATTTCAAGTAGAAAACAGACTAATTGTAATCTTTGAAATTCATACATACAGCAGATTTTCCTGTCATCTTTCTAGCTTTCAGAATGTTTCTTTCATTCTTTAGAAATGTTTCCACATAGTATATAAAGCCACAGATTTTTAGCATGCATTTTGTTAATACATTTGTATATATTTATAGTGTTCTAGAAAAAAAAAGTAGGCAGGCATTTTGTCTCCCTGCATCAGCGGGTGCCAGACCCCATCCTCAAGTGGCACGTGGGCAAGGAGCGTTCCATGTCCTTCAGTTCCTCTAGTGAACCCAGTCCATGCCAGTCTTATGTGTTCTGAAATGGGGCAGAGGCCTATATGCCCTCAAACCTCATGGGTGGCAACTCTAGCAAGGCACTCTTAGAGATGGCTTTCCTGGGTCTGGAGAGATGGCTCATCTGGCAAGAGCATACAAGCATGAAGGCCTGAGAAGTGATACACTCTGAGTTTCAGTTCCCCAGCACCCATGTAAACTAGCAGGTTGTGACGACACATGCCTTTAACCCCAGTCCTGTGGGGAGCAGGGACCAAAGCATTATCAGGGGCTCACTGGGCAGCCAGTATGACTGCAAATCAACAGCTCCGGGTTCATTGAGACACTCTGTCTCGAGGAAACAAATGGATGAGCCTCAGAGGAAGGAATAACTGTTCGTTCTTTTCTCGCCCCCATGCATGAGATGCAAATACGTGTTTATACCACATAGACATCGTACCACATAGACTGCACATATGAACAAAAAGAAAGCACACACCCCCACACACACACATCCTCCTCTTGTGTTTCTCTTATCCTGCACCTCTGGACTCCTACCCTCTAGTTGCTCTGTCCTGATCTGCGCTGTGTATTGCGTTTAGGGTATGCGTGAGTCCTCTTTCCTCTGTGAGGCAGAGCGTGGCTTGATACTAGCTCTTCCGTGCACAGACTTCCTTCACACAGCATCCATCACTCAGTAGGACCTACCAGCCTTAGAAAGCACATTTGTTGGCCTCTTTTGTCACTTTGTTCTTCTCCTTGGGGGAACAAGCTTGGTTTCAGTGTTTCCCAGCTATACTACTTTGCCACCCCCCACCCCTACCCCCTCACCCCCACCCCCCTCCGCCCAGGGAGGCAGCGCTGTCTCTGTGTCATTTCGTAAGTCACACATGCAAATCCAAGCTCTTGTAAAGACCCGGTCATGTTTGGCTGTGGGCTTTGCATATGAATTGATTCACGAAGTACGGTTTTCATATTTTGGATATAAGAAAAGATTAGTCATTTTCTGTCAGTCATGCACATGCCTGTCATTTTCTGTAAGTTTTTCATCTTTTGATTGGTGCCACCCAAGCTCATCTGATTCTCCCGTGAGTTGCTACTCTGAGTGCTTGTTTTTGAAAAATGATAAAATATTATGTAAGTATCACATAGAATGTCTGCTAGACTTTTAACTCATTACCTCACCATAGAAGATATTTTTAACTGCTGTAGAAAGTAAGATGAAGTTGTCAAACTAATGGATCCAAGAATGCAATAGAAAACCATCTTAACATGGAAAAAATCCTATAAAGATATTTGTAATTTCTCTTTGCCAAGTTTTATCCGGTAGTTTTCATCTAACTCTGCTGTTGATCAAATATGGTAGAGTTTCTTCCAGAGAGAGAAAAATAGAAAAAAAAATTAAGGTAAAAACTAAACTCTACAAAAAGACTCACTGTAATATTTCTCCTATACTAAGTTATAATGCTAGTATATAAATAAGAAAATAGTCCTAATGTTATTTACAAAGCTACCATACTTGATTCATTAGTCTATTAAAAGAGGTAGTTAGTTGTAAACAGCTATTATCTCATCTGAGTTTATCCACTGTAAATTTCTTTTATCATCTCATTTGCCTCAGAAGGTGTGTTACTGTGATCCACTTTTTAATGTGTTGCAGCTTATTTACAGGATGAAATTATGCATTAAGCATCATAGAATTCATTTGGAAACCATCTGTTAAAATTTACTGGAAAATAGAAACTTTCTTCATTCATGTTTCCTTACTTTAAATATTTAATATTATCCTCCCCATTCCACAACTGAGAGAGTGAAAAACACCACTGAAAGTGAATTTTATTCTTTCCCCAGGGAGATTCAAACTTATGCTGCTTAATGTCCATCATATTTCAGAATTGCTATATTGTAAAAATAAACATCTGTGATCTACTAACCAAGAAAAATGGCTACTGGGGCTGGAGGGATGGCTTAACAGTTAAGGTGCTTGTCTGTGAAGCATTAGCACCCAGGTTCAATTCCCCAGTACCCATGTAAAGCCAGATGCATAAGGTGGTGCATGCATGTGGGGCTTGTTTGCAGTGGCTAGAGACCCTGGCACATCCATTCTCTCTGTGTTTATCTCCCCCCGCCCCCCCGTGTGTGTGTGTGTGTGTGTGTGTGTTTCTCTCTCTCAAATAAATAAATAATTTTTAATTTTAAAAAATAGTTGGGGCTAGACAGATGGCTCCATGGATAGAGAAAAATTGCCACACAAGTATAAGAACTTGGGTTCAGATCTCCAGATTCTGCATAAAACCATGCACTGGAGCAGAGAACTGTAATCCCAGTGCACCAACCATGGGAAGGGAGACAGACACAGGTGACTGTGGAAACTCATGGGCCAACTATCCTGGCAAATGCAGCAGCAGACAAGGCAAGATTCCCTTCTCAAAGAATTTGGAAAGCAAGAACCAATAGCTACAGTGTCCTCTGACCTCCCCCCACACACAATGACACACATGTACATGCACATACACATACACACATACACCAAAAACTGTCTAGTTTATATTTTTAGTATTTCAAACTTCAGGCACTAGTGGAAGAATGGACTTGACAGACATACTTGGGTAGAGGAGTGAGAAACTGATTTGCATACTTGAGAAAAGAGCTCAGTTGGAGAAGGTGAAACAGGGGATAGATTCAAAAATAAATGCAGCTGGGTCTGGGCAAATAGCTCAGCAATTAAAAATGCTTGCTTTCAAACCCTGCTAGCTGGGCTTCAAATCACCAGCACCCATGTAAAGCAGTATGCAAAGTGATGCTCGCATCTGTTATTCCAAAGCACCTACAGTGATGTCAGGCAGAGCCAGGAGAATCAGAAGCTCATGGGCCAGCTTAGTTACAGTCTGATAGTTCATTTGCAGCAGGAAGAGACCCTGTCTCAAAGATGGATCACAGATAACCTCAGTTTGTCCTCCGGCCTCCACATACATAAACATAGACTCACATAAATGAATATTTTTTTTAAAAAAGAAAATGAATGCAACAGAATCCTTGATTTCAAGGAAGCTTAACAGCTATAAGACATGTAAAATAACTCGCAAGTAGAGAATGTATTGAGGCTCAAATAAGGACCTTCTAAGACTTATTCTACTTCTTGGTTCTTTAGGTATAGTAACTCGATACATTGTCATTTCTTTATTGAAGATGTAACTAAGATCACCTAGAACAGTGCCTGGTGTGCCTCAGGGGAAAAAAAAAAACCCAACTTGTGAAAACAAGTGATAAACTATACAGCGCTCTGCATACAGTATGAGGCTGCCCAAACCACGCACATGGTTGACCAGATGGCTGTCATGCGCTATTTTGTTTTAAAATAGAATCAACGTTTGTCCTCCTCATCGTCTATCCTCGGGATCCTTCTCATGGTCCTCTTGTTCATGGGAGCAAAGCTCTTTTCTAAGAACTCTGAGAGCAGCTGTTTATTTGGCGTACGTAGTCAAGGCAGCTGGAACAGCCAGGGCGCATACTGAATCTGTAACTCCCATGAGTCTGAATAAAGCACTCATGTTCCTGAGGGAATGTTCACCTGTTTTAGTAGTAGTAACTTTTCTTTTTTTCAGTTCTGTCTCCAAAGCTGCCCACAAAACCACACCTTTTCTCAGCTCTGTTGTGTATTCATACACTTCCACTCACAAAGACACTGGTGTTCTGCTCAGCCCAAGATGTAGTCTCACTATGTAGCCCAAGCTGGCCTCAAACTCAAAATCCTCCCGCCACCCCCTGTCACTTAGCTGAAACAGGAGACATGTTCACAACACCCACAACAAAAAGAGGAACTTTACGTGAACTGCAAAAGAAGATTGTCTGCATGTTTCCCCAAGCAGGCTTTTCTTCATTTTAGAGGTACAGGGAGGAATGAAAGGGGGGGAGAGAGAGAGAGAGAGAATGTGTGTGTGTGTGTGTGTGTGTGTGTGTGTGTGTGTGGTGTGTTCATGTTCCAGTGGACTGTGTTAATTCCATAACCGAGTGCTGGGCACGTGGTCCCTCTTTGAAGACAGACCTAAGAAGCACACACCCAACAAGTGGAACCCAGAAATGCCTCAGGTTAAAGTTCACATTTTTTTTTGGTTTTTGACATAGTCTCACTCCAGTCCAAGCTGACCTGGAATTCACTATGTAGTCTCAGGGAGGCCTCAAACTCACAGTGATCCTCTTACCTCTGCCTCCTAAAGTGCTGGGATTAAAGGCACGTGCCATCACGCCCAGCTGTCTCCGGTTAAGAATCTACTAGACAAAGCTGTTCCCTGTGCCTCTGAAAGGTTTCTGTGACTTCCTTCTTTTGGCCCTGGTCTGCTCTGTAGTGAGGGGAACAGAAAAGAAAAGGGATTCACATGTCTTCTTGGATTCAGAGGAGAGTTGATTGGTCTTGGATGAATGGTGAGAAAAACTGGAGTTGAGAGGCTTATCTGAATTATTCAGATGGAAAATGGATGAGTTCATATTTCTATTTTCAGGGTATATGTCGAAGAGTTTTGTTGTTGTCGTTGTTGTTGCTGTTATTCCAACGATTGCAAAAGTACTGCAGAAGAGATTTCTGTCAGTGATGGAAGTTCACTAAGCTGCCTGTTGAAATTCCTCAGCTTACTCTCCATCATGGTTGTCACTGACCCAAAATACCTGATGTGAAACAGCCTGCAAGGAGCAAAGGCTTGTGTTGGCTCACCATTTGGGTGGTTTTAATCCCCTGTCACTTGATCCCGTGGCTTTAAGCTTGTTGTAGGCTGAGCATCACAGTGAAGCATGTGGTAAAGAAAGCTGCTTTCCCCATGGTGGCCGGGAAGCAAAGAAAGAGGTGAAGGATCCAGGCTTCCATTGTCGCCTTAAATGGCACATTCTCAAAGACCTAACTTCCTCCTACTATGTCCCATTGTGTGAAGGTTCCTTACCTCCCAGTAGTGACAAAGTCCTTAGGATATGGTCTCTTGGGGGGCGGGGAGGGATTCCAGATGTAAACCACAATGATGATTCATCCTTGGTCTCTTTCTCTCTTTCCTTTTATTTTACGTTTTTGTAATAACAGCCCTTACTAAAGATATTTCTTCTTGAAACAAAGTACTGATTTGAGTAAAATTGTCTTTGGCTTTTGCTTGCTGTGTTTCTGGGTTAAATGAGTTGATTCTGTAATAAAAATGCATCTCGGACTGGAGAGATGGCTTAACAGTCAAGGCACTGGCCTGCAAAGCCTAAGGACCCAGGTTTCATTCCCCAGCCAGATGCACAAGGTAGTGCACACATCTGGAAGTCATTCACAGTGGCTGGAGGTCCTAGTGTGCCCATGCTCTCTATTTACCGCCCCCTCCAATAAATAAATGAAATAAAATGCAACTCGTCCAGTGTGTATGGAACCTCTGACTATGAGTTTCACACATAAGGGTATGAGAAGCCGGTAGATAGGACCACATCATCTGCCACTGTGGCAATCTTGTCTGGGCATATCTGTTGTAGCTCTGTGCAAAGCATTGTGGTGAGAGGAATGCAGCTTAGTAAATACAGGCACGTCTTGTCCTTAGAAGCTTTGGTTCTAACAGAGGAGAGTAAATAGATGTTGGACACATCCATGAGAATGACACAGGTGGCTTTACACCAATCAGTGCTTATTTTCACTTTTAAATACATTTCTTCCTATCAATTTTCCCCAAGTCTTTTCTTATGTCGCTACATCAAAAGATCTAAAACACTGAGTTACACAAATCATCTTATATATTATTTCGGAGAAAAAAAAACCGTCATGTTGTGGAATGTCTAAACGGGGATTAAAATTTAATAATCTCCCCTTTTCCAGTTTTCACTTTTGAAGAAATATTTAAATTGTTTTATTAATATTTCATATTTTGTCAGCATGTAAACGGTACAATCATGCTGATTTTGTGTTTGACTAATAGTGGTAAAAGAAACACGTTTTCCAGTATCAATGAGAAACTGTAAGTGGAATTTTTGAGCTCAAGTGAAAAAACAGCTGTTAGAATATTAGATTAAAAATTAGGTTGCCCATGCCCGAGATACTTGATTGTCCTTTGAGGGGTGTGCGTGATGTAGACGGTTCAAGTGTTTCCAGATAATTTTTGTACTGTATTGTCAAAAGTAGCAACACTCAGGCTGGAGAGATGGCTCAGAGATTTAGGCACTTGCCTGCAAAGCCTAATGTCCCCAGTCGATTCCCCAGTGCCCGCATAAAGCCAGATGCACAAAGTGGTACGTGAATCGGGAGTTTGTAGTGGCTAGAGGCCCTGGCATGTCCATTCTCATTCACTCATATATTCTCTCTCTCTCCCTTTGCACATAAATAACTTTTTCAGAAAAAAAGAAGCAACACACATGTGGTAGCACTTACATTAATTATATTATTGCTCTGACTGAATATCTAACAAGAACAACTTAAGGAAGGAAAGATTTATTTTGACTTATGATTCAGGGGATATAGGCCATCATGGTGTAGATGGCGATGTGGCTGGAGCAGCTCCAGTTCATCCAGCTGGCTTTTGGACTTCAGGCCATGGGGCAATAATGTCCACAGTTAGGGTGAATCTTCCACCCTCAGTTAATCCTCTTTGAAAATGTGATCACCAATACATTCAAGGGTATGCCTCACTAGTGCTCCAGGAGTTTCTTAATCTAGTTAAGTTGACAATCAAAATTAGCTATCACATCTTTATACTCAAAACATATGGTAATGTAAAAATATAACTGTTTGCTAATGTACTTTATTATGATTAATTATTAAACTTAAAGGATGGGCCAGGCATGGTGGTGCATGCCTTTATTCCCGGCACTCGGGAGGCAGAGGTAGGAGGATTGCTGTGAGTTCAAGGCACCTTGAGACTCCTTAGTGAGTTCCAGGTCAGCCTGGGCTACAGTGAGACCCTACCTCAAAAAAAAAAAAAAAATAAAAAAAATAAAACCATAAAGTATGGGACTAACATATGGTAGGTACTTACCCAAATTTATGATCCAGAACTTGGGGATTAATATCTGGTTCTCACTATGATCCATGGACCAGGCTGAAACTTGAGCTAATCTTGAAAACAAAATGAAACAGGTACTATCCCCATTTTACAGATTAGGAAACTGTAGCTCTGAAATAGGGAAAGTTCTTCACTCCTTGTTGGTAGATGGGACACTGTCTTTTGAAACTGTGTTCACATATGGGGTTGGTTCTTCTCTGTTGTTCAAATGTTCAGGTGCCCAAGGGCGCACTCCATGGAGCCAGATCCTCTCATCTAAAGGAAAGGTGTGTTTGGATACCAACACGAGTTTCAGGAACACAGAGAATGAGGCCCTGTTCCCCTAGAGAGCATTCATCATGATGGGAAGTATGTCAGAGCAAAAGTGGCAGCAAGTAACACGTGTGTTACCACACTAGTCTCTTGCGACATTGCAGGCCATGAGGAAATCCTGGGTCACGTCCTTGACATTGCCCCCTTCCCCTTTATCCCTGAAAACTTACTGTGTACACAAGATCTTTCATACAGAAGGCTTCCACATAGAATGCAGACACCTCACAGTGAAAGGCTAGATCAACTAGGAGTGTGAGGAAGGAACTTGAAATGTTAGTGGTTTCAACTGCCCATGTACTATTAGGACATTTCTAGACAGGCCTGGGTCAGCAGAGGACCTCCTCTAATGACAGAGCTGTTCTCTGGAATAATCCCCCACCTAGATGAGCAATAAGATAAATACTCTTTTTCTCTGGTGGATTCTTATTGCTCTGTCCCCTGCATACACATATCCCAGTGGGGGACTTCACCGTCTGTGTGATCTGATATGAACTGGCTCAGTTTGGGGACCTTTTTTTTTTTTGAATTTACATTTAGTGTAATTTTCCCAATAGTCAGTGATATGAAAGTATTATATACGGATGTATGTTACTTTATAGCTATGAGAAAGATGTCTACAACTTAGCTCATTGTAATTCTACAGTAAGATTTAAAGAACACTGAGAAATGCTTCGTGTGGGTGCAGGTGCTCTTAGTCTGAGATTTTTCAAGGTCTTCTCATCATGAAGTTAATTGTTAACCTTGCCTCATATTGTGAATCTTTCAAAAGCACCCAAGTAAACAAACATATATTTTAGTATTCTGTGTTCAGTACTGTGTCTGCTGCCCCTCGGCCCACCGTTGTTGCGGTGTCCTAAAGGCAGGGAGGACGCCTTGCTTGTGTCACAGAGTACACATAATAACACAGTCTAAGACGTTGTTCTACTGAATGCTGTCCTTCTGTAGACTTTAATCTGTTATAACAGAATTATGGCCGGCATTTGCCCAGCTCCTGGTAACAGCCCCGTAGAGTCCAGAGACCTTTGACAGCTGTAGTTGGGAGGCCGTCAAGATCTCAGCTGTTTGGCTTTTTAAAAGACTTGATTAAAATTTCCTGTATCCTGATCCTTCACTCTCCTTCTGACCACAAGCCTGGAGAAACCTCATACCCTTGCTACCCACCGCGCGCAGCTGCGGACTGTGACTTCGGTCTCGGGACTGGGAAGACTCCCATGTTTTTATATGTAGATCTCGGCATCCCTACTGTATAAATCATAGTAAAATGTTATAGAAAGTGCCGGAACATTAAGTCCCTTTTATGATATGTACTATATATTATAATACATGTTGTAGAAATATTAATGTGATGTTTGATATTTTGCTTCTCAAAATATATAAAATCAACAGCTATTTAGTGAGCATCAGTGTGTACCAGACAGCGCTTTGGTTACAGGTGAGGGATAAATCTAGAACCAAAATAGCAGTTTATTACAGAGAATATCAAAGTGAAGGCTGATTCTGTGTGTATGAAGTGACTAGTGTTCTCTGGGCTGTAAGTCATATCCAGGCATAGTGATGCATAGCATGTAGTAAAGGGAATAAGAAAAAGACAAATATGGAAAAAATAAACATGTAGATATAAATGTAATGGGAAGTATAGTGAAAAATAAGACACTCCAGTCTTTTTGATGCCTTACTAGAAATAAATAAATGTGAGGTTGAGGGCTGGAGAGATGTCTCAGCAGTTAAGGTGCTGCTGGCAAAGCCAAGAGCTCAGGTTTGATTTCCTAGTACCCATGTAAATCCAGATGCGTGTGGTGGTGCATGCATCTGGTGTTCATTTGCAGTTGCTAGAGGCCCTGGCACACTCCCCCCCCCCCCCGCTTCTCACTCTGTCTCTCATAGATAAATAGCTAAATAAAAATGTTTCAGTTTTTTTTTAAGTAAGGTTGAGAATGACAGTTCATCTGTAGTATTTGCTAAAGGGGAAACTTGGTGCCATAAAAAAGGGTTAAAACCTTAAAGTAACTAAAGATCATATTTACTGCAATGAAAAGCTCAAAGTAAAACAGAAAAGATGGGCTGGAGAAATGGCTTAGTGGTTAAGGTGCACTCCTGTTAAGCCTAAGGACCCAGGTTCAATTCCCCAGGACCCACATAAGCCAGATACACAAGGTGGTACATGCATCTGGAGTTCATTTGCAGTTGCTGGAGGCCCTGGCACACCCATGTTCTTCCTCTCTCTCTCTCCTGTCTCTCTACTGCCTGTTTATCTCTCTCAAATAAATAAACAATATTTAAAAAAAAAAACAAAGAAAAACTGACTTTCTTCACTGTATATAATAGGAGTGAGAACTGAATAAAAGCTAATGCTCATGGGCAAGAATCGTGCTTTGCTGACAAATGCTCCATAGCATAAAAATATCCAAGATTCGGTCAATAAAAATAATGCATTTAAAAAGCTGTATGAAGCAGTTCTCAGAGGGACAGTACATCTTCTAAAATATATGCAGAGGGTGGGAAAGATGGCTTAGCACTTAAGTGCTTGCCTATGAAGCCTAAGGACTCTGGTTTGAGGCTTGATTCCCCAGGACACATGTAATCCAGATGCACAAGGTGGCTCATTATCTGGAGTTTGTTTGCAGTGCCTGGAGGCCCTGGTGCTCCCATTCTCTCTTTCTCTCTGTCTCTCTCTCTCTCTCCCTCCCTCTCCCCCCTCCTTCCCACTTTCTCTGTCTGTCTCAAATAAATAAAGAAAAATAAACCAAAAAAAAATTTAAAGTTTACAATATATGCATAGAGCCAGATTTGGAAAAAGTAGTAAGTTCGATGACTAAATTTGAGATGTTATGTGTAATAATTTCTCACATAGTAAACTACAAATTGATAACATAAGCAATTTAAGTGGTAAAGACATTCTTGGAAGAGGTAAAAAAAAAATTGCAAGTCATAATCTAGCAACGGGTTGATAATTAGCCAGGAGGAAATGAAATCAAAATGGAAAGAGAACTTTTTATGTTAAAATGATATGGGTCATTTTTTGTGAGTAGTGCACAGGTAAAGAGAGTAGATGTTAATCTAGAGAGCTCATATGTGTCATGATGCAATAAAGGTGCCAATTTACTGGCTGGAGAGGTGGTTTAGCAGTTAATGCACATGCCTATAAAGCCAAAGGACTCAGGTTTGATTCCCTAGTACCCACATGTAAAGCCAGATGCACAAGATGGCACATGGGTCTGGAGTTCGTTTGCAGTGGCTGGAGGCCCTGGCTTGCCCATTCTCCCCCCCCCCCTTCTCTCTCTCTCTCTTTCTCTCTCTCTCTCTCCTTCTCTGTCTCTCTCTCAAACGTAAATAAAAAATATTTTAAAAGATAACACTGCTAATTTACTTCATATGGTTTGTAAGTGGATGGGGTAGAAAGCAGGCTTGAATGCAGTTGTGAACTATATACAATGATGCATAAAAGGAAATAGAAAATGCAGAGATGAAAAGACACATTGGATTACTCATTGTAAATGAAGTTAAAATGTTTTGCAACTACAGCAGTGACGGCGACAGCGACCATCTTCTGTTTAAACAGATGAACCTGAAACTATTCAAAACACTGCAGGCTAGCAGTGTAAGTGCCGGGGAACAGTTCCAGATGCGATGAGCAAGTAGAACCTTGCGGAGGCCTGTTTGCATCTGGAATAGATGTTGATGCGACAGATAAGTTCTAGGTTCACACATGGAAGTCGTTAGGCCGTTATTTGCATAAATACCTTCAAAACAGGAAAGATATGGAATAAACTTTAAACTTGTCATGTTTAGATGCATGTGAAATTTTTCTTTCATTTTTTTGGTGGGTGTATGGAATGGATGCATGTTTCTATGTGTGTGTGGAGGCCAGAGGTCAAAGTCAAGAGTCTTCCCTAATTGCTGCCCAACTTAAGCTTTGAGGCAGAGTCTGTCACTGAACCCAGAGCTCATTAGTCATTGAGCCCTAGCGATCCTTTCTCCACCTCCCCAACTCTGGGGGTAAAGTTATTTTGCCACCACACTCAGCATTCTGTATGGGGTCTAGGGACATAAACTCAGGTCGTCACGGTTACACTGCAAGCACTTCATATACTGAGCCATCTCCCCATCCCTATACCAGAAGTTTAAAGAAAATAATTTTTCACGGGGTTCCGGTGGTAAATGGTGAAAATTATTTTACCTGGTAAATTACTCATTTGTGACTGCCTAGTAAATTGCTCCAATGTCTTACCAAGTCTTTAGTGAAAATGTATATGTCACGTCTTCTGTGGGCCAGGAATCCAAGAGCCGGGCCCCTTTCTGTAAGATCTGTAAGAAGCTGCAGTTGTGCTCTTCTCTCTCGCAGAGTTGTGTGTTGAAGTTCTGACTCCCAGGCCCTCAGCACCTCAAAACGGTCTTGAAGGAGATGTAATTAACCCAAAACAGAGCTATTAGGGTGAACTCCGATCTAGCGTGGCTGTGCTTCTGTAAGAAGAGAAAACGTAGACGTGAGCATCCGTCATATCCTCTTGCCACAGACCACCCGAGGTCTCAGACAAGAAGTGGCCATCCACAGAAGACAGGGAAAGTGGAGGCGACAGAATTAACCAAACATGCCACACCCTGACCTTGGCAGCGCCAGATTCCTGAGTGGTCCTTACTGTAGTGTGAGCCGCAGTCAGTGGTCCTATGTGTGACAGCCACAGGGTCCCCGCAGGGCAGGCGGCAGGGAGGTGCTTAGTGAGAAGGAGCTGGGAGGTCTTCAGCCTCGGGGCTCTATAGTTGTGAGTTCCGTGCCTCTGTTTCCCAAAAGGTGCTGTTCTTTGTCACCTGAGCAGTTCCTGGGCAGCTTGTGTGAGACATGCCACTCCCTTTGTCAGAGCAAGTCAGCAAGAGAAGGTAGAGGATAGAGTGAGGGAGCCCAGAAATTGCATTCCTTTCTATTTTATAATCTAATATCTAAGTGGCATCCCTCACTTTCCCCACATTGTTTGTTGGAAGTGAGTCTCAATGGTCAGTCCCACATTCACAGAGTTGACTAATTTCTATTTATATCATCTGGGAGGTTGCTATAAATATTAAAATCATGCACATCATGATCATAGCTTTCTTACTTACAAATATTACAGGAGTCATCTTTGAAAATGCATGTTTTGGGGACTGGAGAGATGGCTCAGCAGTTAAAGGCTGATACTCTGGGTTTGATTCCCCAGTACCCATGTAAATCTTGATGCACAAAATGGTGCATGCATCTGGAGTTCATTTGCAGTGGCAAGAGGCCCTGGCATACCCATACTCATTCTCTGTCTACCTCTTTCTCACTGTATCTCCCTCCAATAAAAAATAATATTTAAAGAATCAAATAAAATGCATGTTTTGCCATATACCATGTTATCAGTTCTTAACGAAACCAACAGTTCACTGTATACTCAGTTTATATGTGAATGTTATTGGCTCAAGCATGCCTTTTTATAGCTTTCTTGTTCATGTTAAAATCCAGTCAAGAACCAAATATATCTAATCTGGGTTTTATGTCATGGAGTTTCTTTTGATTTTTTTTTAGTTCCCTAAGCTCAATCTCATTATATATTTACATTTGGGGCTGGAGATTGAACTCAGGACTGTGTACCTGCTAAAATCATGTTTTGTAACTGAGCTATATGCTTAGTCAGGGACCTATTTTAAATGGGCACAAATATTTTCTCCCTCTAAACAGTCATTCAGCACAAAAGTTATTTATTCACCCCGGAAGGCATCACTGGAAGTCCTGTGTCTTAAGTGGAAGACATAAAATAGATCCAATGGAGACAGGTGCTTAGATTTTGGATGGCTGAATAACTGCTTCCCCAGGCCACCCCATCCCAAGTCCCCAGCCACCTGCCTGCTTAGATTCCCATGTTTGATACAATGTGAAGCATTGTAACTCAGGCCTTGTTAAGACTGTAAGACTCCAAAGAAGAGGAAAAGAGGAAGCAAAATGACTAGGGAGAATCCAAGGAGCTGGAAAGGATTCCAGTCTTGAAAGCCTTTCATGCACTCCAGAGCAATTGGCTCCTGCCTCATGGCCATGTGCTTAAATGCATGGGTGAGGACAGGTTGACCGAGGGGACACTCTTTGGCATTTATGCCACCAGCCAAACTCTCCATGACTATTCCTATCAGGATGACGGCTCTGCATGGGCATGGGTTTATCGGAGTTATCTGCCAATGCTTGGCACTTGGGCAGGCTGGCTGAATGTTGACAGAATGATTAAAAACAAGGGAGCTGTGGAAGCACTTGCTTTCTCCCAGTTGGGTTTGGGCTGTCCGCATAGCTGTGAGATATCCTTGTGTGACTATGTGACTATGTGTGACTATGTGTGTCACCTTCCCGCATGGAACCTGAGCTACAGAGAAGTTTGTCTAAAATGAGTAAAAGCAAGGCTTGGCAAACTCTCGAATTCATATTTCTTGTCTAGCAATGCCAGTGAAGTTTGTAATAGCCTTGGTTCATGGGGGGCGGGCATCAGTGCCACCTACTTTCTGTGTTTCTCACAGAGTGATACTTATATGGAAATGATGATATGGAAATTATTCTGTTTTTTCTCTTCCTCAATTTCTGTTTGAAAATTATCATTAGCTAAATGTTTTTCCATGTATAAAGGTAAATTTGATTATTTGATTAGTGTAAGTGAAAGTGCTTTAGGAATAAATCTTCAGCCTCTTTCCCAAGGTTCTACAATGTTTAGAAGTTGGTACTTTTTAAATTTTTGTCTAACATTAAGAAATACTTTATACATGTCATTCTATGCATACAACATTTTTGTTGAGGTGTGTAACTGAATACCAGCTTGTGCTTTTTTGTTTGTTTGTTTTTCTGGTCCAGGCTGACCTGGAACTCACTATATAGTTTCAGGGTGGCCTCGAACTCACGGCCACAATCCTCCTACCTCTGTATCCCAAGTGCTGGGATTAAAGACATGTACCACCACACTGAGCTTATACTTTTTCCAAGTTAGCATAAATAAATAATATTTGCCACATACATTCAAAAAAAACTATGTGGAGTATTTTATCCCAGGACTTAAATAAAACTAATAATGAACTAAAATGAAAATAATACAGTACCTGATTATCACACATTTTTCTTTTAACAGTGTTTGCCACAATAGAATTTGATTTTTTTTTTTTTTGAAGTATAGTAATTTCCTAGGAAAACTTCGACAGTTTTAAGTTGGCAATTCCAAATCAGCCCACTCCTGGTGCTCCCTGAAGTGTTCTTCCAAAAATAAATGAGTGGGCTGGCATTGTGTTTTAAACATCAAGCTAATTTTGGTTAATTATATAAATGTAAAAGCCTTGGGCGAGGTGGCAATTCAGTCACACTAGATGGTGATGGGTGAAACTCTCAGGCAGCTTGCTGAGTGATACATATCAGGTTAATAACCTTAGCGCATCATGCCCCAAAGTACAGGGCCTGGCATTGCATCAGATAGGCAGTCTGCCCAGGGCTTTAATAAGGGACTTGGGAAAGCTTGCAAAAGAGAGAACGAAGTTAGCAACAATAGTAACATCTCTGATCAGAAACCAAAATCATCATTTATTTATATATGTATGTGTGTGTATGTGTGTGTGTGTATATATATATATATATATATATATATATACATACACATATATATGTGTGTGTGTGTGTGTGTGTGTGTGTGTGTGTGTGTGTGTGTGTGTGTGTATACGTATATATGTAGATGCCATGCCTGGATAATAATTCTATGTTAAATCATGGAAAGCCAGGGGTGGACATCATCAAGGGTCATCCCTTACTTGGTCCTTATGTCTAGTTTTTGTTCAAATAAAATGAGAGCATAGGGGCTGGAGAGATGGCTTAGTGGTTAAGCGTTTGCCTGTGAAACCTAAGGACCCTGGTTCGAGGCCCAATTGCCCAGGACCCACATTACACAGATGCGCAAGAGGGTGCACGAGTTTGTTTGCAGTGGCTGGAGGTCCTGGCACACCCATTCATTCTCTCTCTCTCTCTCAAATAAATAAATAAAAATGAGAGCGTAAGGGCTGGAGACATGGGGTTTGACTCCCCAGTACCCAGGTAAAGCCAGATGCACAAGGTAGAGCATGCGTCTAGAGTTCATTTGCAATGGCTGGAGCCTCTGGTGTGCCCATTCTCTCTTCCTCTCTCTGTCCCCATCCCCCCTCTGTCTCTCTCACTCATAAAATAATAAATAAATAAATGAAATGTTAAAAAATGAGAGTGGCACATGATGTGGGAATTCCATTTAAAATTGATAAATTAACGTGGTGTGGTGGCACACATCTTTAATCTCAGCACTCTGGAGGCAGAGGTAGGAGGATTGCCATGAGTTCGAGGCCACCTGAGACGACATAGTAAATTCCAGGTCAGCCTGAGGTAGAATGAGATCCTAACTTGAAAAAGCAAAGAAATAAAATTGATAAATTAGCATATTGCTATTAGCAAACAGGCGGTGCTGATGTCGTGAATATGGTACAGCTGTCGAGTCTGGCGCCTCTAACTGATAACTCTTCCATTCAGAAGAGCTGCAGCTCCTTCTCCATGATTATGAAGCCATAATGAGCAGAGCAATGTTTTGAGAATTTTGCTGTTGTTGAGTTTAATTTGTGCACTTATGTTGGTGTTTGTAAAATAAGAGGTTGAGTTGATGAAAATGCTGCTTTGATTGAATGTAGATTTCTTTAAGCCTGAATCCTATCTCATGTCCACAGCCAGCTGCCTTGGCTGTCGCAAGAGCATCGTTTTTAATTAAAAAAATAGATATTTGCATGGAAATAGTGAATGGGCATGCCATGGCCTTTTGCCACATGAACAAAAGAACTTCCAGATGCATGTGCCACTTTGTGCAACTTTACATGGGTACTGGGGAATTGAACCTGGGCCATCAGGCTTTGCAGACAAACACCTCTTTAACCACTGATCCATCTCTCCAGCCCCTCAAAAGCATCTTTATGCATGGCATCACATCATTTGATTATTTGGGCTGCTCTGATCCATGGTCAGCTCTTAGATTCATTCAGGAAAGAGTAGCATGATTCCTCCATCCATTTCCTACCACACGCGCCAAGAATTAGCATCTCTAGGCCATTTTACTTAATAAAATAACAATCTGACCAATTTTGCTTTTATTTTCAGTGATCATGCATTCATTTTGAAGATAGGTACTGTGGTAGCTTGAATGTGAACATATGTCCTCCATAGACTCAGGGGTTAAAATTAAACTTGTAACTTGGGTCTCCAGTCAGCTGTCTGGAGGCGGTGGCACTGGGGATGGATCCTAGATCCCAGCCCTAAGGTGTCACTGCAGCGCGTCTGAACTCCAGCCCAGAGGTGTGCAGAGAGGTGTGGGCTCCGGCCCAGGTCCTGCTTGCTGCCGGATCATGCTTCTGCTCTTGGTGTTCACTGGCTGGCTGGTTGTTTCTCTCTGCTTGGATGTATGGAAGCAGCAGCTTCCAGCACTGATGGAGCATCCCCCTGGATCTATGAGCTTGAAGTAAACCCCTTCCTCCCATAGATTGTATCTGGTTTGGATGGTCATCCCAGCAATGTGGAACTATCTACAACATATGCTTATATATATAAATTTTATCATATATTTTATATATGTAATTTTTATTACATAATTTTTAATACTTTGTCTTTATTTATTTGACAGAGAAAGAGGGAGAGAGATAGAATGGGCACGCCAGGGCCTCCAGCCACTGCAAATGAGCTCCAGACACGTGTGCCCCCTTGTGCATCTGGCTAATGTGGGTCCTGGGGAACCGAACCTGGGTCCTTTGGCATTTGCAGGCAAATGCCTTAACCACTAAGCAATCCCTCCAGCCCATATATATATAATTTTTATACACCCTGGCTGGACATGCAGACCTTTTCAGGTTATTTCTATTTAGCTTAGCACATGGCTTCCTAACTCTCCTAATTCACTACAAAACACACAATACATAAGATTCTGTTTGGTTTTTTTAAGACACATTGAAAATCATTCTTTGAATAAAATTGAGTTGTTAACTGTTTCTTAGACAATAAGTTGTATGGAAGTTATGGGCATTTTAGAACATACTGCATGTATGGGGTAGAACATTGATAGAAGTTACACAAACACTGTCCATTTTGAGATAGCGTAGACCTGGCTGTGTGAGGGAAGTTCTTTTGTGACATCGCTGCACACGAGGGACGGTCATGCAGCTGTCATTTGTGCCACGGAGGGAGCTTGACAATTTCAGAAGGTGCAGTGTGTCTTTTGAGTCTTTCGAGAGCCAACATTTGTTGCTGGTGCTTGAATCTCTGAAACCTCAGCTTCAATATTTGAGAAAGAACCTGTTTTTCTTCATCTACAATACAGGTTATGAGTCAATGCAGCCCTGAATCTTTTTTTTTTTTTTTTTTTGGGGGGGGAGTCTATCTGTTTTCACGATAAAGGCTGCAGTAAGAGCGATGTAGCTTCCTTCTGACGGCAGATGGTGTGGGCCCTGGTCTCTGTTGATTCTCAGCTCACAGGGTAGCTCAGAACAGTTTAGATGAGAATCGTTAAAGCAACTTCGCTCTTCTAGAAATGAACCCCTGTTTGCTACAGCCCAAAGAGATGAAGAGGGAACTGGTGACAGCTGCGATAAAACACCTGCCTGGAGCCACATAGGAAAGAGCTGATGGGGCTTCCAGTTCAAGGTTGCTGCCCACCATGCAGAGGAAGGTAGAGAGGCAGGATCAGGAGCCAGCTGGCCGTGTCGGCTTCTCAGGGAGCCCCGCCCATGGACTAGTTGCCAGCTATATTGACAATAGGGTCTTCCCCCTTCTAGAAACCTGACCCAGATAATTCTTCAGAAGCATGCCCAGAGGCTTGTTTCCATGGTGACTCTACGTCCCATCAATTTGACAAGATGAACCGTCAACCGCTGGCTTCTAGTTGCCTCAAACCTAGGTTCAAGTCTGTCCTTGCCAGTCCCTGCTGTGTAACAAGGAGTTAGGTGTCGTTCCCTTCCTCTGGGACAAGTACTTCATCGATCAAAGGGGATCAGTAACCTATGAGAGAAGACTTGCTCACGGGATTAGAGACCCTAGGCCCTCAGTACTTTTGGGGTCAGCACATGTTGATATCCTTTTTCTTCCATTGAAGGTCAAATGGTTTATAGTGTGGGCTGGAGAGATGGCTTAGCAGTTAAGGCACTTGCCTGCAAAGCCAAAGGATCCTGGTTTGACTTTCCAGGACCCACGTAAGCCAGATGCTCAAGGGGGCGCATGCATCTGGAGTTTGTTTGCAGTGGCTAGAGGCCCTGGCATGCCCATTCTTTCTCTCTCTCTCTGTTTCTCAAATAAATAAAAAAAATTTTTAAAGAAGAGGTTTGTAATGGACTACTGCATGCCAGTGTCAGGCGAAAGCTCAGCACACACAGACATAACCTCTCCTCCTCGGGTTAACTCACAGATGCATTCATGACAGCAAACAAGGAGTTATTTATTACTATTCACTTACTGAAGACCTAAAGATCAGAAAGCCAACCTTCTATTCTGAGTCCTGGCCCATGGGTAGACACACATATACCTGAAATAGCGGAGGAATCCTTATTCCTAGAATTCTCTGTAGGCCTTCCTCCTCAGGGTTTCATTAGTGCTACAATCCTCCCAGTCGCATCAGCCAAGGTTCCTTGGAGCCTTCAACCAGCATGGGAAGAGACCAAGAAAGTGTTTCCCAACGTGACCGTAATTGACCTGGAAATCCCTTGGAAGAAGTACCTTGATCACTCATATGGGTGGAGAGGAGCTGCCATGAACCTCGGTCCTCATATCTACAGTGAGACCTGTGCTGCTTTGAGTCACGTGTCCCCCCCTCCCATAAACTCATGTGTGCTGAGTGCTTGGTCCCCAGCTGATAGCAACCTTGGAGGAAGAGCCTTGCTGGGGGCTGGAGCGAAAGGTTTATCAGCCCAGTATCCTGCTGCTGTATTCCACCTAACGTTGGCAAGGAGGTGATGTCCAGCCTCTGCTCTGTATCGTCTGTTCCTTGCTGTCACGAAGCTCCCACTTGAGACTGTAAGCCAAAATAAACAACCTTCCTCCCATCAGCTGCTTTGGCCGGGTGCTTTGTCCCAGCAATGAGGGAGTAATTTCAACCGGGCATGTCCTGAATTTCTCTCAAAACTACTGTATAACATCAAGTAATGATTTTATAGAAACTCATGGAGTCTAATAAACCAACAAGTTAATAGTAAATAAGAAATGTATATATAGTAAATAAATAAAAATATTAACAATCAACAAAGTTATTTATTATTTATTTGCAAGGCTAGAGAGAGGGGGGGAAAGGAAGGGAAGGATGGAGTTGGGAGAAAGAGAGAGAAAGTGAGGGCATGGATATACAAGGACCTTTAGCCTCTGCAAATGAACTCCAGATGCAAGTGCCACTCTGTGCATCCAGCTTTACATGGATACTGGGGACTTGAACCTGGGTTGTTAGGCTTTGCAGGCAAGCACCTTAACTGTCGAACCATTTCTCTACCCCATAGGTTATTTATTGTCAGTGCCAAACTCCTAAATTAACCAAGAACTGAATTATAGGATGATGGTATTTATTGTATAGATTGCTTATGTTTTAGGGCTTTTCTTATTATATCCTTAAAGGAGAGAGGAAAATTAGAAGTGTCTTTTCCCAAGTAAGTTACTTTAAAAAAATAAGAGGGGGCTGGAGAGATGGCCTAGTGGTTAAGTGCTTGCCTATGAAGCCTAAAGACCCCGGTTCAAGGCTCGATTCTCCAGGACCCACATTAGCCAGATGCACAAGGGGGTGCACACATCTGGAGTTGCATCTGGAGTTTGTTTGCAGTGGCTGGAAGCCCTGGCATACCCATTCTCTCTCGCGCTCACTCTATGTTTCTCTCTCTTTGCCTCTTTCTCTCTCTGTCACTCTCAAATAAAAATAAACAAAAAAATAAAAAATAAGGGGGCCTGGAGGAATGGCATTTGTCTTCAAAGCCAAAGGACCCAGGTTCAAGTCCCCAGGACCCACAGTAGCCAGATGCACAAGGGGACTCACACATCTGGAGCTCATTTGCAGTGGCTGGAGCCCTGGCACACCCATTCATTCTCTTTCTCCCTTTTCCTCTCTTTCTCTCTGTCAAATAAATAAAACAAAATTAAAATATTTTTTAAAAGATAAGGGGTTGGGGACATGCCTCAGTGGATAAGAAACTGGCCACTCAAGTCAGAAAGTCAGAGTTAGGTCCTCAGACCCCACTTAAAAACTGGATTAAAGCACACCCGCCAAGGATCAGGGAAGTTTTCAGAAGAGGGGTCAGAAAGACTGTAAGAACCACAAGGTGGGAAAGAATATCCAGAGACATAGCCCTCCCCACAGTGACTGACGGCTGCTCTGTCACCTCCTAACCTACAACTGCATGGTGAGTAATAGCAATCCCACTAAGGACAGCCTTCTGTGGAGTGGGGGCAGAGAGGAGGGAAATGATGGTACCAACACATGATGTGTCCACACAGAGTTTCTACTTAATTAAAAAAAAAGTTGGGGCTGGAGAGATGGCTTAGCTGTTAAGCGCTTGCCTGTGAAGCCTAAGGACCCCGGTTCAAGGCTTGGTTCCCCAGGTCCCACGTTAGCCAGATGCACAAGGGGGCGCACGCATCTGGAGTTCGTTTGCAGTGGCTGGAAGCCCTGGCGCACCCATTCTCTCTCTCTCCCTCTATCTGTCTTTCTCTCTGTGTCTGTCGCTCTCAAATAAATAAATAAATAATTTTTTAAAAAAAGTTGGAAACTGGGCAGGCCTCTGTAATCCCAGCATTCTGATGATGAGGTGGGAAGCAGAGGCAGGAGAATTTCCCAGTGGATACAGCAAAAAGAATAGTGGAGTGAGACCCAGACAAACCCAGCGTCGAATCAGACAGAACTGTGAGGATGGCCCCAAGAGTTTTCCTGTGACGTGCACGATGTCCCATTTGCACCTGCCCACTTATACATGAATGAGTACCCACACATACAAAAACATAATAATACATAAATGTTACAAAGGGAAACTTTAGCTGAGCATGGTGGCACATTCCTTTAATCCCAGCCCTTAGGAGGCAGAGGTAGGTGAGTTCCTTGAAGCTATCTTCTCTCAGATGTTGCTTCTTTGCCTTTTAAGTCAGTGTAATTGGCCTAGAGAGATGGCTCAGCAGTTAAAGGCACCTGCTTGCACAGCCAGATGGCCCAGGTTCCATTCCCCAGCATCCACGTAAAGCCAGATGCACGACATGGCGCATGTATCTGGAGTTTGTTTGCAGTGGCTGAAGTATAATGTACCCATATTCCCTTACGCTCTCAATATTGTATCTCTCTGTGTGTCTCTGTCTCTCAAAAATAAAACAAAAAAGTAAAGCTAGTGTAATTATTTAAAGTACCACGTGTTATTTGCACTTGTAGAACATTGACTATTTTAAATTTCGTTCTATATCTTTTCTTCTCCATCATCACCTCTCACATCCCTGTCAGTTTTGTCCCCCATATTTCCAGCCCTTCTCAACCTTGTCCTTGGTCTCCTAAGTCTCACCACTCCTGCTTTTCCATCGATGTCATGTTTTTCTGTGTCCTTCCGCAGATGTCTGCTATGGCTGTCCTGCTTTTTCATCTCCTTCTGTGGCCTCTTTCTTGTCCATATGGTTGGGATTTTTCCGACTGTTCTTTTTAAAAATTTTTATTTATTTGCTTGTGTGTGTGCGTGCACAGGTACATGCAAACATGCTTCAGGGATTCTTTTTTAAAATTTCATCTTATTATTTTTTATTGACAACTTCCATAATTGTAAACAACAGCCCATGGTAATTCCCCCACTTTCCCCTTTGAAACTCCACTCTCCATCATATCCACTCCCCCTCTCAATCAGTCACTTTTATTTTGATGTCACGATCTTTTCCTCCTATCATGATGGTCTTGTGAAGGTAGTGTCACTGTGAGGTCATGGATATCCAGGCCATTTTGTGTCTGGAGGAGCACGTTGTAAGGAGTCCTACCCTTCCTTTGGCTCTTACATTCTTTCTGCCACCTCTTCCACAATGGACCCGCTTCAGGGTTCTTGTTACTGTAAGCCAACACCAGACACTTGTGCCATTTTCTTGTTTCCAGCTTGCACGGATAGCTTGTAATTGAACACAGGCTGGCAGGCTTTGTAAGCAAGCAAGTTTAACTGGTGAGCCATCTTCCCAGACCCATCTTTAAAGTATTGTTAACAAAGCAGTTTTAGGTAATAGTCTTTTTGGATAGCATGTGCGCACACGCACACACACACACACACACAGTTCAGTTGGGAACTTATCTCCATTTCCTTGCTGTTTCTTACCAGGGATTTTATCATTCCCTCTGTATTTTGCTAACATGACTTGCTCAGTGAGTGTGTGTTGAGGGCATAGCCTATTTGACTTCTCTGCCTTTATCCCAACCACATGCATTTTTCCAGAAGAGGTGAGTTGGGCTTCCTGTAATGTTTCTGTTGAACAGATTTCCTCTAATGTCCCTAATATATAAAATGGTTTTATTTTCAAATATCATACAATAAGCTTTCTATAAGATATTCAGAAAACAAACACATAACATCTGGCCAACACTTCTTGGTTATCATGGTTTGTGAAATGAATTAGGCCCTTTCCATTTCATTCTATCTTCATTCCTATATATTTTCTAGCTTTCATAAATACTGTATGTGGTTATCTTTACATATGCTTTTATTTCCTTTTGAGTGCCTTAAAATGACTATACATTATCTAGCTTCCCAGTGTTTGGAATTATATTGTTCAGAGTGCAAATTAATTAGTTGGATCTTTGATAGACTGATTGAAAGGTCTCACCAATGTAGAAAATAAAAATTCGGAGAGGAGCTATTGACCCAGATCTCCTCATAAGGTAAAAAGAATCAGTGAAGACTAATAAAGTTTGGACCTTAAATTGAGAAAACACAAAATACAAAACAAGTCAGAAAATACTGATTTTTCTTTTAAAAAAAGAAAAGCTCTCATATACATAATGAGAATTTAAATGTTTTACAGTTGAATTTTCTGAATGTGTGGAAGATAAAATGTCAGTGATAACCATGGACAAGGACTGAAATTGTGCCAATATATATAAAACTCACTTTGGTTTTGATTACTAAAGGATATACACCGTAACAGTTACATAGCCTGCTCTCAGTGATGTTGGAATGATGTTAGAATGAATGCCAACTTTTGTTTACCTTAAATAGTCAGGGAAAGTTCAAGTACTTATCTCCGCATCTGCATATAAGTACATACTATGATGTGGGGGGGTGGAAAACTGCCTTCTTGCATCTCTCAATGCTCCCCACTTATGAGGATGATCTGCTAGGACCACAGTCTGTCACGTCTTCAGTGGGGTCTGTGGTGTGAACAGGGGGACATAAGCAGAAGCAGAGGTGAGGTCAAGTCCATGAGGGAAGTAGGAGATGGGGAACAGTAAGGTTTCAGAGGGAAATGAAAGATATGACAGGATCCAACATATACCTGCATCTTCTGTCGCAAGACGCTGAAGTGGTCTAAGACTCTCTCTGTCCTCTCACACAAAGCTTTCTCCAACCAACCTCCACTGCTTCTCTAAAGCTCATTTTTAAAAATTTAATTTATTTTATTTATTTGTTTGAGAGACCAAGAGAAGGAAAGAGGCAGACACAGAGAGAAAGAGAGAAAATGCGTGCACCAGGGCCTCCAGTCACTGCAAACGAACTCCAGACACTTTGTTCATCTGGTTTTACATGGGTTCTGGGAATCGAACCAGGGTCCTTTGGCTTTGCAGGCAAATGCCTTAACCAGTAAGCCATCTCTCCAGCCCCCCAAAAGCTGATTTTTAATGAACAAAAATTACTAAACAACCAAGCATGGTGATACATGCCTTTAATCCCAGCACTTGGGAGGCAGAGGTAGGAGGGTCACTGTGAGTTTGAGTCTGGCCTGGGCTACTGAGGACCTTCAGGTCAGTCTGGACTACAGTGACTCTACATTGAAAATAATTGCCATACAATAGAATCAGGACATTAATATGTTTATTTTATCTTTGTGTAGGTCTGCCAGAGGAAATATCTATCCCGAGTGAGCCCCATCTCTTCCAGGAGCATATATGCTTTAAATAGGATTAATTCTGTTACTTGATATGCTAAGCAAGGTGTCTACCCTGGCCCATCTTAGTTGTTTCTGAGTGCCCTAAATTTTTTTTTTCTTTGCTGTAAATGACATTCCTTTTGGTATTGCTCATAACTTTCTTTCCAGGTTAACTCTTCTAAATGAACAGGTAACTGTGTTTATAAACCAGAAGACTGCAGAACAAGACATTTTTATTTCTCAAGGGAAATAGGGTTATGTTAGCTCTGATGGTAGTTAGCAAAAAGTATACTTCAGAAAAAAAAATTGAGAATACATTATGCTTTAAAATTTCTTTGAACAGTTATTGAAAACTAGATTTTTTTTTCCTCCCATGGGAACTTGGTGAAATTCAGTTAAAGGCTAAGGTTATCTACTGTTATGAGGTTTACCTTTTCCTGAGCTGAACAGATTATTTTAGCATTAAAAAAGAAGAAGAAGAAGAAAAAGAAACCATCGTTGTCTGTTTGGAGCTAGCTGCAGTTACTACTTTACAGAATGTGGAAGAACATATAGGAAACGCCTCACTGAGCCAAGCTAAATTCTTAGTTCATTCCCTAATCAAAGATATTCAGTGTATTCGCACTATATATAAATTTTTCAACATATACATTACTCTTTAAAAAAATAATAACTATGGTCTGAAAGACAGGAATTGATTGTGCTCATGTTTTATGTTTGAATTGTTAGTCATGAATTTTTAGAGTATCTTGTTGCCACTTTCTGTATGTCCAGCATAAAATGTATACTCTTTTCAGTTAGTCAGTCGGTCAGTCAGTAAGAGAGGAGACAGAGAATGAAAGAACATGCATGGCGTGTCTCCTGCCACTGCAGATGAACCACAGATGTGGGTGGCATTGGTGCATCTGGCTTTACATGGGTGGGTACTGGCAAATCGACCAGGGCCTTCAGGCTTTTCAAGCAAGTGCCTTGAACCACTAACTCATCTCTTCAGCATATTCTTAATAGTTAGTACTCTTCCCGCCCCAGGAAGAATGGCAGTAAAATTTGTGCTTTTATAGCTCTCTACCAAGCTTTGCTCCATTTAATTACTTATTGTTTTGCCTTGCAATGTCAAATTTCTGTTATTTTCCCTCCAACATGTTAGGGTGGAAGTTACTCATTTCACAAGCCATGAAATCAATCTTAATTTTAATTTCCTTTTGACAGTATTTGAATTAGAAAATGCAAATGCTTTTCTATGCTAGACCATGAACTGACAAACCTATTAGTTATTTTTTCTGATTGCTGATACCTGACAAGAGCAATTTAAGGAAGTGCTTGTCCTGGCTCACAGTTTATGTTGACGCTGCAGTTCACCATGGTAAGGGAAGGCATGGTAGTGGGAAGGTGAGGAAGCTTGTTACACTTCATCCTCAGGAAGCAGAGACAGTTGAATTCTGGGGCTTCCCTTGCTTTCTCCTTCTTTTAAACATATGCTTTTGGTTTTTTTGAGGTAGGGTCTCACTCTAGCCGAGGCTGACCTGGAATTCACTATCTAATCTCAGGGTGTCCTTGAAATTCTAAAATATTTATTTATTTATTTACTTGCAAGCAGAGAGACAGAGGCGAGACAGACAGAGAGAATGGGCATGCCAAGCTCTCCAGCTGCTACAAACAGACTCCAGATGCATGCACCATTTTGTGCCTCTGGCTTTATGTAGGTACTGGGGAATTGAACTCGGGTCATTAGTCTTTGCAGGCAAGTGCCTTAACTGCTGAGCAATCTCTGCAGTCCTCTTTCTCTTTTTTATCCAGTCCAGGACTCTGGCCCATAGGATGGCACCACCCACATTCTAGGTAGTTCTTCCCACCTCAGTTAACCTAGTCTAGAAACTGTGTCACAAACATGCCCAGAGGTTTGTCTTCTAGGTGATTCTAGCTCCTGTCAAGTTGATGATATTAACATCACAGAGGGTGTGAGTCATTTTTAAAAACACATAATCTGGGCTGGAGAGGTGGCTTAGCAGCTAAACGCTTGCCTCTGAAGCCTAGGACCCTGGTTCAAGGCTTGATTCCCCAGGACCCACGTCAGCCAGATGCACAAGGGGGCACACATGTCTGGAGCTCATTTGCAGTGGCTGGAAGCCCTGGCGTGCCCATTCTCTTTCTTTCTCTCTCTGTCTGTTGCTCTTAAGTAAATAAATAAAAATAAACAAAAGCCTACCATACACACACACACACACACACACACACACACACACACACACACACACACATATATATGCATGCTTAAGTTTAATAAAAAAGACAAAGCTACATAGAGTAGCATTTTCTGACAAAGTCATTAGAAAAGTTGAACTTTCTTAAATGAGAAGGGGTTTAGAATAAAATAGATAAGAATAACCAGCCCTATCTAAAACTTCAAAATATTTATTGCTATGATTAGGGCCATATGCTCATGTTTAACTTTGTAAGGCTATCACTTTGAATCAGACCAGGGTCCCCAGAAAGTTTTATGCATTATTTGGCAATCCTGGGTGCAAACTCTCTTCAATTTACAAGTAGGTGGTATTTCAAAACTTGTTTCGGCAAGCTCTTTGAGATGTATCCTAAAACACATTCCCCTAATGGCATGACGGTATTGATAGCATAGAATTCCAGCTTAGGATGCTGGAATTATATTTCACATTTTTTTTCCCCTGGAGAATCTACCTTTAGTCCCCAGAAAGTAATCCACATGACCTTTCACAAGGTCAACCTCTGGGTGAGTATCCCCCTGCTTTGGGGAAGCATGGCCTTCCTGACCTGCCATTGGTCCTGATGACTAGTCAGTCTTGCCAAAGCCATAAGCCACCAAGCTCTCTGGCATGCAGGCTGTGCTGGTGAGAGCAGCCTGCCTTTGGGCGCGACATATAAAACTTTTATTTCCTCCTACTCACTTAAACTTTACAGCGCGAGTAAAAAGCATTTGTAATTTTGAGGTAGGTGGTTTCACTGGAAATTTGAGCAGCTTCTATAATATTGAAAATTACATAGAACTTCATATGCCTGTGACCATGTGACCCGGGACATGAAGGTTGGAGAGCACATGATAGTCTATGCAATGATGATTCATGTGCCTTCAGAGTCTCCAGGTGACCTGTCTGAGTATTAGTTAACTTAAATTTACAAAGTACTAGTATTAAACTTTTGAGAGCTGAAATTTGAGCTGTTATTTATGAGACTATATTAATCTATAAGATTTTATGGTAGTATTTACCAAAAAAAAAAAAAATACGTCTATTCAGATCTTCAAGTTGTGGCTAAGTACTTGGCTTTCATAAAACATTTATTTTCTGACGTGTGTGTGTGTGTGTGTGTGTGTGTGTATGGTATGTAACTGCCTATGTATGTTTATGTTTATAGGGGCAATCACTTCTCAGTCTTTTGGCTAAAATCACATGTATTTGTAGGGTCACACAAGTGTGTACAGGTCTGTGTGCACAAGTACGTAGAGGCCAGGGGTCAGTGTTTGGGATCTTTCTCAGTCACTCCCCACCTCATTGTTTGAGACAGGATCTCTTGCTAAACTCAGAGCTTACCAGTTTGGCCCACGAGCCCCAGGAATCTCCTATCTTGTCTTCCCACAACTGGGATTACAGACACATGCCACCATGCCCGGCCTTTTTACATGAGCCCCAGGAATCTGCGCTCATGCCATCCTACGTGACCCACTAACACATTTTTTTTAACATTTCGTTATTTATTGATTTGACAGAGAAAGAGAAACAAAGAGAATGGGCACACCAGGGCCTTTAGCCTCTGCAAACAAACTCCAGATGCGTGCGCCCCCTTGTGCATCTGGCTAATGTGGTCCTGGGGAATCGAACCTGGGTCCTTTGGCTTTGCAGACGAATACATTAACTAAGCCATCCCTCCAGCCCTGAAATATCTATTTTTTTAATACTAGTACAGAATGCATTATTTACTAAGATTTCGATTCCTTTTGTTGATCGAAAATTAAGGCTCCCGTGAAGGTCTTGAGTGAGGTAAGGAATCTCACGTCACGTTTCACTGCGGTCTGTGTCACTTCGGGAGAGCAAGTGACATAAACAGTGCTAGGCAGGTTGTTCAGCAGCTGACTATGTGGTGAACACCCGGGCCAAACTTAGTCTGAAATAGCACACAGCACGTATCATCAGATCCTTTACAGGCATCAGCATTACTGAAATTGTTTATAAAAGAGGTCCCTGGGTTATGATATTAATGTTATAAACAAGTAACTGCCAGTAATGCAGTAAAAAAAAAAAAAAACTGTGGTTTTCCCTTAACAGAATCTTCCTGGACAAATAGAAAATTGCTCTACATTTCTGAATGCTTCACCTTTGATCCTTGGGTAGAGCCTACCAGGACTTGTGGAGAAGAAGGAGGTTGCCCAAACCCAGCTATTGTCATCCAGTCCCACTGGCTAAACAGGCTCCATTATGTAGCTCTTGATGTGAGACAAGAGCCCTTTACTGAGATTTGGGGAAAGCTTTCTGGGACCATCCCTATCTTTAGAAAGGGAAAATCCCTGTCTCTTTGTTATTATAATATTGTTTGCTTAATTCTTTTAAAATTATTTTTATTTATTTGAGAGAGAGAGAGAGAGAGAGAGAGAGAGAGAAGCATAATATGGGCCAGGGCCTACTACCACTGAAAATGAACTCTAGTCCACTTTGTGCCTCCGGCTTTTTGTGGGTACTGGGAAATCAAATTCTGGCCATCAGACTTTGCATGGAGGTGCCTTTAACCACTGAGCCGTCTCTCCTGTTTGCTTAATTCTTACATTGATTTTTTTTTTTTTAACCTTATGCAACCCTTTGAGTGACGGAAGTAAACTCTCCTCTCTGGTTTTTCACCAGCATTTTCTGGGTTACTTTCCAGATCTATAAAGTGGCAAACCCCCAGACCCACTGTGTCAGAGTTGTGAGCATTGCAGTGACACGTGTAAATCTAAGCTGATTAATCAGACTCTGCAATTACTGTTTTATATGCAGAATTACAATATGGGATTGGAAATCAATGACAAAATAGCACCTAGCTCCCATGATGTCCTCACATGGAGCACGCTGCCCCTCCTACTCCAGAAACTGGTTTTGAGGTAAAAACAAATTAAGACTCTCATGAAATATACAGTAAGGCTTCTAAAATTTTGAGTAAAGGGGAAAATCTTATGTTGGGTTCACTGCATTCTATCTTAGCATATTTGGAACACTAGTTTTAAGGAAGAAATGGGGCTTGTGGTAACTCGAGTATTGTAACTATCTTGAGCCAGATCGTCCCAGTTTCACTGCATTTGCACTTTATGTTAATCATATTTATTTAAATAGGAAAATGTTTGAAATCATGAAAAATATTTCAACATTATAAACTGAATGTGGAGGAGCTGGCTCAGAAGTACTTGGTATCTGTTAATTCCAGATTTTTCTCTCTTGATGGTTGCTGTATACATGCATACGGTGATAATAATTACATTCATTATATTTCACATGTTCATATGGTTTGTATAATATAAAACTAGGTTTTACTTTATAGCATATTGAATTCCTCATAAACCCTTCTTTGTTTCCATAACTTTTTTTTTCTTGATTCTTTTGAGGTAGGGTCTCACTCTAGCTCAGACTGACCTGGAATTCACTATGTACTCTCAGGGTGGCCTCAAATTCATGGTGATCCTCCTACTTCCGCCTCCCAAATGCTGGGATTAAAGGTGTGCGCCACCATGCCTGGTTATAACATATTTTGAAAATAAAAGCAAGCAAACCATGCACTTCTCTTGAGACCTCATCAAGTTATTTTCTTCCATTATAAGTATAGACAGATTTTTCTACTATAACAAATCCTTTTCCTGCCTTTAGCTTCTTATTTGTACTTAGAAAAACCCGTCAACCTGCACATGTACTTAAGTCATAAGCCTTCTGCGGTCTCATCACCAGCGAATTTCTAATGGTCATTCTGTTTACTGGTGGCTGTATGTCATTTCAATTAGTACATCGTTTTCTCTGCTTAGATTAACTGAATCATTTCCCCCATCTCAAGTTCACCCGTACCTGATAACCTGGTTTCTTCCTTGAAATACATACCATCTTAAGGTAAATTTTGTCATCAACCCTGCCCATAGTACACCTATCTAAGACTCCAGTAAATTGTCACTAGCATCTTTGAAGACTGTCCTTAACAGCACTTCACATGAAACACCATGTTTTGAAAGTTCCTGCTACTTCCAGCTCCCTGTGTTGCTAAAAGTTTTATTTTTCTCCCTTCACACCCTTACCCATGTTGACTCTCTCCCTCCATGATCGGCCTCTCTGTTCCCATTAAACACAGTGTGCTCTTTTGCTGAGTTTGCCAGGCCAGAGCTTCAGGGCTCCCAGTGTGCTTTCAAAGTCTGCCACCAACCACAGGGCTCATCTGCCCTTGACATTGTTACCAGCATCTGCCCTTCAGTCCCACTCCAGCCTGAGCCAGCTGCCTCCCTCTGCTCCGTGGCTCAGCCCTGTGCTGACTGCAAGATTCGGGACTTCTGACGGCCCGTCTGGCTTGGAGCCTTTCTTGTGTTCACGGGCTCTAGCTGGTCACCTTGCCTCTATTAGTGGGTCTTGTCCCCTTCTCTCTATCTAGTCTGCGTCAGCACACCTGACCAACCTAGCCCTGTGCTCCTTATGTGACTGTGTCCCTTTGTGTTGGGAACACAGTCAAGCACCACCAAGGCAAACTCCTTTCCCTTTGTGTCTCTTTAAAAATTGTATTATTATAGGCAGGCGTGGTGGCGCATGCCTTTAATCCCAGCACTCGGGAGGCAAAGGTAGGAGGATTGCCGAGAGTTCAAGGCCACCCTGAGACTCCATAGTGAATTCCAGGTCAGCCTGGACCAGAGTGAGACACTACCTTGAAAAACAAAAAACAAAAAAAAAAAACTCTAGAAAGAAAAATCTTGATGGAGACTTAAACATTTCATTGTAAACAGGTTTTCATGTAAAAATTTAATACAGGACATGGATATACTTCTCAAAATCATGTTAGAAACGTTAGTATTTCTGATTTTGTAGCATTAAAATTGAACACAGGAGCATCCCTCATCCTTTACCACCAATGTTTTTGTCAACATTATAGCCAACAGGATTACGAAATCTAAGCTTTTATATTCATTTGTTATTCAGTTATTTCTTCATTTGTGGTACAGTAGATGGGGCCCAAGGCCTTGAACGTGCAAGACAATTGCTCAATCATAGAGGTATACCTCGACCATTTTATAAAATCATAGGATTGGACTATTCCCATCTACTAAAATAAAGGGGAAAGGTCTGGCTCCCTTGTATCTTTGATGGTAGGTTTTCTGGGTGACATTAGTCTTGCTTCTCAAGGGGCAATAATAAATGTCCAGAAGATATTTTGAAGCAAGAAGGATCTAAAGTTTTCCTTCGTTTTTGCTTTGTGACAGTTAAAAATCAAAGGAACAAGGCTGGAGATATGGCTTAGCAGATAAGACCCTTGCCTATGAAGCCTAAAGACCCATGTTTGACTCCCCAGATCCCACATAAGCCAGATGCACGAGGTGACACAAGCATTCAAGCTCACACACACAAGGTGGCACGTGTGTCTGAAGTTTGAGCACAGTGGCTAGAGACCCTCCCGCACAAAGTCTCTCTCGCTCTCACTGTCTTTCATTAAAAAACAAAACAAAAGGCAGCCTATTGGGCTTGCCTCAAAAAAAAAACATTCAAAGGAATAGCTTCCTCCACTCCTCTACCATCTTTCGTCATGACATGTTGGGCCACTGAAATCCTTTCTGTTTTTCACAGAGCTCAGTGGAGCGCCTGTCTTCTGACCATGGAGTAATGTGTCATGGGGGCTTTGATTCTGGGCCATTGCTTTGTCTTAGGAACCTTTTTCATCTTTTCTTGGATCAGTTCCAAAGACAAAAGCTTAACTTTCATTTGGGAAAAAAAAAAAAAAAAAACCTTTTGAGAAAAAAATGTCTTTAATTGCTTTTAAGAATTTAGAGAAAAGATCAGTTATTCTGATGGAGGTGAACAATTGCCTTGTTAAGTTTCATAATTCTGAAAAATAATCAAATTGAATTTTTAAAAAAATCCATTGTATAAACATATCAGTGACTCCTTGCTTGAAGGACTCAGACCTCACTGAAATCAAGAATAGAATATTTACTTAAATTCCACACACAGGCCTCTGCAGAAACAGTATTATTTAAATCTTGACTCAGTACTCTTGGGAGCACTTTCCTAATTCTCCTCAATTTTTATCTCATTTATAAGAAATGAAAATTTCATTGAGTTGACTGAATTTAGAACTTTTATTTTGGTTCTTCTTGCTTTGAAGAAAGGCTATTTTAAGCAGGCTTGATACACTTTTGCAAGAGTGAGGAAAGTCATATAAAATCGTTCCAGTGTTTTCTGTATATTCAGGTCGAGCATCCTTAATTCAAACATCCTACATCTGAGATGCTCCAAATCTGAGTGCCAACATAGTGCCACAGGGGGAAAATTCCACACCCTGTAGCCTTGTTTCAGGCACAACATTATTTAAAATACTGTGTGAAATTATAGTCAGACTATATGTATAAGGAATCCATGAAACTCAATGAATTTCATGTTTAGTCATGGATCTTGTCTCTGACATATCTCATTATATAGATGCAAATGTTTCCAAATCTTTAAAAAAAAACAACTTAAACCCAAAACTTTTCTGGTCTCTTCAGATAAGGGATACTCTCGACCTGTATGAATTCCTTCACTTTTCCATAGGAATTTATTTGCATCTCCCACTCTTTTCCCAGTACTGGATATGATGTTTATCACAGGCTTACAACAATGCCTGACGTGTGCTTTGAGCTCAGTAATTGAAAGGAATAAGTGAAAAGAGCCATAAAAGCCCATGCTTCTTGTTGATAGCATGTATTTATAGGTTAGAGGGATGTCTAGATAGTAGGGAAGATGTGGAGAGGAGAGGAACAGAAAGAAACAAATCCCACCTCTTCCTTCTTGCTTCTTTCTTCATCCTTCTTCGATGCCAACCACTGGGTGATACCTAGATGGGCCTTTGAAATGAAATAAGAGCTTCTATATCTTTAATATATGCTAATAATAATTCCAATATATGTATTATTATTGCTTCTGAGAGTGGTAGTAGACTCTTTTTCTCTGGGCAAAATTCATATGCGAGTGTGGGGGGGGGGGTAAAAAAAAAAAAAGGTAAGTGGACTGGCGCAATGGCTTAGTGGTTAAGGCGCTTGCCTGCAAAAGCGAAGGACCCAGGTTCAACTCCCCAGGATGCACATAAGCCTCAGATAAATACATAAAAATAAAATATTTTTTAAAAAGGTAGAACATTTCAAAGAGTTTCTTCTTTAGTTTCCTTAAAAGTAGAGTGTGAGTGTGATATGTCTAGGAAAGAAGTAGCTAAAGAGACCAGTGCTGTGTTTCATGTAGGAATGGGTTGGCCCCATAGAGCGGCACCAGCCCAGTGGCAATGGGTTAGGTTACATGTATGCAGAAAATTCAAGCTGCCAAAAAATAGCCTTAATGAAACTTTAGACTCCAAATGGCTTCAGGAAAAAATAAATTTTAAAAGAAAACAACTCCAAATCTCAAACCCTAAGAAAAAGAAACACCCAAAGAAAGTACCCAGGGTCCCTTTAATGTCCTATTTTTGCCAAGTCAGGAAATGAGCATACAATTTTGGTTTATTGAAATCATTTTTTAACTAGCATTTCACTTAAAAGTGGAAGCCATGAAATTAATCATCAAAGTAAAACTCAAGCCAGGCATGGTGGTGCACGCCTTTAATCCCAGCACTCGGGAGGCAGAGGTAATAGGATCGCCATGAGTTAAAGGCCAGCCCTAAGTAAAACTCCATAGTGAATTCCAGGACAGCCTGGGCCAGAGTGAGACCCTCCCTTGAAAAGCCAAAAAATAAAAATAAAAATAAAATCTCAGATAAAAATAATCATAACACCATTAGAATGGGGGTGGTATTGGAAGGATAGGTCTGAATCCTTGTGGGCTCCATCACCTAACTGGCTGACTACTGTCACCTCAGTGCTGCTGCTGAAGCCTCTGCCACTTCCTTTCCCAGGGAGTGGGGAGTAGGAAGATTTGTACTTAAAAACACCTGAAGAGCAGCAGACTATGCATCAAAAGAAGTGTGTGTGTGTGTGTGTGTGTATGTGTTTTCTCAGTTTCCCAGTGAGCCAGTCTGTCCCCTGAGAAGTATAATGCAGCTCCCAAACAAAGTCATTCCTTTTGGCAGAACTTTGGGGAGGTAGTATGATTAGAAGGGTGTCACTGTGGTGCACCCTAATTCAGCCCACTTGCTAGTGTGAGCTCAGTAAGTAGATGCTTAATGTTAGATCTTTCAGAGAGTCCACATCTGCTCAAGTGCATTATAAATCTACAAAGCCAACGCTCTTGAATGTAGAAACTCATTAACAGAAAAGACATGGAATCCTTTCATTCCCATATAGTTTGTGTTCACCTTATGTATTCACATATATAACATACAGAACGATGATTAAAGACAATTCTCACATGGGGCTAGAGAGATTGCTCAGTGGTTAAAGTCACTTGTTTGCAAAGCCTGATGGCCCTAGATTCAACACCCCAGTACCCATGTGTAGCCAGCTGCACAAAGTGGTGCATGCATCTGGAGTCCATTTGCAGAAGCAATGGGCCCTGGCATGCTCATTTTCTCTCTCTCCCTCTCTTCTGCCTCTTTCTCTCTAGTACATAAAGAAAATATCTTTAGAAATGACTATCATCATTAAATTCATCATTATCAATAATTATTGCATCCCAGTGACTCGGCAAAGAGGTGTTGTCCTCTAGACAGTGTTTGGCAAGGTTGAGCACACCGTAAGTCCATGAGTCTCTCTCCCATACAAAGACTCTGCAGATACCTTGCCTTTCGAGTGCCTTGATTTTTCTTTCTTTTCAGTTATTTTCTTCCCTTCCTTCATCTTTTTCTATCTTTCTTTCTCTCTCTTTCCTCTTTCCCCCTCCCCCCTCCCCCCCTCTGTCTTCCATATTTTGATGCAAGGTCTTATGTAGCCCAGGCATACCCTTGAACTATGTTGCCAAGGTTGGTCTTAGATTCCTGATCCCCCTTTTGTCTTTACCTCTGTTTTTTCTCTCTTAGGTTTGATTCTCTACTTTCATCCCATACCCCTCCTCAGAGTGACGTTCACAGGCTCTTGGATCCCAGTATGTTTTGCAATTGTCTAGACTTTTCTTCATTGTCTTGTCCCACCAATCCATCCATCCATCCATCAAAATAAATAGCTGACAATCATTACTGTCCTTTGAATTTTATTTTCCCAGGCATAGTTATTCTTGAATTTTCCCACTACCTGGTGACTTCTTGTCACCTGATTCACACAGTTCAGGTTAGAAGTTACGCTTTCCTTCTTTAGCTTTATGAATTGTGGTTTATGAGGGAGAATCTTATTTTGCAGTGACTTGTCCACAAAACATTAATGACTCATTTATCACCAAAGATGACTACATGAAAGAAAATACACTCCAAACACCACTCTCTAATACTCTCCCTAAATCATGGGAACATAAGAATGAGCTAGTTCAGATTAAATGTTACAACTCAAAATATAAGCTCAAAACAAAAGGAAATAATCAACAGTGTTTTTAAAGCATTTTTATGTGTGGGCAAAAGTAAGGATTTCAGTGCTGGCTGTTAAAGACTGATCAAATGCTTGTCAAATGTATTTTTATTTTTATGAGAGAGAGAGAGTGTGTGTGTGTGCATGTGCCAGGGCTTCCTGCCACTATAAACAGACTCTAGATGCATGCACCACTTTGGGCATGTGGCTTTACATGAGTACTAAGGAATTGAACATAGGCTGTCAGGCTCTATAAGCAGCACTTTTAACCACCATCTCCTTTGTCCCTAAAATGTATTTTTTTTTTATATCAAGTGATCCAATACCCTGTGCTCCTAGGCTTAGTGTTCTTTGCTTTATATGAAAGTGTATGTTTGAATCTCAGTGATTTATCCTAATATTATCATGGTCTATTCTCAACCTACAAACAGCAGAAACATAAGTCGGAATTACAAAAACAGAAAGCCTAAAACACGGCCTGTAAGGAACATAAACAACATGGCTACTGTGTCAAGGCAGATAAGAGGGTATAAGGTAAAATGTGCCCAACATAAAACATGTACGTGTGTGAAAGTTTTAAAAATAAAAAAAGGAAATAATATTTTTGAAGGTTTCTTCTGATACCAACATTGACTGCATGCTTATACAAGTTAAAATCAGTACAGAAAAGCTTAGTGTTGAAAGGTTAAATTGCCTATAATTCTACTACTTTGTGAGGCACCCACTAAGGACTACATCACTAGGGTAGGAGAAATAGCTCAGTTGGTAGTGGGCTTGTGTTGCAAGCATGAAGACCTGAGTTCAATCCTCAGAACCAGGCATGGTGACACACATTTCCTATCCCAGTGCTGGGAATGCAGAGATAGGATGATCCTTGGGGCCAGTCTAGCCTCCTTTGTGAGTTCATGCCAGTGAGAGATCTTGATTCAAAGAAAGGTGGGTGTTACCTGAGGAACAGCACCTGAAGTTATCATCTGGTCTCCACACACAAACATGCACGCCAAAAAATAAAGTTGTGTTCCCAAACTGGGTGTCATGACACAAGCCTGTAATCCCACCACTCAGGAGACATATTTCCACAAGTTTGATGCCAGCCTGGTCCATATGGGAATCCCCAGCCCATCCAGGGCTACATAGGAGACTCAGTCTGAAGTAAAATTATAATTCCAACAGTAATGCTAATTAATCACAACTACGGGTTAAATAACACTAAGTATATATCAGACACTGTTCTATGCATCATGTATGTATATGTATGTATGTGTGTGTATATATATATGTACATATATATATGTATACACACATGCGCACACACATATATTTGTAAGGAGAGAGAGAATGTGTACACCAGGGCCTCATGCTATTGCAAACAAACTCCAGTACCCAGGTAAAATCAGATGCACTGTGTCACACACATCTGGAGTTTGCAGGGGCTGGAAGTCCTGGTGCACCAACATTTACTCTTTCTTCGTCTGTCTTCTGTCTCTTTCTCTCTATCTGCTTGCAAATAAATAAAAATATTTTTGTTAAAGTATTAATGAGGAGATAGCATGTTGCTTTGATAGCTCCTTGATTAATGTTTTTGATTGCTGTAAATACAACCAATAGGATGGCCATATTGTTGACTCACCTTCCAGGCAGTGTTTTGGGTACATATGGATTTGAACACTTCTCATAATGATTCTCACTCCTCTGTTGCCTGCAGATTGTAGGTTGGAAATAACCAAGTAAATCATTAGAAGAAATAATCAGATTCATAAGGCATACATCCATTTAAGAACTGCACTTTGGGCTGGAGAGATGGCTTAGCAGTTAAGCACTTGCCTGTGAAGCCTAAGGACCCCGGTTCAAGGCTCAATTCCCCAGGACCCACGTTAGCCAGATGCACAAGGGGATGCACATGTCTGGAGTTCGTGTGCAGTGGCTGGAGGCCCTGGCGTGCCTATTCTCTCTCTCTCTCTCTCTCTCTCTCTCTCTCTCTCTCTCTCTCTCTGTCACTCTCAAATAAATAAATAAAAATATAAAATATTTTTTAAAAAAACTGCACTTCAACCTGTTTCTGAAGAGTGTCCCCTTCACTCCTGTCCCAGGACACTGCCCTCTCCTCTTCAGCATCTACAGTTGGCCGGCTGCTGTGTCTTGTCACGCTCCCCGAGGAGGGCTGGGTGGCCACCATGCCCCATGACTCTCTGCTCTGGTTCCTCCCACGAGCTTGCTTTCCGCCGTGCTCCACCAGTACTTCTCCCTGGCTGCAATTTTTCTTATATTATCCATTTCCGTTCCCACCGCAGTGGCGATTTCATGAGGGCACATACGCTGTTGTTTGGGTTTTAAGTGCTTAGAATATAAAGTATATATTTCAAACGGGGGCTGGAGAAATGGCTTAGCAGTTAAGGCACTTGCCTGCAAAGCCAAATGACCATGGTTCGATTCCCTAGGACCCATGTAAGCCAGATGCATGGGGGGGGGGAGGCACATGCATCTGGAGTTTCTGTGCAGTGGCTGGAGCCCTGGCACACCCATATTCTCTTTCCCTCTCTCATTCATAAATAAATAAATAGAAAATAAAATACCAAGTGCCTAGAACAGTGCATGGGCCAGAATGGACCTAATGCCTGACAGCTTACACTCAGTAGCATGTTCTGTGATATAGATGTGAGTGTGCTGACAAAGTGCTATCTAGTTCTCTACATTCTCCCCCGGTTCCTGATTGCTGGGTGAGGGCAGGGATTGATTACATATAGATTAACTCTTTAGCAGGTGGTAACAGAGACATAGATGTGATTACACAGTACAGGGAAAAGCGTAGACTTGTTTAATGTGTACCGAGCTGAATGCACAGCACTGCATGCTTGCTTGTGTATCTGGGTTTGAGATAGGGTCTTTCTGTGCAGCCATGGCTGGCCTCAAACTCAAGGCAGTCCTCCTGCCTCAGCCTCTGAGGGCTGGGATGGATTATGGGGATGGGCCACCCCACAAGGCCAAGGCAATATTTTACTATGAAGAATCTGATTGAAAGTGGATCAGTTACTATTGCCTTGTTACGTAGTCACCTCAGTGATGGAAGAAAATAACACACATGTCAGCGTTCTTGGAATGACATAGTACATTTTAGATACTCATGAGCCAGTTTCTCTGGGTATTTTTGGTCCACAAAGCAGCTCTCCCCCGCCCCCCACACCTTTGCATGTCTTATTGCTTCTCTGTAATTCAGTCATCCTCTCATAGGGGAAGCCCTGTGTTTTCGATGGTTGACTTGTCTGACTCCTTCCACTTATCACGAAAATCTGCATGGACCTTGGATTAATCTTTTTATTTGCTTTTCAATAGGCCGTTTGAACTATTTTATTTAGGATCAAAAACAGTACAGCTATTTGTGTTTTCCAAAAAGAGACACTTGCTTTATAAGTGGAAATCAAATGCACACTGATTTCTGCATTTTAGTGTTTTAAGATCTGAATGATGGTCTAAGAACTACCTCTTTTGTTAATGCTGTCTGTGGTGTGAACAGTTTTTCTTTGATTGTCAAGACCAAAAGAGACCAATCTGTTGGCTCTTTCAGCTCATGAATATTAAAGTGGGCTGGGTGGGGGCCAGTAAAGTAGCATTTTAGTGCAAATATTTATAAAGAATGTTAAATCAAGATTGGCATGGATATGGTACTATCAATGCAGGAAAAGACTTTAAGTGCCATATAGCTGACAGAATTTTTTTTTACATTTTTTAACACTTGATCCAGATCAAAAATGATTATTTAATACAGGTCATAATGTATGTGAAAGTAGAAATTAGGTTGAAACTCAGTTTGGATTAAACCTGGTGGTGAAAGGCTGTCCTGTTTACCTCTTGTACCTATGTATATCTTTCAGTTTTTCAAGTAGGCTGACCTGGAATTCACTATGTAGTCTTATGGTGGCCTCGAACTCATGGCAATCCTCCCACCTCTGCCCCCCAAGAGCTGGGGTTAAATGTGTGCTCTACCATGCCCAGCTTCCCTATCTATATATCTTTTTTAACATTTTATTTTTATTTATTTATTTATTTGACAGAGAAAGAGGGAGAGAGAGAGAGAAAGAATGGGCCTCCAGCCACTGCAAACGAACTCCAGACGCCTGTGTCCCCTTGTGCATCTGGCTAATGTGGGTCCTGGGGAATTGAACCAGGGTCCTTTGGCTTTGCAGGCAAATGCCTTCATCACTAAGCCACCCCTCCAGTCAGCTATCTATATCTTAAAAGGCTATCTTGAGCATTGTGCCAGAGCCTTCTGCCACTGCAAATGAATTCCAGACCCATGTGCCACTTTGTGCATCTGGCTCTACTTGAATACTGGGAGATCATGCCCAAGCTATTAGGCTGGCAAGCAGGCCCCTTTAACTACTGAGACATCTCTGTAGCCATGCTTTTTGTTTCATAGTGAGGGTGAAGACCCAGATTGAGAGGTGATTTTGCTAAGATTTCATAGTAATGGCTGAGCAAGGACGGAAGCCAAGGCTGCTTCCCTGGCTCCTATATCCCAGCACCTTTTACCCAACGGTCAGAACCTCGGCTCCCAGGTAGAACTGCAGTAAGTGGATTGTATTCCAAAGGGGAATTTTGACATATGGATTGCTGAACAGGCTATGTGCTTTAGTACCATACTCAGCATTGAAGTAGTGAGCTCAAGACCCCTCTTCTCCTTCTTCCTAACCTCTTCCCCCCACACCGCCTTTTTGTTTTGGTTTGGTTTGGTTTTTTGTTTTTTCAAGGTAGGGTTTCACTCTAGCCCAGGCTGACCTGGACTTTAGTATGTAGTCTCAGGATGACCTCAAACTCATGGTGATCCTCCTACCTCTGCCTCCCGAGTGCTGGGATTAAAGGCGGGTGTAAATGTATTTCTTTTAAACTTGATAACCTGGAGTTTAACTCAGTGGATGAATGCTTGCCTAGAAAGCACAAGACCCTGGGTTTGGTCCCCAGGCTGGTGGGGGATGGGGGAGAATTAACCTTCCAACATTATGCCATCTTTCAGCCTCAAAGTTTCATGACAAAGTGCTCATGAAGGCGACAGATTTCCCACCCCATCTACACTTTGTAGCCTGTCTCAGGTTCATAATGCATGTGTTTGAGATTGCTACTGGCTGAGCTTTTGACACTTGTCTGTATCTCTGTCCTTGAGTTGTTTTCGTGGAATTTTCATGTTCTCTCTTTTGTATACGTTCCTGTTCTCATTCTCTCCCTTCCTTCCTCTCTCCCTCCTTCCCTCCCCGCCCCCTCTTTCTGAAGCTAAAGGACCCATATGGAAATTGAACCTATAACCTTGGCCTCATTAATTTACCTTCTGTAAAATTGCCCTCCGTGAATTTATGTCCTACTGTAATGAGATTATGAGTGTGATTTTATCCATTCGATAAACAGCGCCAACCCAGGACTGATGGCATCAGGAGCAGAGATGCAGAGATAAGGGTTTACCCTCAAGGGACTGGAGAAGTGGTCAGGTCACTAACACACGGGCAAAGCGATGTCTGCTGAAGGAGAGGGGTTCCCAGGACGCTCAGTTAGGAGAAGGGGGAGTGGCCTGCTGGGAGGACATGGGCTCCCATGTCAAGCAGGCACCTCAGCAGAGATGTCAGCGTGTGTGAACATACGGCTAGATGTTATGGGGAGAAGGCTCAGGAGAAGGTTAGTCATGGGAGAGCTTAAGTGTCCAGCTGAGGTTTTCATTTATGCGACATTCAACAGAAACAATTCAAGTTCTCTAAATCTGGAAGCAGTGCAACCAGAGCTTCATCAAAACCACTTGTCAGTCAAGGAGGATGAATCGGAAGGAGAAAGAGAATCCCGTTAGGAACTGCCAAAGGCCTGAGCCGGGGCTGCCAGTACTGGGGGTGCAGAGAAGGCACCTGTGTGTGGGCAAGGCTGAAATGAGCGGGACTTGGTAGCTCACTTGCGTGAGTAAGAGAGCCTTAGTCTCCTTCAGCCTTTCTTCCACTTACTGTGGTTTCTGTTATGTATCATCTGAAAATATTAAGTGAAACCCCCCCCCAACCCTTTCATTTTCAGTTACACACTGCTCTGAGTAGCATAATGAGATTTCAGGCCATTCCACTTGACCCTGCCAGTCACCCCTCTATCTAGTTGCCCCGCCCTCCACCCCATGCCCTCACCTGGCACTCAGAAGCCAGCCTCGGTATCAGGTCACAGTATCGTCACAGTATCACAGTGCTTGTGGTCTGGAAGCCCTGGTTTTGCTTAGTAATGGTTCCAAAGTAGGAGACAAGATGGAGAAGAGACAATAGAGCGTAAAGCATCAAAGGACAGCTGAACTCCAGTGTAGCACAGTGACGCTATAGAACCCAAGGGACACGACCTAAACTAATGGCTTACTGCCCTCTCACAAGAGGGTTATTAGAAGATGGGAGGTCCCCTTCCAGAACATCAGAACCTAGCAAGAGAAGGCAAATACATGTTCTGGAAAGGGCGTATTTAGGCAGCTCAGGGGACGTAGAAGCAGAGAAGTCACATGGAGGATGGGAGACACAGGAGCGGGACAGACCAGGCAGGGTGGAGCTGGTTGTAGAGATTTGGAGAGCCTCTCACTAGAGAGCTGTTGGAAGCCAAGAGAGTGCGTAAGAATGAAAGAATGAGGGGGTGGGGGGAGATGACCAGATGTAGAATTGTGAAGGTAATAATTCAGAAGGTGGACATGAGCACGCAGACAAACAGGCAAGATAGAGATGGGCTGAGAGGGGCCGGTGCACGTGTGGAGAAACCCTTCAGCCCATGGAGGCACAGCTGTCCTTATGTCCTTGAAAGATGTTAGTGAAAGCAAGGAAAGTAAAGCTGATTGTGGCTTTGATTCTCAAGCATGCGTTTGCTGTCTTAATACGGGTCTCACAATGTGTCTGGATTTGTGCTAGGCTTTCTCTTTGACGTTTCATTTTGGTTTGGCTGTATTGTTGGTACTCCTCACACAAGTCCAAACAAATCATTTCCCTTGCACAAGGGTAACAGCAGACCTCCAGAACGGACAATGTGGTGGGTTTCATGGTAGCTCTTGTGACCGTGTAAACCTGTGACCAAGTCACATGTTAGTTGGGTGCTGTGTTAGTCAACTTTCCATCACTTGGTAAAATACCTGCATTAATAAAAGAATATGGGGGGGCTGGAGAGATGGCTTAGTGGTTAAGCGCTTGCCTGTGAAGCCTAAGGACCCCAGTTCAAGGCTCGATTCCCCAGGACCCACGTTAGCCAGATGCACAAGGGGGCACACACGTCTGGAGTTCCTTTACAGTGGCTGGAGGCCCTGGCATGCCCATTCTCTCCCTTCCTCTCTCTCTCTCTCTCTCTCTCTCTCTCTCTCTCTCTCTCTCTCTCTCAACTTCTCTCTGTGTCACTCTCAAATAAATAAAAATAAAAAGCATTAAAAATAACTAAATAAAAGAATATGGGGTTGGAGAGATGGCTTAGTGTTTAAGATGCTTGCCTGCAAAGCTTAAGGACCCATGTTCTGCTCTCCAGATCCCACGTTAGCCAGATGCACAAAGGTGAGGCAAGCACAAGGTCATACATGCCTGCTAGGTGGTGCAAGTATCTGGCATTTGATTACAGTGGCTGAGGCCCTGACCCCTCTGTCTGTCTGTCTGTCTGTCTCCCTCCCTCTCTCTCTCTCTCTCTCTCTTTCTCTTTCTTTGGCTCTCTATAAAGAAAATTAATAAATAAAAAAGATGATGATGAATTTGGCTTATGGTATGAGAGCTGTCAGTACACGGCCTCTTGGCCCTGTTTTTTTTTTTGGCCCTGAGTTCATTATGGAGAGCATGGTATGTGGGGCAGGGGGCTGTTCACATCATGGTAGCTCAGAAACAGAGAGAAGGAGAAATTGGCATCAATATCCCCCACAAGAACACCCCTCGACCCCCAGCAACCTAACCTGTCTCCCCACTTGGCCTCACCTCTTCATGGCTTTACTGCCTACCAAAAGGGTCATGCAAGCCTATAACACATGGGCATTAGGGGACATTTAAGACCCAAAGGCTTTCAGGGGCCTGCAGTGTGCCAGCTTCCTTTTTCTGCACTAGACACAAGGAAGTGAAGGACACAGGTGACAATTTTGGCTGATAACATTTCTTGGGTGGGTGTCACAGATCCTAAAATGATCCTAAGATTATCAAAAGCAGATAGCAGACATTGCTGGCAGTGTTTAGATACCTGGCTGAAAAGGGGTCCGACTGTGGAGCCGCACTGGTGTGTTTGAGGGCTAGTGAGGAGCTCAGTGTCGCTGGAGTGCAGGAAACGGGGAAGAGAGGGAACAGGAGACTCCGAGCAGAGGGTAGCTCTGCGGCCTGTGGCTGAGTCCAAGTGTGTGGCAATGAGCTTGAACCAAGGAAGGCATAATGTGATGAGGAGGAGTGAGGGAGTGAAGAGCAGCAAAGTCAGCTAAGAAGCTTCTATGGGGTTCCACAGCCTGCAGTGCCAGCAGGCTGGACTAGGCTTGTGCCAGGGGAGGTGGGAAGAGTGAGTCAAGCCCAAGCACATTCGGAGTAGAAGTGAGTAGAGCTTAGCACCTTGTGGTGTGAAGGAGGACTCGGGGATGAGTCTAGTCTTTCTTTATTTCGGTCTGAGAAGCTAGAAAGATCTAAGGAAGACTGTGTTAGTTTGCTGGAACTTCTGTAAAACCGCTTGATACTGAGTGGCTTAAGTACAGAAATTTGTCGTCTTGCGGCCCAGAGGTGTAGTTCGTTCAGTAGAGCGCTTGCCTCGCTTGCACGAAGTCCTGATTTGGATCAGAACTATGTAGCGTGAATCATGTAGTCAGAACTCCATAAGCTGGCTGTGCTGGTGGATGCCTGTAATCCTAGCACTGGAAGAAGAGGGAGAAAGGCCAGAAGTTCAAGGTCACTCTTGGCTACATAGCAAGTTTTTGAGCTTTGGATCATGAGAACCAAGAAAGAGAGGGAGGGAGGGAGGGAAAGAGAGAGGGGGAAAGGAAGGGAAGGGAGAAAGAGAGGGAGGAGAGAAAAGAAAGAAGGAATGAGAAAGAGAGCAAAAAAACAGAGAAGAAACAAGGAAGGAAGGATGGATGGAAGGGGAAAGGAGAGAAAGAAACAAGGGAGGGGGGAAGGTGTGGAGTTAGTTATCACCTCACAATTTTGGAAGCTACAAGTGCAATCTCAAGGTGTTGGTAGGATCCATTGTTTCTGAGGCCTCAAAGGAGAATCTGGTCCATGCCTCTCTCCTCCTTTCTTCACATTTGCTGGCAGGATGGAGTGTTCTTGGGCTTCTAAATTGCATCCCCAAACTCTGCCTTATCCGAACCTGACATTCACCTTTCGTGAGCACATGTGTCTCAACTTCCTCTTTTGATAAGGACACTAGTCACATTGGATTAAAGGTCTACCCAACTCCATTATGATCTCATCTCAGCTATCAACATGCAAACAGCCTTATTCCCAGTGAAGGTGAAACGGGCTAGGACCTCAACCATTGATGTCTGGGGAGATACAGTTCGACCCATGATTGTAGCCACTAAGAGATGAGGTGTGTTACATGAGTGTACGAGGAGGTAGAGAGACAAGCAGAGTTGATTTCGAGTGGAGTCTGAGGTGTACTGACTCACATACAAGTGCCAGGTGGGCAGCTGGGTAAGTGGACTAAAGTTCTACAGGAATCTGTGCCAGAGATGAACATCTGGGAATTCTTAGATTAGTAATTCTTAAAACCAGAGGCTAGATGAGATCAACCCAGAAGGAAATTTGGATAGAAAAAGAGGAGAATTCCAGAGACTGAAGCTGAGGACCAGTAAATACTGGGACCAAGATCAAGGCTCACAAAAAAATTAAATAATACACATCCCATATAAGGAGTGAGGATGTAGCTCAGAGGTAGAGCACTTTCCTCGCATGCATAAGCCCTGGCTTCAAACCACTAAACAAAACCCACCTATACTTGTCATTGTGAGAAAGTAATTATATTTTAATAATGATTTTTTTAATCATGCTTATTTATACATACATATTTATCACGTGGTGGCTTTTCTGGGATGTGTCCCGTGCGTGAGCCCAAGCCTGGATTGAGTTTTAGCAGCCAATATGTTGCAGAAGTTGCTGGTCCTGAGATGGAATGTTTTGAATGCCATAAAGAAGTCAAAGGACACCAATAAAAGTAATAAAGAGCCCTTTTCTCAGGAGGAGAAACAGCTTTGGAGAACATCGTTTCAGTCCTTGATTTAAGAAGTCATTTTCCAGGAGGTGCTCATGCCTCAGGGCTCTGGGGTGCTGGGTAGGTGGGTCCTTCGGGTATTTTGGGTGAGTGGGCTATCCTGCACTGAAAACAGTGTTTTGAAACAAATGTGCATAGGACATGATTTTACCATGTCTTTGCTAATTTGAAAAACAGAGACGAGTCGTCACCGTGACATAACCATCTTGGCCTTTTGGTGGATTTTTCTCTTGAGTCTTTTTTTCCACGTTTCTGCTTTTCACTGCAAGACAGAAGGGTGGACATGGACATTGGGGTGATAGCTACCGCACGTGACCTCCCTACCCACCGTTTTCTGAACACGTCCAGCTTGCATTTTCCTGAATTACTGCCTATTCCAATTCCCTTGTCCTCCTCCTTTGTGTGGCTGTCACTTGGTCACGCTTCAAAACTCAGTTCACCCATCACATTTGGGCAAATATTTTCTGATTCCCATCTATTCCCAGCCATTCCAGGATGGAGGGCGGACCCCCCTGAGTGCCACCATCTTCCCCTGTGGTAGAGCACAAACATGACACTTTATGTCCCCACCAACTTTGTGACAAAAAAGAAAAACTAGGGTTTTTTTTTTTTTAATGTTTATTCCCTTAGTACCTTGTGCAAGACTCAATGGCAAATACTAAATACATGCAGACCACAAGTGGCCAAGTGCACTTGGCCTGCTCAGTGCATGTCTGAACTGTCACACATACTTCATACATAATATATACATAGACACACACACATACATACACGTCATTCCTCGTGAGAATTTATATTTTGTTTAGGACATACCATTAACTCTTAGTAATGTTTAAAAATACCTTAATGGCCTGAAGAGATGGCTTAACAGTTAAGGCACTTGCCTGCAAAGCCTAAGGACCCATGCCCGACTCTCCAGATGGCACATATGCCCAACACACAAAGGCGAGGCAAGTGCAAGGTCGCACATGCTCACTAGGTGGCGCAAGCATTTGGAGGCGATTGCAATGGCAGAGGCCCTTGCACACCAATTCTGTCTTCCTCCCTGTGCGCGCACGCGCGCTCTCTCTCTCTCTCTCAAATAAATTTAAAAATAGAATTAAATTTTAAAATGTCTTCAGAAGTTCCCCCCCCCCCCCAAAGAGCGTTGCCCTTCAAGATGACTTTTCAAAGAGCTACTTATATCCTTAAACTGTTGCAACATATCTCCATGAGATTCGCTAATTTGAAGGCATGCTGTCAATACCAATAACCAGATAGGGTAAATATTTCGAGTCTTGTTCAAGATAAGAAATTGGATAAGTGGTTTTTATAAATATTGTGTAAAACGGGGGGGGGGGAGTTCACATGTGTCTCCCTTTCTCCCCTCGCATCTCTCGGTAGCAAGAATAGATCTTGCTGGACACGTTCTTGACGTCATCCCTCCCCTGACTGACCCGGCTTTCCCTCTGCATTGCTGCTTCACACAGTAGGTGACAGAGCCTGTCGAATCCATGGGTGGCACCTTAGCTGAGCAGCGCACCCACCGACCGCACCACCACAGGGACGTTACTGAAATCTTGATCTCTTTCCCTAGCTCTACTTTACGAAGTGTTACGACCGGATCCTCGAGACCTTCCAAAATCTGCTTGGTGTGTGGGGACGAGGCTTCGGGATGTCACTACGGGGTGGTGACCTGTGGCAGCTGCAAAGTCTTCTTCAAACGAGCAGTGGAAGGTAAATGTTCATGTGGGTGTTCCTTTTTACACATTCTTCCCCGTGCGTCCCATACGTGCACAGATGATGGTACAATGTTGTTTGGAAATGCTGCAGGTTATAGACATATATAATCTGTCAGTAATGAATAGTAGTAATCCCTTATCTTGAAAACTACCCAGAGACTTTCCACTGGGCGATGTTTAATGGGCACTGATTGGAAACTACAGTTAGAGCTCAACTAGGCAGAAGGACCTTCCGCAATTTCCCTTGTTTCATTTTGTCTCGCAGTGAGACTAGAAAAAAAAAAAAAAGAGCTCTGTGTCATTGTGATTTCATTGGCACGCTCTAGAATAGCCTTTTTCACTAGATACACAGCATCATCATCTCGACCTTTTCCATATTTCTTGCGTAAATGCATGTGTTTGTGCAAATCAAAGCGTTCATATTGGGATATGATATGATATGCAGAATAATTTCATCAGTCAACTGCTCACACTCCAGGTTCCCCCTGGAGTCCTACCTGTATTGCCACTGAAGGCTTCTAAGTGAGTACCTTAGTGAAAACTTTGAAGTTTATCATGTATATTTAGGCTAGATAGCTTTGGTGTCTAGCCAAGTAAACTGTACTTCCTAAGTAGAAATGGTTGTCTCTAGCCTTCTTAGAGACTCACTCACAAGCAGATAATTAACATCAGACTTGGGCCACATGGTTTGATACATGCTGAAAACTGTCTGAATGTGGAGAGTTTTCTTTCTTACTGGAATATTTTCATGCCTTTGACACTTGTGTTCACCGAGGACTCTCCATTTGAAGATCCTCTGAGCTTTAATTCTCAGGGAAATTTGGCTGAGGGATGAATTTTGCCTCAGAGGTTTGAAAAAAATAAATGTAGCCTAAATGTTTCAACTCTGCGTTTCCAGAGACCACAGTTAGAATTGTTAGTTCTGCAATGCAGAATTACTTCTTTGCTCTTTGGGTTGATTGTGTAATTAATATTACATTTTTTTTTCATTCGTTATACTTTGTTTACTTAATGGGGTGCCAGGGATAAAACCCAGGGCCTCTCAGATGGGAGGCCAGTGCTGTACGCTGAGACACACCCCAGCCTGGTTAACACTATTAAGTCTTTGATCGTCCCCAAAAGAAGCATTGAGTTAGCGATAGGGGTTCAGTCACTCTTTCTCAGGATGTGAGTTCTGGGTTACAGGTAACAGAAAACCCAACACACACGTGGGCCAAAGCACCGATGGAAACTCATTGGCCCTTGTGCTGCAAAGCTAAAAACACTGGCTTGGGTTCAGGCAAGCCATGGTCTCCAGCCAGTTGCTAGAATTCCCCGGGCTGCTTGTCCCTGTCCTGACTCTGCTCTCGTGGTGTGGAGACAATCCGTATCAGGCCTCCATTTGAAGCAGGTGCCCTGCTCCTGGGCACGTTCTGTCAAAGTCCCCCACAGAGCCACCTCAGCCTGAACTGAACGTGCCTTGCCAGTGAGGGGTGGGGGGGACATGGGGAAGGGACAACCCAGGCCTCCAGATCCAGAGTGGGAAGCGCTGTGATCTGTTAACAGAAGTTGAATCTCAGAAAGTGGGAAAAATAAATTTGCACAGTACAGAGAAGCCGGTCTATTTTTACTGCCCTCGTCACGTGGCTGACTCTGTAGTAGATAAATAGGTAAAATTGACTTCTGGCACCTGCCTAGTGATGGTTGGCACCTCTACCTAAGACGACCCCCCCCCACACACTCCTGGGCTCACTAATTAGTGTACAAAGACTGTGATATGTAAAAATGAAGCTCTATGCAGAAGAGCCTGGTGGAAAAGTAGTGGAAGCTTCCATGGTGCCAAGTGCCCCACTTACAGGGCAGCTAGCTCCATGCTAGATCCCTCCCCTCAGCTGGTGCCAGGAGCTGCCTTTCTCTATGTAAAAAGAAAGTATTAAAAAAAAAAAAACTTGCCTATTTCATATTTAGTAGTTTCTGTGGAAGTCTCTGAGGAATTATTTTTATAACTAGGGTATAAATTAATGTGCAAAGAGAACTAAATATTAGTATATCTTTCTACTCATTAGAAAGTTAATCATAGGATGATGATTGTTGTTAAAGTCTTTTGATTTAGTAGACTTGGTTCATTAGAGAGAGAGAGTGTGTGTGTGTGTCTGTGTGTGTGTGTTTGAAGTGCTGGAGAAAGAACTCAGAGTGAGTACTATACCACGTCTCCAGCTCCAAAATGTTAATTTGTAGATTTAAATTACAATCTTTATGTGGCTAAAGACCTCTTTATTCTTTTTCATTTTTGCACTTTGTATGTGTTCCCTTACTATTTTCTTCCTGTTCTCCCTCTGATGTGTTCGCTGTGACGCTCAGCCTCTCTGGAGAAAGAGTATGGGAAGGATAAGGATGCTGTCTGGGTCCTGGGTAGGACTGAGCACTTACTAATTCATTTCCAGCACTTACCAGTCAAGATTCTTGACGTTAATTGCTAGCACTGGCCCCTGTCCTCTCTAGAAAAGCTTTTATGACTAGGGCTTTGAACAGGGCTAACATGTGGGTATAAAGATAAATATTAGCAGGGCATGGTGGCGCACACCTTTAATCCCAACAGAGAGGGGGATCACTGTGAGTTTGGGGCCAGCATGAGACTACATAGTGAATTCCAGGTCAGCCTGGGCTAGAGCAGGGCCCTATCTCAAACAGACAAAAAAGATAAATATTAAGGAGGCAAATTGACTTCTGTTGAGCAATGCAACAGAACTAGTAGGTTCTTCCCTGTGATTTACCACTTCTTGAACTCATGTTAATCCATCCATGTCTGCTGGATCATAGTGAGGAAGTGATTCAAGCACTGAGGAGACATTGTTTGCTGCCCGTACTGTACGCATGCGCATGTTAACGTGTATAATGTGTGTGTGTGCATATGCTGCCGTATTTGAGTATTTGCTGCCTTAGTTTCTTTGGCCCCTTGCTGTCCTTAAGCTCCTTCTTAGACTGTGGCAACAGGAATTGAAAGCAGCAGTGGGTAGAGGAGGCAGGGACAGAGGAGTCAGTGAAAGCTAACAGAAGCACACAGCACCAAGGAAAGACAGGAGGACATTCCCCAGAGGGGGCAGAACAAGCCACAGCTCCAAATTACCAGCTCTGGGCTCATTCTCCGGAGTAGTCATCCTGAGGCAGCCCACCACCATCCAGTGGTTATTGTATGAAGACTAGCCATTGTTTTCTTGAAGTGTAAATCCTCTTCTTTATGGTTTGTTTAAGGGGATGTGTATTGATGCTTTTTCTTCTTAAACATTTATTGTAAAGACACTTAGAACTAACTCTTCCAGAATACTTTATTTGCCAGTGATGTCAGCTAATAGCCTTATTACTATTGCTTGCAAATGGAAGTTTATATATTTTTTATTTTTTAACTTTATTCATTAGAAAGAGAGATAGAGAATGGGCATGCCAAGGCCTCCAGCCACTGCAAACAAACTCCAGATGCATGCACCACCATGGCATCTGGTTTACGTGGGACCTGGAGAATCAAACTTGGGTCCTTAAGCTTCTCAGGCAAGCACCTTAAGTGCTAAGCCATCTCTCCAGCCCTACTTTTTATTTTTTTTTATAACTACTTACAGACCTTAGAGACCTTTCTTTCTTAAAAATAATAACAAAATTAAAACCAAACACCCATATTTTCCTCCAAGTGGCCAAAACTTGGGTGTATTTAGATTCAGAAGACCTCATTTTCATTTCTGACAATGCTTACTAGGTATGAGATTAAGACAAATTCCTCAGTTTGGAAATCAATGTGAAAAATATCAGTACATCCTATTCACATTTCTGTGGATTACCTACATGGACATGGTATGAACATATTTCCAACATTGGAGAGTGACATCAGAGCATTAGCTCATGATCGCTGTCTAAAGGCAGTGGTTGGCTCCATGGCAATGCATGCAGAGAGAAGATGGGAGCGAATCACTGGCCCACTAGGTCTTTATTTCTGAGTCCTAATTCTTTCTTCACTGGGTCTTCATTTTTCTTGTAACTTTGATCTTAGAGCTGCCCTTTGAGATGACATAACCCTTCTTGATCCACAGTTCTCAAAGAGCGTATTGACTCAGGTCTTGTGGAAAGTTCCTTGATGGAGTTTACTGGTGCCCTGACTCTTGAGAATCCTTGCCATGAGGAATGTCTACAACAGACTGGGGAACTCTTGCCTTCTGGAGTCACACAGTTGAGACACTATTGATAACTCCAAACAAAACTATTTTTGTTTGATTTTTTAAGTGATTTATTTGAAAATTGAGAGAGAAAGATGGGTACCCCTCTGAAAACCAAGCACTGATGCACGTGCTACTTTGTGCCTCTGGCTTTTCATAAGTACTAAGAAATCAAAACCCAGGCCATCCGGCTGTAAATGCAAGTACCATCTTCTCATTCTCACAAACTAGACTTATAACTCCTCTGGTAGAATATGTGGACAAGACAAGGTCTTACCTTGATGGCCTAGCAAGACTTCTGATAACATACAGCCACCAAATAAAGGTTTGGATGAACATATGATTGCTCTTTGTGCCACAGAGCAATTAAGATTAAACAATTTCTCCAAACCAGTCAGGAAATTACCATTAGAACTAGCCCAAGAATTTGGATGCCTGTTTTATAAGTCCTAGTGTGAAACTTCCAGTTCTGCTTTGGGTTTTCACCCTGCTCAAGTTTTAAAATGCTATAACTTCATCTCATCTGCATACTTCACATAGAGAGCCTTCCATGAACAATTCTGACAAGGTTCCACAATCTGTTTTATAACCTAATTTCCTTTTGGATACACAGTAGATGAGCAGTGTCTAGAAGATGCAACTCCCACAAATCACAGGGTACTTACCAGGCTATAAAAGAGGGAGTTCACTATTATATAAAGGGAAGTTCACTTATATTTTAGTTAGCAAACTTGGTAGGTGGAAGAGCCCCCATCTTAGAATGATACCAAATGTTGGGATGTCATAGTCCAGTCTCAGAGGTCTCCTTGAAAGAGAAGACTTGGATGACTTGTAAGTTTTTCTTAAGGTAAAATTGCTGTAAACAGGCTAGTCTTTGGATTTTTCTAGTACGCAGTGCAGTATATTCACTACAACCAAGCCCATGAATATGAACCACATTCCTTTCATATGTGGTCCATTCCATTCAGGGCAGTGGTCTTTTAATTCATTGGCGATTCTACATGAGAAATGTGTTAAGGGAATACTGTGGTTGATTGATAGTTTATTGTTGGGCTGGAGAGATGACTTAGTGGTTAAGGCATTTGGCTGCAAAGCCAAGGGATCCCAGTTCAGTGTCCCAGAACCCACGCAAGCCAGATGCACAAGGGGGCGCATGCATCTGGAGTTCGTTTACAGCAGCTAGATGCCCTGTTGTGCCCATTCTCTCTCCCTCCCACTTTCTCTCTCTCAAATAAATAAATAAAATAGTTCATTGTCTTTGCTTCTGTCAAATTGATGAGGTAACAAAGCAGTTCAGGAGGAAAGCATTTCTCACTGTGCTATCAGCCCAACTTATCCGCATTGGTGCTCTGTGGGCTGCAGAAGAGAATGGTCTATTGTACCACAAAATAGACACCTCCAACGGAGCAGACACAAGCCAAATTAGGATGGTATTGGGCCATAATAAATATACCTTCTTATAGCTGCCAATGTGAATTCGAAGCACTGATGAGGCAAGGAAATAAGTCAATGTCTATCAAATGTCTTCAGTTAATAATGTATGATCAGCCCCGCGTGTCCCCAAGAACTATGTACAGCAGGTTTAAGGGAACCCAAGTCCATCATCAGGCAGGAAACCAAGAACTAGAGATAATTTTCTCAGGAAACACAGTGAAGATTGAGTTGAAGATGATTTGTTGGGGTTTTGATTTTGGTTTGCTTTTGATTTTTCGAGGTAGGGTTTCAGCCTAGCTCATGCTGACTTGGAATTCACTATGGACTCTCAGGATGGCCTCAAACTCACAGCAATCCTCCTACTTCTGCCTCGTGAGTGCTGGGATTAAAGACGTGCGCCACCTCGCCCGGCCTGACTTCTTGTTGTTGTTGTTGTTGTTGTTTAATCAGAAATGAAGAATAAAGGAACTGATTCACTCTTACTTCTATACTTGTAAGAGCTAATAAATACCTACCAATAGGTTATATCAGTATTAGCATGCTTGTTTTAGTGACTTTTCTCCTGATGAGAAAAAACTAAATCGAGGGATGATTTATTTTGGCTTTCATTTCACTGGAGAGTAACTCATGGAGATGGGGAAGATTTGGCAAGAGGAGCATAACACTGATCATACTGTTGTGTCCACAGCCAGGAATTGAGAAAGAACAGGAGGTGGAGCCAGGCTGAGAAAATGCAAAGCCTACCTCCAATGATGCACGTGGAATCTTCCAGTCAGACCCTACCTCTGGCTATGGACGAGTGTTAAAACACATGAAGTTATAGCGGGCATTTCCCATTCTAACCACAAGTCTTTCCTTCCTTCCATATCCGTACACCTTGAGTATCCATGGCAGTTGTTTTCAGAGATTTTTGATATCCCTTCACTTGGTTGCTATGGAAACACACAGAGCCATGACATTTAGGCCACCCTGGAAGGTGAGGGAAAGCTTCTCAAAGAATTGACCCCAAGCCGAATGGAGACAGATCAGACTTGGCAAGGCTAAGAGGAGAGACGATAAGGGCAGGCTGCCTGCACAAGGCACCAGAAACAATTTTGTGTTACCACTGTATAAAGTTTGAGGTGTGAGGTTATTAAAGTGGGGGTCAAGATGCAGATTAGTGCCAGGTCCTCGACTCCCAGGAGGAGCATGAATTCATCTTGATGAAAGCAGAATCCCTGAATGCTTTAATACAGCAGGTTGTTTTCATTTTCTTAGGCAAGAAAAGGCCTAGAATAAGGGCTAGGAAAATAGTTCAATAGAGTGTTTTTCTTACATGCATGAGGATCTGAGTTCAATCCCCAGAACCTATGTTAAAAAAAAAAAAAATTGCCAGGCATGATGGCACATGCCTTTAATCCCAGCACTCAGGAGGCAGAGGTAGGAGGATCACTGTGAGTTCGAGGTCACCCTGAGACTCCATAGTGAATTCCAGGTCAGCCTGGGCTAGAGTGAGACCCTACCTCAAAAAAACCAAAAAACAAAACAAACAAAAAAAAAACCCTTGGGGCTGGAGAGATGACTTAGTTGTTAAGACACTTGCCTGCAAAGCCAAAAAGACCCAGGTTCGATTCCCTAGGACCCATGTAAGCCAGACACACAAGGTGGCTTATGTATCTGGAGTTTGTTTACAGTGGCTGGAGGCCCCGGCACATCCATTCCTTCTCTCTCTCTGTCTGCCACCCCAAAATAGATAAATAAATAAAAATTTAAAAACTAGTTGTGGTGGTTCAGACTTATAGCACTGGGGAAGGAAAAACAGGAGGATCCATGGAGCTCATGGCCAGCCAGTCTAGCCTACTTACAAGTTCCAGGACAGTGAGAGGCTTGGCCTCAAAATAGGTGACGGTGGCTGAGGAACAACAGCCTGAGTTTGTCCTCTGGGCTCCACATACCTACATGCACACAAACACACAGACACCAACACGCACAAACACGCACACACACACACACACACACACACACACACACACACACCTGTACATGTAGACAATACACCCTATAAAAGAGAGCTAGAGAGAAAGATGACCAGGGTAGACCTAAGCCAGCAAGGTTGGAACTAACAGAAAGGTGCAGACCCCCGAGCTATCTGGGAAGTATTATTAATGCTTCAGTATTGGAGAGAAAAAAGGCCAAACACCAGGGTGACTCCCTAAGCTCATTCCTGACGCCATGTGCCAAGATCTGAATTCTGTACTGGGAACCGCTCCTGGGTGTTGGGGGAGGAGGGTCCTTCATTCAGCAGAAGTGGATTCATCCATCCCCTACTGAAGGCCAATTGTTTCATCTTGGGCAAGGATCTGTGAATGAAAAATAGTCAACAGCACCTGTCTTGGTGGAACTTTCGGTACAGTGAGGGGTGAGTAGGGGATTAAACATAACCCATGGATTACTGATGTAACAAATAAAAAGCTGACTGAGCTGCAGAGCAATAAAAGAATTATTAGCACAAGGGGGCTAAAGAGAGAGGTTTGACCTAGGGTGAGTTTGCAATGCCTATGGAACATTCAGGTGTGTCTAATAGGAAGTGGGATGCTTCATGCTGAAGCCTGGTCAACAACACAAGGTTGAAAGTAAAGGTTTTAGAGTCAGCGTCCATGGCGTAAGATGTAATTGCTGCAACACAGGCATTTAGAGAGACCTAGTGAACTATGGTCAGAACCTAGGAGGCCATAAATCTTGGAGCTGACATGTGTATGACGCACGTGTATACATTATTTTTCTCTCTCCTCCTCCATGTGGTATGCTGAAATGACTTAGCTACCTGGTATCTGATTGTTAAGGCCTTCCCATGCTTCAGACATTAAGTCTGTGCCATTTACATTCCTAGCTTTGTCTTTTTACTCATCCCAGTGAGTGAATGTTGTGATTGTTACTGACCCTTATCCAGTCCAGAGTCCCAAACACAAGGAGGGGGTGTGATTCACTAATGGCAGCACCTAGCACATTGCATTGCTTAAGCATCATGTGTCCATTGTTTGATAACTAGTATATCTATAGGACTCACCCCGGAACCTGTCTCTATGCCAAGTATTTGCTGCTCTCAAGTAGAAAATATTTTGAAGCAATTTATTGGAGAATGATTTGGCATCAGGATGTGTGAGCAAAAAGTAAATTAGTGAAATTAGTGTTATCAAAACAAAGTTTCTGGTAGTTTAAAATTTTAAATGGTGGAGAAGATTTGAAAACTATAAATTAGGAGCACAGAGAGTAATTTTCAAACTTATTCCCCATGTTTATGTGTTTGTTTATAAAACATTCTACCCGGGAACCAAGTAGCTCTGAGATTTTAGTGAGTTAAAATGTAATTTAAAACATGGGAAATAGAAATGGGAAAAAGGAAAGTTGAGAGCAGAAAAAAAAAAGATAGCAAATTGGAGAGATGGCTCAGCAGTTAAGGTACTTGCTTGCAAAGGCTAATACCTCTGATTTTATTCCCCAATACCTATGAACAGCCAGATGCACAGTAGTGCATGTGTCTGGAGTTCATTTGCAGTGGCTTGAGGTACTGGGTTGCCTGTTCACACACACACACTCTCTCTGTGTCTGTCTGTCTCTCTCTGCTTGCAAATAAAATAAAATAAAAAGACATGTAGAGCCAGGCACATGGGTGTTGGAGAGGTTCACCCCAAAGTCTTTGAAAGGCTGCCCCTGATTTGACTCACAGCTTCACTAGTAGTCCAAATGTTCTTAAAAACTAGCTGAAGGAATTTATTAAGAAAAATTTCATGAGATACTTGGCTATGTATGAGCCCATTTTCCTTCTGTCTGAATTAATGGTAACCTGAGATTTAAAAGTAGCTCTTCCATTGCTACTGAGAGGATGGAAGTTCTTAGTGGGGACAGATTTGGGCAAAAACAATGCTTTAGGGCTGGAGAGATGGCTTAACTGTTAAGGTGCTTGCCTGCCAAGCCTAAGGACTCATATTTGACTCTCCAGATCCCACATAAGCCAGACGCACAAGATGATGCAAGTGTGCAAGGTCACACATGCACACAGGGTGGCACACGGGTCTGGAGTTCCATGGCAGTGGCTGGGGGGGTCTGGTGTGCCAATTCTCTTTTTCTCTCTCTCTCACTCATGCTCCTCCTCTCTCTCATAAAAAAAAAAAAAAAAAAAATTACTGAGCACTTCTTGAGTTCCAAGGCTACAAATTTTCTCATTTGTTGTTCATACCAGTCATGATGGTTAATCTTGCTTCTCAATGTGGTGGTGAGATTTAGAATCACCATGGCAACCTCTGGGCATGTCTGTGAGGGAGTTTCCAGATTCCCTGACATGAGGTAAGGTGACCTATTCTGAATGTGGGTGACATCATTACATGGGTTGAGGTCCCGAACTGGATAGAACAGAGAAAGAGAACGGAGCCCAAGTATGCGTCACTCTCTGCCTTCTGACTGTAGGGACACTGTGACCCTCTGCTGCGGGCTCCTGTGGCCCTGACTTGTCCGCCACAGTGGACTGTGTCCCCTCAAGCTATAAGTCCAAACAAGTCCTCCTTCTTTAGGTCATTTTGGTTAAGTATTTTGTCATAGCAATGAGCTACTAATAAAACTTTTTATTTTTTGGCTTTTTACACAGGTAAGTATAAGTAAGGCAATTCAAACACTTAGCTGCAACAACCAGCTTTTTTGTGAATCAACATTTCCCAAGTTTGGGAAGCTGGTTCTTTTGATCTGAACTCTAAGCAATTGTGACAAGGAAAATACTAACTTGATTTTTTGGGTTTTTTTGTTGTTGTTGTCATTGTTGTTTTGAGGTAGGGTCTCACTGTAGCTCAGGAATTCACTATGTAGTCTCAGGTAGCCTTGAATTCACAGTGATGCTCCTACCTCTGTGTTGAGATAAAGAGATGTGCCACCATGCCTGATTCCTACTAGTTTTCTTTTATTTTTTTATAGTTTTATTTTTATTTATTTATTTACTTATTTGAGAAAAAAGAGAGAGAGAAAAAACAAATGGGCATGCCAGGGCCTCTAGCCACTGCAAGTGAACTCCAGACACATGCACCACCTTGTGCATCTGGCTTACATGGGTCTTGGGGAATCCAACTGAGGTCCTTAGGCTTCACAGGCAAGCACCTTAATCACTAAGCCACCTCGTCAGCCCAGTAGTTTCAATATGACAAAATCATCTGATCCTCGGACTCTTAAAAATAAATATTTATTGAACAATTTTTTGTATTCTCATTTTAAATCCTTATAATAATCCCCTGAAGTAAGTAGGAGTTTCTATCCTCATGTTAGAAGTCAATCCACTGAGGCATGTAAGAACTAGGTCACTTGTTCGAGGTCACATAGCTAGAAAGAAGGGGATTTGAACCCCAGATGACCCAATGTACTATGATGCTCTTTATGCTTAAACTATCCTGCGTTTCAGCATTACATCAAATCACAATTATGTTGACCCATCAGAAAGTAGAGCAACTTGGACTGGGGAGATGGCTCAGAGGTTGAAGGTACTTGCTTGCAAGGTCCGTCTGCCCAGGTTCAATTCCCTAGTACCCATGTGGGCCAGATGCACAATGTAGCACATGCCTGTAGAGGTCCTTTGCAGGGACAGGAGACCCTGGTGCACCCTTTCTCTCTCAATCTCTCCTTCCCCTCCCCCCACATAAATAAAAATAATTTTTTAAACACTTGAACAAGATCTCTGGCTTTCAAATACTAGGAAGGTGATTATTATAACTTAGTAGTTATCTTGCCATACTCTAAATAATTAATTCCTAGTCATTCCAAGTTGAAACTCTAATTTGGATTTCTGCTAACCCAGTGGAAAAAGAAAAGTTGGATAGTATCTATTTTTTCTTAAGAAATGAACTTCATATTAAAAAAAGATACCATTATCATCCCTCTTTACCTCTTTAATATCTTGATATTAATCTAAAGCCTTATTTAAATATTTTATGCTCTAATGTTTCATCTCCTGTGTGTGATGAAATTTAGACCTAGTCTGTGAGGCTCAAGGAACCATTTGGCGGATGGTCTTCAAGGTAAGAGGCTGTGAGGTGCTAACTCCTTGACTGATTGATGTCTGCTTTGTGCCCAGGGCCTCAGAAGCATATCCCAGCAGCAAGAGCCTACACACTGCCCCCTAAGACGTGTGCTCACCCCGTAATGTGGATCACATGACTTACAGGATTTGGTATTCTTTAGAATGCTTGAATACTGGCAATGAAAATGCTGAAGTGACTAAAGTCCAGTTCCAAAACAAAGTTCTAGAAGATAGGAAGAAGTGGGTAGGGAGTTATGTTGACACAAAGGGAGGAGAGGGAAGGGGTGGGAAGCTAAAGACTTGAGCATGAGACACCCTCTTAAGCTGACCCAGTCCCACCAAAGTCTGCCTAGGCAGATGCAGGACCATTCCCAGGAAGTAGAGAAGGAGACGAATCTACGGCCATACCACCCTGAGCACGCCCAGTCTCATCTGATCTCCAAAGCTAAGCAGGGGCGGCGCTGCTTAGTACTTAGATGGGAGAGGAGTTGAAATAAAGACCCTGGGGCCCTATAATAAGGAATCCTGGCCCTTCTCATAAATAGAGCAAGTCATTTGTATTAAGTTATTTACAGTAGGAAAGTTCAGCATAGTGGCCTTAGCAGTTTAGTCCCTCCGTGCTATGCAAGGTCTCATGGAGGGTGCTGCCTCGTGGAATAGGAGACCACTGGGGAAGGATAATGGGTGATAGCTATTGGTCCATTGGAGTGGAAGGCCTGACTCACGAGAGTGAGAAGGAAGAACTGACAGAGACCGGTGCTGGCTTCGTTGTCTGGAATGATGATCATCTTTGACAGAGACTTGAGAAGGGCATGCGACAGCATTGGGCAGAAGAGTAGGATTTAGAATTATCAAAGTTGTAGAGATTCATTTTCTAAAGAAAAGACACTTTCCAGAAATAGTAAAGAAGAAAGGCTAAGTTCTTAAAGGGGTAAAAAAAAAAAAAAAAAAGCTACTGTTCTGTTGATTTTTTTTTTTTTTTTCCCTTCAGGGAAGGGGGATTTTAAAAGAATGGCACAGTTAGGCATTTGGCAGCCAGTGGGCATGAATGCCAGAAGTCAGGGCTGCTGTGGCTGGGGCACTGTGTGGGGAGGTACGTGAGGAAGTCAAAAGCCTATCAGAGGTATCGAACCCACAGCCTCAGAGAAAAGCCAGCCCAGGATAGTGGTGACTGGAGGCTGTGGCAAGTCTGACACCGGACATTGCAGATTCTAAGTGATAACAGCTCCTTACACCAAGGAGAGGTGCAAGGTGACACTCTTCATGGGCCATTGAGAAGGCATAAAAAAGCCATTCTTCCAAACTCCCAAAATTTTCACAGACTATTTTGCTCTCAGAGACTTCATAGAGTACATGTGTAATAATGTTTATATTTTAGTGATACTCCTTCATGTCTCTATTCACTGGTCAGCCTGACTCCTTCGCTAGGAAGGAGAAAGAGGCTGGTCACGATTATTTGAAAGAAGCAAAGACATGTAAAATAAAGACACATTTTTCCAAGCGCTCAGCCCTGCCTCCCTCCGTCAATCCAAGTGCTCTAAAGCGTAGGAGGCAAACCTTGCCTTGCAGTCAGAAGACCTCAGGGCCACCTGCAGCTATCTTAAAACCATCAAGGGATATGTCTACATTCTCTCTCCCTGTCTTTCTTATTTCTTGGATGCCACAGACCTGATCCACAGCAGAGAGGAACAGATCAACACCAAGGAGCAATGCCCCCAGCGGTCACAAAGCAGTGTTTCCATTTTGCCCTCCTGGTAGACTTCTTTGAGGTGCTTCCATAGTTAGAAGCTCTTGGAATATGGAGACTATGACATTATATTTACCAAAGCATCACCTCCTAGAATGTGCTGTATTGCTAATTTACAGCAAACTCTTATGCCTCACATAAAGAACAGTCTCTAAGGGAAAGGAGAAATATGTATCCTCCTACCAGCTATAAGATTTTTCTTTAGTCTGACACCTCTAAGCAGTCATGAGTCCCTGACATTTGACAGTTCAATGCATCTTTATATAAGCATTTTACATTTCTTTTTTTGTTTGTTTGTTTTTTTGAGGTAGGGTCTCACTCTAGCCCAGGCTGACCTGGAATTCACTATGGAGTCTCAGGGTAGCCTCGAACTCACGGCGACCCTCCTACCTCTGCCTCCCGAGCGCTGGGATTAAAGGTGTGCGCCACCATGCCCGGCTAGCATTTTACATTTCTAAAAGGGAAAGCAGTGTAAAAGGTTAAAGAATCTGAACCTAGAATGGTATACTGACATCAAAAACATTGGAATATCAGAGTAAAATAAACAAGGAGTAGGGCTGGAGGATGACTTAGCAGTTAAGGTGCTTGCTTGTGAAGCCTAAGGACTCATGTTCAACTCTCCAGGTCCCATGTAAGCCAGACGCACAAGATGATGCAAGCACACAACGTTGCACAGATGCACTAGAGGGCGCACGCATCTGGAGTTCAATCGCAGTGGCTGGAGGCCCTGGCACATGAATTCTCTCTCCCTTTTGCATTACAAAAAAAGGAATACATACTATGATGTTTTCAGGAAGTTTAATATAAATTCATACTATATATTGCCCTGTAGATATGGCATAGACTCATTAAATTATTCTGGTTTATTTATCTCAGTATAAGAAAAACTACAGAATTTGTGCTGGACAGATTGCTCACTGTTTAAAGGTGTTTGCTTGCAAAGCCTGATGTCCTAGGTTTGATTCCCTAATACCCATGTCAAGCCAGACACACAAAGTGGCACATGGCATTTGGAGTTCATTTGCAGGGGCAAGAAGCCCTGGTGTGCCCACTTGTGTTTTTCTTTTCTATCTCTCTTTCTAATAAAAAAAAAATATTTTTAAAAAGTATGGAATTTGGTGAGCAGTGTTTGGACCAATGCCTTCCTTCTTCTTGGTTTTTTTGTCTTACTATGTTTTGTTTGTTTTCATTTTTGTTGTTGTTTTGGGGTTTTTGTTTGTTTGTTTTTCAAGGTATAGTCTTGCTTTCTAGCCCAGGCTGACCTCAAATTCACTATGTAGTCTCAGGGTGGCCTGGAACTCACAGTGATCCTCCTACCTCTGCCTCCAAGTGCTGGGATTAAAGGTCAGCACCACAACACCCAGCTTTGTTTGGGGTTGTAGTTTACGACTTGTGGGAGCAGTAATCAGTTATTTGGGGGCAGGGGAGAGAATGCCTCTAGGCATGATGTCTCAACCTGTGGCTCTTACAGTCTTTCTGCCCCCTCTTTTGCAAAATGCCCTGAGCCATGGCTGGTGAGTTTTAAGTCTACTTCAGTGATGAGCTCTTAGGAGCCTCTGGATCTCTGCTTTGGTAGGTGTTGAATATCCTCAGCTTCTGATTCCTATACCCCAGTGCTGTTAATCCCTTGTTTTATTTTAGTTTATTCTACCATTCGGAAGGAATGACCAGGACTTGAGTTTGTAGTTTGTTATCATGCTTGTAACAACCATTGACAAATATTTTAATGAAAGATGCTTGGATTTTAAGCAGCAACTAGAATCCTTCCTGTGAAATTTCTCTAGCAGGTAGCTGTATAACAAAAGTATCACCAATATAGATGCTAATATTATTTTTTTATAGAGAGCTGCAAGATACAGTATATGGCAAGTTATAGGACTGAGAAAATGATTGAATCACTGTTTCCTCTTCCATAAACAAAAGAAAATAAATCTTTAAAAAACAATTTGCCCTACCTATCTCACAGTAAGAACAATAAAAATGGGTGCACCTATGTTTAAGGCATTCCAGGAACACTAAGGGCTTGCTTTATAAATCTTCCTTTTAAAGATGTTTTCCCATTCTTCTGAACTGAATCAATGTACCTTGGTTCTCAATAAAATATGGAATATTGAAACTGTAGCTACTTTATGTGCATGTTAAATATTTGGCTTGAGGGAGGAAAAGAATAGAGTGTGTAGAAGAAAACAAGCAGCCAGTTTCACGTTTGTCTAGACCTTCAATGGTTGGGAAGATCAGAGCTATTTCTTGTTTCTCTTTTCTCCATCTTCAACCAGCTGTAGCAGGAGCTCTAAAACAGCGTGCCCTCCCACTGTTGCTGAACAACTGAATTTGAAAACCACTGCAGCATTAATCTAGGTTGATTGTTTTTATGTGGCCTGCACTATTGCATTTTCCCTGTAAACAGGGTTCATGATGGGATATGGTTATTATTGTACAATATGAATTGAAAAAAAATGATTACAACGGAAGAGCATTAGCAGCCATTAAGTAGAAATCTTAAATGAACATCTTAATAGAAATCACTATTTTTAAGGTAGAAAATACTTGAAACATTTGTAAAAAATAATATCAGATATTACCTAGTAATATCAGAGTAAATAATCCTTCCCAACAACCTTCCCTTCCTTTCAGTATTTTTAATTAAATGTACTTCTGACACATCCAATTAGGATTGATTTGAAGAGCTTCATTTACTATAATTGGTGACAGTTCAGATACAGCATGTGAATGTCACAGAGAAATATTGAAGCAGGGCTGGGGAGATGGCTCAGTGGTTAAAGGCACCTGCTTTGCAAAGCATGCGTGCCTGATAATGCGGGCAAAACCAAATGCAGATGTATAACCTGATGCAGGAGGCCCTGGTGCACCCACTCATTCTTATTTGGTCGTTTCCCCCTTCTCTCTATGTATATGTACACATGTATATATGCATGTTTGTTTGCAGGAGGCTCTGGTGCACCCATTCATTCTCCTTCCCCCACCCCATCTCTCTCTCTCTCTCTCTCCCTCAAGTAATCTGTTCTGAGATAAAGAAGTCACTGTCACGGCAGTAGTGACCCCCCACCTGCCCACGGTATGGAGTTTCCAGCACATCTCTTCAGCCTAACCTCATGTGTCAGAGCTCATTAGTGGCTGGGCCCTGGGTGCCCCTATAGTCTAGTCCCATGAGCTAAAAGGCACAAGGATCCCAGATACCACACTTTACATCTCGGCAATGTCTGTGCGTTTTGTACTCATCAGCGACATTTTGACAATTACCCATAAAACAGAATGGTTGTCTTGAGTCCTAGGAATCAATGTGATCATTTTCTCCCATAAACAGTACAAATACAGCAAAAAATCAAATGGGACCAGCCAATATATCCTTTTGTTAAAAAAAAAAAAAAAAAGTCTCACTGTAGATTTCAGTGCACTGGGTGGAACACTGCAGGATTCAGATGCTGGTAGTTCCTGTCTTTTGAGTTGTAGTTTATAGTAGTGAGCCATAGGGAGGAAATGTGGATATAAAGAATCATTTCAGTAGGAAAAAAAAAACCAACCTCTGTTGAGCTGTGAGCACATTGTAAAACAAATCAGAAAAATATTGCATTTTAAACATTACTTGAAAGGCAAGAAAATTGTGTTTCCTCCAGTGAGGGAGAACATACTTCAGACCTCAGAAGTACATGTTTCTTTGTTTCTGCAGAAAAGCGTGAGGGAGAAGATTAGAACAATGTCTTTATCACAAGGCATGTTTTAGGTTTTTTAATGTAAGACATTCATTCATAAGTATTAATTGTCATTTTTTTCTCTTTAAAAATATTTTATTTATTTATTAGGGAGAAAGGAGAGCGAATGGATGTGCCAGGGCCTCTGGCCACTGCAAACGAACTCCAGACGCGTGCGCCCCCTTGTGCATCTGGCTAACGTGGGTCCTGGAGAATCAAGCCTGGAACCAGGGTCCTTAGGCTTCATAGGCAAGTGCTTAACCGCTAAGCCATCTCTCCAGCCCTTAAATAAACTGTTTAATTACTATGATATATTTAGGATCTTAAATTGAAGGATTAGTAAACATTTTTAATTTTCAATTTACAAATAATTCTTCCTTTTGTCATCCTATTATGATATTATTCTACCATGTCTTTTGGGGGTTTGGGCTTATTTTGGGTGGTGTTTTCCTGAAAAAAAAAAAATTCCAAAGGAAAGGTCATTCTGCAGAGTACACTTGAGAGGCACTCCTGCTGCCCACTGCAGACTAGTGGGTTTTTTTGTTTGTTTTTCTGTTTTTGGGTTGTTTTTTTTTTAATAGACATATACAAGCTCGGGGGAAAGGAGCTTTCTGCTTTTTTTTTAATATCTGACCAGAAGACCACCATTTTCTTGCACTTTAGTTTCTAGAACATACCTGCTCTGATTCGGAGTAAGTAGGCTACTTTAAAAAAAAAAAAAAAATCAAGGAGAAATGGATCCAGGCAATGATCTATCCTATAGTGCACAGGTAGATTGTAGACCAAATATTCTCTCATTTACAATCACGTAATAAAAAACTCTGCTTTACGTAAAGTGGATAATCATTCCATTTCCTTGAAAGACGGTGTTTCTAGGCTCAGTCTATTAAAGCTGCATGTCGACGAGTTTTGTTTGACCACTGCTTTTTCTCGATTGGAATTCAAATTGAGACTAACGGTAGGACCTCATTTTCCTGAAGCCATTTAGGGTTTTTTTCCTGGCAGTCAGAATTGCAGCCTCAGGAAGGCCTGTTCAAATTCTAGTGGCCCTATTAGTAAACATTTAGAATAAGTACCGTCTTGAGCCAAACCCGAAGTAGACTCTCTGTGGTTTTTATTTCAGTACAATTTCTGCAGGGACTAAGCAGTATCCTACTTTTCAGTGAGGAAATGGAGAGGTGAAAAAGTTTAACCATAGTTGGGCAATGAAGGGTGGAGCTAAAGATGGTATACGAGACCTTTTTCCGTGCCCAACACTTCGTTATTTTTCTTCACCAAGTAACATAGGACTGGCCCTAGGAATTTGGGTATCATTCCTAAGTGTAACATTAAGTTCAGATAATACCTGGCTTCTTGTGGCATTTGGCTGATTAGAGACAATATCTGTCAAGTGTCTGGTCTGCTAGAGACATTAAGTAAATGATTGCTCTGCATGGTGCTATGATTTCTTAACAGATTGGACACATAGCACATAATACACCAAGCTCTCCCAAGTGGTTATGTGATGGGATGGTATATAAAATATCAGGGAAACCATGATTTTGTATGTCTGATTCCAACCCAGTCCCCGCCCCCACATGCACACATTCTCTAAATATAAAGTGTCTATTTGAAATCAGTAAGCGGGAGCTGTAAACCCTGGTGAGGAAAAAAAAAAAAAAAAAAACTTGAAAAAAAAAAAGCTAAAATACTATGTCGACTTAGAACAAGTAGCATTTCCAATTGGCCAAACATTTCTGTCTTCTTATCAGACAGGGCGATGGGTGGCGTTAAATGCTATAACACTATTGGTTACAGGAGATTCACTGCATGCATGATATTAGGTGTGGGCATGGTTCAGAAGTTGTAAACTGTAATTATAAGGAACCATTTAAATTCTGACTTGAACCAAAATTTGGCTCATGCTGGCCTAAGATGGTAGCGTCAAAAAGAACATGAAAAATAAAAATAAATAAATAGATATAAAAACAAATGACTTCACAGCTTTTTTTTTTTTTTTTGGTTTTTTGAGGTAGGGTCTTACTCTGGTCCAGGCTGACCTGGAATTAACTATGTAGTCTCAGGGTGGCCTCGAACTCTCGACGATCCTCCCACCTCTGCCTCCCGAGTGCTGGGATTAAAGGCGTGCACCACCACGCCCGGCTCTAATTTTTTTTTTTTTTTTTTTGCCTCACAGCTTTTTGAAGAGAAGAGGAGATAGTCACTGACTTAGAGGATTGGGGAGGACAATCGGAATGAGAGCACAAAGAAGGAGGTCTTCTTAGAAAGAGGGTCCTCAGGGGATTGGGGGGAGAGGGCAAAAAAAGGTAACAGGGCAGGAATAGGATCAAACGAATCTACAGCATGTTCATATGTTAAAGATCTGAATTAAAAAAGAAAATGTAAGGCCATACTTGTTCCTTCTGGACCAGGTCTTCAGGAACCAGGCTCCACTGGCCATCTGTGATGGTACACATGTGCCCCCTCCTAGGAAGACATACCTAGTAGAGTTTACCCCACTTCTTTACATGCAGGAGATGATTACGGAGCAGGTGTCCATACAGGTCAAGACCTGCACGTAAGTGACATAGGTGAGATCACACAGCTAAGTAAGTGGCAAAGCTTGGCCCAGAAGTTAGCTGCTTTGAATGTCATGGCTGTGAGCTGGCAAAGTAGCTGAAACCTGTGTATTGAGGAAAGTGGAGGGAGGCAGTGCCCTTGGTGACAAATTTAAATTGCAGTTGATGTATGTTGTCTAAGCACATTAAAAAGAAAAGAAACATAGTGGGGTTTGAGAGATGGCGTAGCGGTTAAGGCGCTCGCCTGTGAAGCCTGAGGACCCATATTCGAGTCTCCAGATTCCACATAAGCCAGACACACAAAGGTGAGGCAAGCGCAAGGTCTCACATGTCCACTAGGTGGCGCAAGCGTCTGGAGTTCGATTGCAGTGGCTGAGGCCAGCACTAATATTTTTCTCTCTCTCTTAAATAAAAATTAAAAAAAAATTTTTTTTTAAGTATAGTGGTTTTCCCTGGGGGGGTGGATAGCTAGAATGCATTCCCCTCTTGTGTAGAAACTTCTTGCTTATCCTTTAGAGTCACTATGCAAATTCAGATTGAGTACTCTTGCAGACGAAGATGGGATTGATATCACAGGTTTTTTAAACCAAAGTACTCCATCAGTGTCTCAGGTGAGGGCTCCAGGAGCCATCTGTCAACGTGACAGTTATGTCCCAAGTTCACCTCAGCTTTGCCTATACAGAGACTGACCCCGCCCGTATATATTTGCCAGAATTTACACCATGCTATAAACCCTTTCTCTTGTGTAAATGACCATCCCACAAACCAGCCTGTCAAGTGACTTTGCACACAGGGCCACCTGTAAATGACTTAATCACAGGAGGCTGTGCAGAGGCAGAAACTGTGGCAGGAATCACTCGGCACTTGTCCCCAATAAAGTGGTTCCAAAGTCATCCTTGGCTTCAGGTTGCAATCAGCGTGAGGCGTTTGCCATGAGTTCCAAACACTCCATACAGTCATGAGAAATGGCAAGAGCTTTAGGCTTGCCACCTGTGAGTGCATCAGTCTGTGCTTTCTCTGCCAGCAGAGAGCAGGGAGCTACTCGGGAATCGGTGCTACTTAAAAGTCCATTATGTGAAAACCCCACATTGGTTAAAATGAAGTTGTTGTAATTGAAACTCCAAGTAGTATAGATTATTCCTCCGTGTGTGGAGGTGCCAAGGAGCCCTTCGATATCACAAAACTCTGCTGTTGAGAAGAACTCAGTATAATAAATGGATACCAGAAATCCTTTCAAAAATAAATCATTGAGGGGCTGGAGAGATGACTTAATGGCTAAGTGCCTATGAAGCCTAAGGACCCAGGTTCAAGGCTCAATTCCCCAGAACCTATGTAAGCCAGATGCACAAGAGTGTGCATGCATCTGGAGTTCATTTGCAGTGGCTAGAGGCCCTGGTGCGTCTATTTCTCTCTCTCTCTCTCTTTCTCTGTCTGTCACTCTCAAATAAATAAAAATAAACAAAAGTAAATTAAAAATAACTAAATCATTGAGACAGTTTAAATACAGGAAAGTAACAGTTCTGAGTTACTTTTTGTAATAATAATTAGCATGTCACTTAAGCCAATGCTATTTTATCATTTGACCATCTGCCCCAAACTTAAATAAACACCATCATAGCCAGTTACTAGCCATCATAACCATTTACTAAAATGAAAAAAAAAAAAAAAACCAAGTCTGGGACTATGAAGAAAATCTGCCATCTAACCCAGTAACCTGGCAACCAATTAAAGTTGTCATTTTAGAATCACTTTAGTGGTATTAACCTCATGGCTTGTGTCAACCTCATTGAGAATCCATACAATTTTGAGTGGAGAACAGGTTTGGGAATATTAAATGCTGGTTGCTTACCATGATAGTTCACTCTCTCACCTCTGCATCTTGAACTTACCTCTCTCTGCCTCTTAGTAGACTTGCAAACTTTTCTTCCTAAAGGAGAGATTTGACAATGAACCTGCATCGGTTAAGCAGCTTTTACAACCATAGTTTCCCCTCTGCATATACAAGAAAAGATTTTCTGTTAAAACTTTAGAGAATAAACAAAAAATAATTTTAAAAGGGAGGTGCTGGAGAGATGGCTTAGCGGTTAAGCGCTTGCCTGTGAAGCCTAAGGACCCCAGTTCAAGGCTCGATTCCCCAGGACCCACGTTAGCCAGATGCACAAGAGGGCGCACGCGTCTGGAGTTCATTTGCAGTGGCTGGAAGCCCTGGCGTGCCCATTCTCTCTCTCTCCCTCCATCTGTCTTTCTCTCTGTGTCTTTCGCTCTCAAATAAATAAATAAAAATAAACAAACAAAAACCTTTAGAGAAAGAAAAAAAAGACTGAAGAAGACAAAGAAATACCTATCCTTTAACCCTAGCAGGGAATTCTATGAGCACCAGATGCTGTTGCAATGTTTTCTTGACGTCTGTGAAGTTCAGGGTCCATGGGAACAATAATATGTATGTGCCATGGACCCTTTGTGCATGGAGCTCACAGCCTAGGGGACAGGGGACACTGTGTACATTCTTAAACTGGTGACACTTGATGGATTTCAACACTATCATCTGGAGCAAATGAGGACCTGAATTTGAACAGATGTAACCAGGTTGCACCAAAGGATGGAAGTCATTATATTTCCGTGGTAGTATTTGTTAGTACTTTTGCTCCATCCCCACCAGCAGTAAACACCAGTATATATTGTTTTTCCAGGTAAGGGTCTCACTGTAGCCCTAGATGATCCAGCATTCACTACGTAGCCTCAGGGTGGCCTCAAACTCACAACAATCCTCCTACTTCAGCACGCACCACCATTCCCAGCTTCTTTCTTTAATTAAAAAAAAAAAAATTGTCGTATGCCAGTGTGTATCATTGTGACTTTTTGAGGGTATAAGTTCACATTTCATAGAACTCCCCATCAACCGCCCGAAGGATATGGCTAAGTAACATTGAGTCATTCACACTGTCTATCCGTGTCACCACTGCCCATCTCCAGGGCTCTCTAGTGACAAAGCTGAAGGTCTGCAGTCATCAAACACTGACTCCTCCCACACCCGAGCTGAGCTGCCGCCCCCTTCTCTGTGAGTGTCTCTGCTTGCCTCCCGGGTCTCTCGTGTAAGGAGACCAATAGAGGCTTCTGTGATTGTTTACTTACTTGGCATAATGTCATCAAAAAAAATTTTTTAATTGTTTGTTTATTTATTTGAGAGCAACAGAAAAAGAGGCAGAGAGGGGGGGGGAGAGGGAGAATGGGTGCACCAGGGTCCCCGGGCACTGCAAGCAAACTCCAGACACGTGCACCCCCTTGTGCATCGGGCTAACGTGGGTCCTGGGGAATCGAGCCTCGAACCAGGGTCCTTAGGCTTCACAGGCAAGCGCTTAACCGCTAAGCCATCTCTCCAGCCCCCTCATCAAAAAATTTTTGTCCTGCAGAATAATTCCTCCAGGTGTGACTTGCCTAACAGTTGACGGCCCGAGCCTCTAGGACAGAGGGAGAGTGCTTGTCTGCCATGTGGAAGTCCCTGGGTTAGATCTCCAGGAGTGCAAAGGAAAAACAATCTGTATTGTAGTAGTACCTGTTTGTTCTCATTAATGGTCATGAAATATTTACGGGGAATCCCATGGATAACAAGGTGCCGTTTCAGGCACAGGAGCCAAGGGTAGCGCTGTCCACAGCGTATTGCTACAGGGAAACATGAGCACTTGGTGAATAAGAAAATAGGTAAGATAAAGAGGAGGAGGGGAAATAATGGTGAGCTTCAGTAGCTAGAATGCAGGGGACTCACTGTGATCAACGGCCTGGAAGGGCGCCGGAGAAGCGCCTGGAGACTCAGCGTGTGACCCACGTGGCTATCGAGAGTGCAAAGGGGTCCTGAAATGATGGCTGCAGTAGATTAGGGAGGAGGGCGGGGCGGGATCACATCACGTCAGACCACAGTGAGGCAGATCGTTCTTACTGTTTTTCTGTACGCATTTGACAGCAAGGAAGGAGATATTTTTTGCCCTTTAAACAACTACAGAAGCGCTTCCACGCATACTGGCAGACCCAGCAGGAAGTACCTTGATAGCCAAGCGCCCAGCACCTTAGCCTTTCCAACCTTGGTTGTATCCATGACGTGGCTGAGCCTGAAGACTGCTTCCCACTGCCTCTCCGCAGTAAAGACAAGCAGGTGGGGTCACCTGCGCCCCTGGAGCAGCAGCTGTAGGACACAGCCTGCCTCTGTCGCCACCCCTGTCTTCTACATGAAACTCACACTTTTTAAAAGATCTTTATTATGATGATTCATATTTATTATTATTATTAACAATGTATTTTGTATGGATACATCATGGGTTGGTACCCTCTTTCCCCGCGTTTCTGCCCCCATTCCCTTGGGGATGCTCCTCAGTGAGGTTGTGGTTTATACATTGTGGGAGCTGCAGTCAGTTATTTTGGGTTAGAGAGGGAATGCCTCTGGACATGATGTCTCAACACGTGGCTCGTACAGTCTTTCCGCCCCCTCTTCCACAAAATTCCCTGAGCCGTGGTGGGTGAGAAACTCACATTTTTCAGCGATGGAAGCCACCCATAATCCAAGGCTAGCTGCTTCTCTATGAGGAAAAAAAATTGTATATTCTTATGGCCTTAGGAGTACAAGGCTGTTGAGAAATATGATGAGATGCTCAATTCCTACACTGTCCATCATGATAGACACTCGTCACCCGTGTCTTTCAGGTCCTTAAAATGTTGCTACTTCTAAGGAAGATGTGATGTAAATGTAAAATACACACTGGATTGTGGAGATTTATAGAAAAAAAAAATATCTACTAATTGGGCTGGGGAGATGACTCAGGAGATAAAATGTTGGCTATTCAAGCATGAGTACCGAGTTCGGATCCCCAGAACCCATGTAGAAAGCCAGACCCCCAAGCACATGTCTGTAATCTCAGCTCGCCCATGGCGAGAAGGGGACGGAGACAGGAGGCCACAGGGAGCTCGTGAGCCAGCATGCTGTTGGACAGAGCAGCAGACAACTGGGCACGCTGCCTCAGCTGAGGCGAAAGTCAAGGAACCCACACGGGAACTTCTGCCCTGTGTGTCATGTGATGCGCCCACCCACACTCACATACGTGAGCACACAGTCGTGCACAGACATCCCCAAAGCTGGATCTAGTGATTTTTTTTTTATGCCAATCACATGTTGAATGGATGATATTTTGGGCAAATTTGGTGACGTAAAAGATACTATTTTTAAAAATGTGAAATTAAGCCGGGCGTGGTGGCGCACGCCTTTAATCCCACCATTCAGGAGGCAGAGGTAGGAGGATCGCCGTGAGTTCGAGGCCACCCTGAGACTCCACAGTGAATTCCAGGTCAGCCTGGGCTAGAGTGAGACCCTACCTCAAAAAACCAAACAAAAAAAAAAAGAGAAAAGTGAAATTAACTTCAAATTTTTATTTGAGAAACAGAGCAAGATGCAAAGAGAGAGAGAGAGAGAGAGATGGGTGCACCAGGGCCTCAAGCCACTGCAAACGAACTCCAGATACATGTGCCACCGTGTGCATCTCACTTAGATGGGTCCTGGGCAATCGAATCTGGGTCTTTAGGCTTTGCAGGAAAGTGCCTTAACCACTAAGCAGTCTCTCCAGCAACTTATTTTTTTCCTTTGAATGTAGCCACTAGGAAATTTAAAATATTTACCTCAGTGCCCTTCCCATTTGTTATTGCAGGCTCTCCCGCTTCTCTCTCTCAACTCACACTCCCTCTCTCTCTCTCTCTCTCTCTCTCTCTCTCTCTCTCTCTCTCTCTCTCTCCTCATCCCCCTCCCCCTCCCACACATACACACAGTGGGTGTGCATTTCTACCACACTGTGTTGTATATACTAAGCAAACAAGGTCCTGGTGAGAAAGAGAGATCAACAGGCCCTTGCATGCTATCTCCCTTGGGCTTCTAGACTCTGACTATAGAAGGGGAAAAAAAAAATCTTGAAAATGTGTCCAAAGACATTCTGTAAAAGCCCCATTCTGTACAGTGGAGCGTCTCACATCACATTGTCACATGCTGTTTTCTTCATCTTCCCAATACATCAGAAGAGCTCCCACAAAAGCTAAGAATTCAGGTCCATCGTGCAACTGATGAAACTTAAGAGCAGGTTCTTATTGCCGTCGAGTTGAAAAGCCCTTCGGTGGCCTGGGAACCCCTGCCGACATCTGGCCAGTCTCCTGTCCTCTGCATCTTTGTGGTTGCCATGGTACTTCCATCTAATAAGAACTTGGGGAGTAGAGAAGACTGGGCATGCCCTGTCTGTGGGTTGCTCTCAGTTAACGTAAGCCCAAGGTGGACTCAGAAGCCCCAGGCAGTGGGGAGGTAACTGATGGTGGAAAGTGGCCAGGAGAGGAGAGAAGGGCAGCCCAGTGCTACGCTTCAGACTCTAGACCTTTCCTGAGGCGGCCGGTACCCATGTTACAAATCATGTCTGCCACTCTCACTTTGCCAGTCTGAGCTGAATTGAGAGGTCGAAGGCATTCAATAGCATGGCATACTAATCACCTTTAATGTATGTGTGATGCTGTGGACCAAACTCAAGGCTCGTGCACGTTGCCCAGTGACCACGGGCTCCACCCAGCCGTCACGTTGGCAGTGTGCAGTGAGGGCGGTGGTGGAGGGTGGGTGTCAGGGAGACAGGCCTTCCTCCCTTTTCTATCCTCGACTTCCGTATTTCTCCACCATCACTGATGAGCTACGGGACCTGCCGACCTGCCTAGCTTCACTCATGCCTCGGAACCTGCTCCTCAGCTGTGCTGAGCTTGTAAAAGTGCCAGCCCCTCTCAACTGTCCGAATGGCTGTCCTACTTTATGGCCTTGGGATGCACAGTCCCTTTTGTTTGGTGGCCCTGTGCCCTTCTTCATTCCAGCTAGTCGAGACTCAGTTTAGAGGCAGCTGCTCTGGGAGGTTCCCTGAACCCCTGTGTATCCATGGCTTCCGAACTTAGCGTGCTCTGTGAACATTGTCCCCGCGCTTCCTCCTGATGGAAAGCAAGGATTCAGTCTTGTTTATTTTCCCACAAGGAACCCAGTACCTAGTGTATCATGAGTGGAATGGATAAACAAGTAAGCCAGCAGTCCTGATACCAGCTCATATGTGGATACTAAACACTTGAGAAATGTCTGTCTTGCATCAGATCTTAGAGACTATATTTTAAAATTTAACAATGGGGGAAAATGGAAACTTCTTATCTGTTGAATTGGGCTCCTGTGGTGCACTGTAATTCAACATTTAATCATAGTTTTTTGATGCCCTTTATATCTATTATTATTTTAAGTCATTCTCACAATTTTGATAGCTAACTTGAGTTCCATTTCTGTGTTCATTTTTCTGACCATTCCTTTCACAAGTATATTCATTCATATATTCATATATATACATATATAATCTCATAATGTTGCTGGTGTATTTTGTTGCTGGTTGATTTGCTCAAATTTCCTATATTATCTTGCTTTAAGAAATGAAAATCATTTTTTACTCACCTGATCTATTTAATAGTAAAATGTGACTGAGTTTGGAAAGGCCCTGTTGTTGGCTTTGAGGAACAAAAGCAAAGACATATTGAAGTATCATTTCCAGCTGTGAGCTTAAGAGCTCCTATTGATGGCTACACAAACAAGAATATCTGAAAAATACATATATTTTTGCAAATAGAGTCATAAATTTAAGTAAAAATGTAAAATAATAGTAACAGAAGTAATGAGTCAGGAAAAAGGGAGTGCATCCCGTGGGTATCATCAGTTTGCTTATGCTAAATTATAGTAGGGAAAGTAGTGTTAAACTTTCCTCTTTGAGGGGCTGGAGAGATGGCTTAGTGGTTAAGGCATTTGCCTGCAAAGCCAAAGGACCCAGGTTCAATTCCCCAGGACCCACATATGCCAGATGCACAAGGTGTCACATGCATCTGAAGTTTGTTTGTAGTTGCTGAAGGCCCTGGCGAGACCATTCTCTACCTCCCTCCCTTCTTCCCTCCCTGTTTCTTTCTCTCAAGTAAATAATAAAATATATTTTTAAAAAACTTTTCTGTTTGAGGTATTTTCTAAAATTTTCCTAGTGATATTTTGTATGAATGGGATAAATGGTCCAAGCCAGTATTTAGGCTGGTATCATCTTGATAGCAGGGTATTTAAATGAATGGCACTAATTTGTTTTGGAAGTTCATTCAGAAATATTTTTGCTTGCTTCTTGAGAAAGAAATTCACCAAGGCTACCTTTCACATTACAAACCACTTGAGCTTGACACCATGTGTTTTGATCTGTAATTTAATTTTTGAACATAAATCATTTTGGTTTATCCATAAAAAGCAACTGAAAATTTTCCATTTCATTTTTGGGCAGTTCTCCAACTTGTAAAATTATTGGAGTACTATAGAATGTAAATTCACTTAGTTGGACTAATAAGTTCATAAAATTGTGCCATACGTCATGATAATCTCTTTCCCAAAGTAGAAAATCCTTCTGGTTTATAAATTCCAGCTGTTTTTAATTTCTGAATTTGATTTGTGTTTTAATGTTCATGGACATAAGTGCTGCTGAGAATTTTAATTATTATATTTCTAGTGTGAAGAGACCTTAATGGAAATGGAAATGCTACTTAAATGCCAAGAGAATCTGGGAGATACATACATGGGTATACCTCCAGCCTCGCTGCTTTTCTGTTCATCAGTGTAGCCATTGAGACCCACATGGTTGGTATTTTATGGTGGTGATAGATTTTTTTTTTCTTGTTGCTTAAAGAAATTATTCAATTGCAAACAAAAGTTTGTCTTCCCTTGGATTGAATATTTCCCCCCAAATTTGGACTTGATGATTGGCCTAAGTCTCATTTCATGTATTATAGCCTATTTTACTATTTCAATATTGTTGGTTAAAGTTCATTGTTGAGTGACTCTTATGAAAAATGCAAAGATAGGATTATTAATAGCAGAAGTAAATGGCAGAACTGTTAGCATATAGCTCAAGTGATGATTTTAGCTTCTCCCTCAATGGTACTGAAACATTTCCAAAAGCATGAGTTTGAGAATCACTTTAGCAAAATTAATTCTAGTTCCTTGCAGTAGTGGAAATTGTAGCTAAACCTATTACCTTTAATGTTGATTATTATTATTGACTTGTTTATAAAAAGAGAGATCTTGTGTCCCCATTTGCTTGGGACAGTTTGAGTTTACACTTGTTCTGATATCTTTCTTTTTTTGTTGTTTCCTGTGGTGCTGGGTATGAAACCCAGGGCCCCCATATGTTTGAGGCAAATGCTCTACCAGTGAGCTACATCGATAGCTCTGTGGTGCAATTATTTTTGTGTTATTCATTCATCCATTTGTTTGAAATGGGACCTGCTATATAGCTCATATTATCCTCGAAATCAATAAAAATCAATAAAGCCTAGTCTGTCCTCAAATTGGTAGTCCTTCTGCCTCAGCCTCCTAAGTTCAGGGATGCCTGGCTCTGAGTTTAACAGCATACTCAAAAAGTTTTTGGAAGCTGGCAGGATTTAGTGGTTAAGACACTTGCCTGCAAAGCTAAAGGACCCAGGCTCCATTCCTCAGGAGCCATGTAAGCCATATGCACAAGGTGGCACATGCTTCTGGAGTTCATATACAACAGCTAATGGCCCTGGCATGCCCATTCTTTCTCTATCTTCCCACACACCCCTCAAATAAGTAAATAAATAAATAAATAAATGTTTGAATAATAGACTTTGTGGTTAGTCAGTACAAGTCATTAATCATGACCATGAATATCCAGCTACACACACATTCCTAACAGCATTTAAATTTGTAAATGCTCAACACTGAAAGGCATATTATTACTGATTAAAAATTCATATGTAATATACCTAAATCTTTAAGCAATCGTTTCCTAATCTTTTATTTTAAGTGAAAGAGTATCAAGGCAGATGTGTTGGTGCACGCCCTTGAATCCTAGCATTCAGGAGGCAGAGCTAGAATGATTGCTGTGACTTTGAGGCCAACCTGGGACCACATAGTGAGTTCCAGTTCAGCCTGGACTAGAGTGAGACCCTACCTCAAAAAAAATAATAATAATAAAAGAAATATAAATTTCACATTTTATATGTTAGCAGTATGTGTCCAAAGTATATTATTCCAATGCTATGTTTTCCCCAATAGGAAAGCCTATGTGATTTCATTAAAAAAAAAAAAAAAAAAAAAAAACAGCTACCCCTTTCCTGTTGAGGCTGGAAGTTTGAAAATGGAGGTGCACATACTTGTGGACCCTTTGCACAACCCCTGAAGTAACACATGATTATTTCTGCAGAAACAAAGCTCAAATGCCAGTGCTTGGGTAGGGATGACAGTGGAACACAGTGGCATCGTGGGGAGTCTCATTCAGGCCTTCTTGAATGTAGTCACTTCTCCATTGCCTCCAACATGGGATAGACAAACTCTGCTGTCCTCAAAGCACCTGGGATGGGGGACCTTGGGGCTACCCTGCTGTAATCACAAGGGACATAGAGAAGTTGACTCAGAGCATTCATTTGCTGGCCATTTGCCCAGAATGGAGTTACATAAAAAGGAAAATAGATGAATTTTGTCATCATAACTTGGCAAAGAAGAACTAATGTCAGTAAAGATGAAGGGAAAGACAGCAGTAGCAGGGTCTGGAGAGGTGGCCCCATGGTTAAAGGTGCTTGCTGACAAAACTTGCTGACCCAGATTCACTTCCCCAACCGCTCACTTAAAGCCAGACAGGGGTTCATTTACAGTGGCAAGAGACCCTGGGGCGGGCTGGAGGGATGGCTTAGCAGTTAAGCGCTCGCCTGTGAAGCCTGAGGACCCCGGTTCGAGGCTCGGTTCCCCAGGTCCCACGTTAGCCAGATGCACAAGGGGGCGCACGCGTCTGGAGTTCATTTGCAGAGGCTGGAAGCCCTGGCGCACCATTCTCTCTCTCTCCCTCTATCTGTCTTTCTCTCTGTGTCTGTCGCTCTCAAATAAATAAATAAAAAATGAACAAAAAATATTTTTAAAAGAGACCCTGGGACACCCCCCATATGCACATAAAAATATCTTTTATTTTAATTTTAGGGAGAGTTTATTAAATTAATAGAAGAAAATAGAGGAGATTATGAAGAGTTCCCACTATGAGAAGGCAGTAGGGATAAAGCCCACCTAGAGACAGCCAATGAACTGGGCACTGGCTGTAGCTGTATAATAAGCATGTAAAGTATACGTCAATAAAATAGTTAAGATTGAAAAACAGAATCAAATTTCAGAGGGATTGAGTTATATCACTAAAGCTTTTTTTTTTTTTTAATCCTTAGAGCTATTCTACTTTTAATTCTATTTTTAAAAGTGGTTGTTTGGGGCTGGAGAGATGGCTTAGCAGTTAAAGCACATGCCTGTGAAGCCTAAGGACCCAGGATCAATTCTCCAGGTCCCATGTAAGCCAGATGTACACAGTGGCACATGTGTCTGGAGTTTGTTTGCAGTGGCTGGAGGCCCTGGTGTGCACTCGCTCTCTCTCTCTCTCTCTCTCTCTCTCTACGTGTGTGTGTCTGTCTATAGCAAATAAATAAATAAAAATAAATCTTTTTTCTTTTAAGTGGCTGTTTGGGGGCTGGGGAAATGGCTCAGTAGTTAAAGGCCCTTGCTTGCAAAGCCAAGCTGCCTTGCTTAATTCCTCAGTACCCACATAAAACCAGGTGCACAAAGTGGCACATGCATCTGGAGTTTAAGTGACAAGAGGCCCTGGTGTACCCATTCTCTGTGTGTGTGTGTGTGTGTGTGTGTGTGTGTCTTTTTCTCTCCCTATCTCCCTCCCTCCCTCCCTCACATAATAAATAAAATGTTAAAAAATGAACAAAGGGCTGGAGACATGGCTCAGCAGTTAGGGTGCTTGCCTGCAAAGCCATAATGACCCAAGTTCAATTCCCCAGTACCCAGGTAAAGCCAGATGCCCAAAGTGGCACATGCATCTAAAGTTCATCTGCAGCAGCTGGAGGCCCTGGCATGTTCATTCTCTCCGTCTGTCTCCTCTCTAGCTCTCTCTGCACACAAATAAATTAATAGAATTTTAAAATGAAATAAACAAAAATAAAAATTGATTGTTTAAGCTTTATTAGTTAGCTTTATTTTTAAAATACACAAAACTAGGTAAAATACTCTATTCAACCCTCATGTCCCCCTTGCCCAGCTTCTCCACTTGTGAGCACGTCTCCTTTCCTGCCCCACAGGGGTATCTGAGTGTTCCTGACGTTCACAAATATTCATTATGGCTCTTTAAAAGATAAGACTCTTTTGGATATAATTATCACTTAAAATTTTTAAACACCATTATTACTAAAAGCATAGTCATTGAAAATTTCCTTACTATCATTTTATTAAAGTCTTTGTATAATTATTTGTTCAAACCAGAAACCAGGCAAGCTCCAGAAATCTTACATCACTGGGTTCTTAAAGGAATAGAAGCTGTAATTTAAAGTGTGATTTGTCAACCAGACCAAAGCTCTCATGAATATATTAATTGTGTAATATCATAAAGCAGCAGATGTAATTGAGTGCTAATGCCCTTAAAAAAGACTCATATTTAGCAGTTCTTTCTCATAGATTTTTTTAAAATTTATACAAGGTAAGGTCTCGCTCTAGCCCAGGCTGACCTGAAATTTCCTATGAAGTCTTGGACTGGCCTCCAACTCACAGCAATCTTCCTCCCTCTGCCTCCCAAGTGCTGAGATTAAAGGTGTGTACCACCACACCTGGCTTATTTCTAGTAGATTTTTAATTTTTTTTTTTTTTTATTTGAGAGCGACAGACACAGAGAGAAAGACAGAGGGAGAGAGAGAGAATGTGTGCGCCAGGGCTTCCAGCCTCTGCAAATGAACTCCAGATGCGTGTGCCCCTTTGTGCATCTGGCTAACGTGGGACCTGGGGAACCGAGCCTCTAACCAGGGTCCTTAGGCTTCACAGGCAAGCGCTTAACTGCTAAGCTCTCTCTCCAGCCCTCTCGTAGATTTTTTAAGTAACTAATGATATGTCACCTTCCTGAAGTATAGTTTAAACGGGCAAGCTGAATATATTGGTAAAAGTGTACAATAGGCTGAGAGCTCTATCCAGGAACTTCGGAACGGTTTGTAGTGGAAACCAAACATGCACATGCAAATTGTTTTGGAGAGATGGTTTTGGAATGGTGATCAGCTGCCTCACTATTGGGTAATACGGTCCACTTATTTCAAACTTGTTATATAGAGATAATTTTTGCCCTCGCAATGAATAGAAAAAAAAATTTTTTTTTTTTTTTTGGTTTTTTGACATAGGGTCTCACTCTAGCTCAGTCTGACCTGGAATTCACTATGTAGTCTTAGGGTGGCCTTGAAAAAAGGGTGATCCTTCTACTCTGCTTACCAAGTGCAGGGATTAAAGGTGTGTGCCACCATGCCCAGCATAGAAGAATTTTTTTTGGTTTTTTTTTTTTTCCTTAGGAATTGTGCCAAGTTTGTTTTGAGGGGGGCAAAAGAGCTAAATTTAAAATTTTTTGAATAATGTGCAACATCATATTAGAGATAGTTTTAATTTGGAACTCAAATTTAGCCTCTTCTTTTCATTTGCCAATAACATCACTCTTCAAAAAGGTGTGTTTCCAAGAATCAGTTGAGTACTTGTAACTGAATCCTAGTGAGATGATTAATTTGTCATGGAAATTGGAATGCTCGCCACGGGGTGAAAATTACCTTGCTGGAAAGGATCTAAGACACCCTTGACCAGGAATTAAAAGCTGGGTTGTGCCTGTTGGGCCCTGATGACCACTGAATGTTTTGGAGTCTTCACTTGGCTCGTATTTTATTTTCAGTAATCAATATTTAAAATTTGAAGATGCATTAAATACTTCTCATTCATTCTTTGGCCACTTTTAAGCTCTAATATGATACTAGGGAAACGACGTGGTCTTTTGGACTTAGAACTAAGATGTAATGCATAAGTACATTCTCCAGTTCTTTTTTTAATATTTTAAATGATTTTATTTTTATTTTTATTTATTTATTTGAGAGTGACAGACAGAGAGAAGGAGGCAGAGAGAGAAAGAGAATGGGCGTGCCA